>NC_056727.1:161413743-161671243 GCF_019279795.1 Protopterus annectens
GAAAGTTCTAGGGATGGGGCTCAACATTCCACTACGTGCTTGTGTGTTTACTACTTCAATTTTATTTCACTGTTCATGGACACTCTTGTATGCTTAGCATACATTTCGGTATCCATGGACACTGAATTACTGACTTACTATTAGATGCGGGCTCTAATAGTAAGCATAGTAGGTTGTGCAACTGTCGGGGCATGTTTACAACTTCATAGAGCATTTGTACACACCCCCTGCACTCGCACACATTTCCTGTACACGTTGAGGGTGCAGCGGCGCGCCCTTATACATATTCATATGGCGCTACTGTACCATCTGTAATGAGGATGTTACGTGCAAGGCTAAAACAATCCTTGCACCGAGCTTCTTGAATCCAGGAGACAGTTTAATTAAGATAACTTATATTTCTGCATAATATGCAGACAGTATTAGTAGGCTTTATAATTCAGCCTTATTAGATAATTAATATGAATGTAAATAGCCAAAATTTATGCAGGCTGTTTTCAAAAGCTTTTAGTCTGTGTGAAAGACTAGATGAGCATTTATAATCACTTATGAGGTTTTTGTAATGAATGTGGTAGAAATATAAGTAATTTACATAGGCAAAATGTTAATAAAGTTATTGGTTTATAAACGTTTTACAAAGTTAATCTGCTTGTTATACAATGTTGTACATATAGGACATGAGTGTTATTCTGGTTAAATTACAGGCACATAAGGGTCATAAGGTTCATAAGTGTTTACTAGGCTAACAACCACAAGGGCCTTTTTAAGCCTAGCCATGCATCCCAAATCTCTGACAAGTTCTGATACCCTTGATAAGTGTACACATGGGCCTGGGAGATGAACCATTTACAGGTTATATGTTTGCATCAGAGACATAGGTGCCAAACCAGGGATGAATTTCCGGTTTCCCATCCGATTGTCCAAGTTACACTTGAATTGGTTTAGGGAGGAACTCTGCTTCACATGGATGGGGAGCCTGTTCTGTAGACAGAGTAGTTTCTGGGATACATACCTATCTCTCCAGCAGGTTCTATGTATATAACAGGCAAGGTTTAAGTCTTTAGAACAGGTAATTCTGGTACTGTTCATTTTGTGGATTTGCAGGAGGTCCATCAGAGTGGGGTCTGACAATGCCCTGTATGCCAGGCATAGATTTCCCCTCAAAGGCCTGTAGGAGACAGAATACAGGGATAGGGCCTTTAGGGAGTCTGCAAAGGACATATTACTTTTGCCCTGTATTCTTTTAGTGAGGAATCTCTGTGGACATTCTGGTTGTTGGATATGCCTGGTTAGGTACATAACCAAAAGGGTCTGATGATGAATGCTGAATACAGTGGAACAATGACTTCCTTGGACTTAGATGCCATACATTTGTTTATAAGTTATGCAACATAGAATGATTTTCTCACCACTGTAGACACTTGGTGATCAATGGCTAGATTACTGTCTGTGTGTGTCCCTAAGTCCCTGACTACTGAGTCAACTCTAAGGGGTGTGTTGTTAATATGATAGTTACCAGGGATGGATGATTTCCCAGAAGATACTATTATGCATTTGTTGGCATTTAGTTTTAGTCCATGACTCTGACACCAGTTGTTTGTCTATATCAGCCCCTCCTGGAGAACATTTGTGTCAGTGTGAGACTCAATGACAGCTCCTAATTTGCAATCTTCTGCAAATTTAGTCAGCCAGAGACCACCGACATTGGTCTTGACGTCTGAGATGTGAATGCTAAAAAGGAGCGGTCCAAGGACTGATCCTTCAGGGACTCCATATGTGAATGGCCTCTTTGTAGAGGTGGACTCCCCAATTCTAACTTCCTGGGTCCTGTCTGTGAGCCAGTTGACTATCCAGTGGGTGACATATGGTTTGTACCTAACCTCTTGAGTTTGTCAATAATTCCATGGCTAGGTCAAGGTAGGCAGTGTGAACGATTTTGCCCTCATCCATTGCTTTGGTGACCTTCTCAAATAAGTCCACCAGGTTGAGTAGGCATGATCTGCCCTTTATATGTTCATAGGTTCATAGATTAGTACTAAGCTAACTGCACTTGCGAGCCATTTTAAGCCTAGCCAATTATCCCTTGTGAGACTCAAACCCTGTACCTTGTTCCCGCAAGGCAAACACCTTAACCAGTAGGCCACCCTCCCAACCCTAATGAAACCAGACTGGTTTGGGTCCAGTGTCTGGAGGTTTACTGTATCTCTGTTGGTCATTTCCATGATAATTCTTTCCATGGCTTTACATACAAGACTAGTGAGACTTATAGGTCTGTAGTTTCCAGGGTCTGTAGATGGCCACCTTTGTGCATAGGGATGACTCTTGCCTTTCTCCATTCATGAGACATGAAGCCTGTATGGAGGCTACAGTTAAACAGTAATTTCAGAGGCCCTGATAGGTCATGTTTCATACAATTTAGAAGGCATCTTGGGATATTGTCTGGGCCCATTGATGCAGTGTTCTTGGTCTTAAAGAGAACATTAAGGACCTGTTCCCCAGTGATAGTATGGGGGTTGTATTTATCCCTAGTGATAGTAGGGGAATTATATTTGATGACTTTATCTTTCAATTTCTCAAACTGCCTTCTTGTTTTCTCAAAGTTTACTGTACATGACCTCTACAGTATCCATGAAAAAAATACCCAAATATTTTAGATGTGTCTTCCACATCTCCTGATCTGTTACTTCCTGCAAACAGTGGCCACTCATATTTATGGCTAAAGCCTGCATTTTCCCCAGATTCACTTTATAGCCTGAATGTCTCCCTAAACATCCACATACCCTATACTCTCACAAGGTCCTTTTCTGTTTTTCTCTTGCATAAGTAGTCCATCAATCTGCATAAAAAATGATATTTTTTGCCCACTTCCACATCCATACCCTCTTATCTGAGAGTAACTAATGTTTATTGTCAATGGTTCCCAGTACAGTGGAAACAGCAAAAGCGAAAGCAGACAGCCCTGCCTTTTTCCCCAATTGTGCTCATCTCTGTTGAAAGACTGGCCCTGACTTTAATTCTTGCCTTTTATCCTTCCTATATATTTCTAACATATAAACCCAATTATCTGGGAAGCCCCAATTTTTCAATAACTGAAAAGTAATTTCACTTTACCCTACAGAATGCTTTTTCTGCATCCAATGACAGTATGGCCAGTTTTCTCTTCCGCTTTTGAGGCTCCTGAAGTATCAACAATGTTGTTGATGCATTACCCACTGTTCCCCCTCTTTACATATGAAAGCAATCACAGCTTCTTTCCATGTACCTGGTGCTTCCATTCCTTTTCAAATTTTATTAAAGTTGCTCTCAAATTCCATGGACCTTGTGCCTTGCTACTTCCCACAATTTAATGAGCAATCCATCACTCCCAAATGTCTTTCCTTTACTATATTGTTCAAAACCTTACCCAGTTCCTCTGTTGTAATTGGGGCCATTAACTTTTGCATCTCCTCATCTCTCAGCATAGGCAACGTTGGATCTACCCATGTCTCTAGCTCCCCACCAGCTGCCCTTGTACCTGTCCTTATCTTATTCATACAGTCTTCCAAAGTATCTGGCCAAACTCCCCAAGATTTCCTCCGATGTTCTTTTCACTCCTCCTTCCTCCCCTCCTGCATTTGAAAAATTCCTTTTTCTATCTCCTGCTACTTTAGCCTAACCTCCAATACTTTAGTTGTTTCAGAAAAATTACTAAAATACAAATTCTTCATCCCTACTCTTTTCTCAAGAATCTTTTAATCCTCCCAATTCCTGCAGTTTTTGCTTTATTTTTCCTACCATCTCCTTCTGCTTTTTCTCTATGCCCCCACTCTGGATCATCATTAACTCATTTAACACTGCTCTCCTACATCTCTTCACCTGCCACTGTTTTCCCTTGTTGCAGTCTTGTACTTTTATCTCCACTCTAGATTTACTCCCAGCCTCTCCCTCCTAACCTTCTGTTACAGTTAAGTGCTTTGATCATCATGCTTGCTATTTTCTCTCCCAAAACAAATAGTTGAGGGGTAGACTGTCTCTTAGCCCTTGGGAGAGTAGGTTTAGTAGAACAGCACTTACAATCCCTACACTAACTCTGGAGGCATTGACTAAATGGTAGTGTTTAGTAAGTAGAAGTGTGGACAGCTGTCCATGTGGCAGCTTCCAGGACAGCCTATGTAGGAACACCTCTTAGGAAGCACTGTGTTTGGAGTGTGCCTGGACATCAGTTGGTAATGGCTTACCATGATGGGCATAACAGGAGGTGATGTGGTTGGCTATCCAGTTAGAGACAGAGTTGGGAGATGGGTCTGCCTTCTTTTTCTTTAGTAAAGGCCACAAGTAGTTGGTCTGCTCTGTTAGGGAATTTTGTCCTGTCTAGGTAATGTTTTACCTGATGGTGTACATCCAGGAAATGTAAGATTTGTTCTGCCTTACTCTTTGGCTTAGGAAAGAAGACTGGTAAATGAATAGCTTGGTTCAAGGACAACTCTGACACTACTTTAGGCATAAAGGACAGAGTAGTTCTAAGGGTAACCCTGTCTCTATGGAACACAGTGAATGGTTCCTTGCACATCAAAGCTTGTAGTTCTGATACCCGTCTGGCTGATATGCTATTTATGCGTAATTCTAATTGAGCATCTATATAGGAGCAGATGCTGCTGGCTCAAAGGATGGTAAAGTTAACTTCTCTAAAACATAGTTTAAATCCCAAGGTAGAGAGAGGGTTTTTCCTGAGGGACTGAGGGTGTATGACCCTTTTCAGCAGAAGCCTCATGTGGGGGTGGGAACAAGAGTACAGCAGCAGGAAAGGGAATCAGAGATAGCAAACGTGTGAGCCCTTATTGCTGGAGTAAGACAGTCCTTTGTAGAATAAGTCTGACAAACATTGCAATGGAAAGTTTATGTCTGCTTGTGATGGGTTAATGTTTTTGATCTTGCACCACAAGGAAAACCTTTTCCACTTGGACAAGTATAATATTTTGGTAGTTGGTTTTCTAGCCTCTCTGAGGATAGACAGCACTTCTGTAGAACAGGCTGTATTATTTAGGGTCAGAAACCAATACTGCAAGCTGTTAGTTTGAGTCTCTTCAGGTGGGGATGAAAGACTTATTCACTAAGCAAAAGAGGTCTGTCAATCACGTGGTATGATGAAAAATCTTCCATCCCCCAGGGCCCAGAGGAGGGAGAAGCAAAAGTTACATACCCACCATAATGATGCATCTGTGTTGTTGATTTTCATCCTTTCTCAACTGATGGTTTTCATATCCATCCCTGGATCTGACTTCGGCCACCTCACCAGACCCCAGCTCTGCAGCCTGAGATACTCCCCTTACCCATAATCATCTTCACCTGAATTACCTCAGACTGAGTTTGGCCTCTAGGCACCAAAAATAGAAACCAAGAAAAAAACATATCCCACTTTAAATCACATTTCGGTTATAAAGCAAAAAATAGGAAGACCGGAGCTCATTCAGCAAGGCAGGCAGGAATTACTCCTCAGGGCATACTAGGAGCCCAGATGAAAAACTGAGGAAGGATGAAAGCAGACAACACAGATGCATCATTATGGTGAATACATAACTTTTGTTATCTGATGTTGTCATTTTCATCTGATCTTCAAATGATGGGACAGAGTTCCCCACTACAGAAAAAGGTGGATGGTCCTAAAGGAAGGATACTCCAGAATACAGTGATCCAAATGCTGCCCTGTTCCTAGATAAGCTGTCCAATCGGAAATGAGCAATAAATGTATGAGCACTGGATGAAGTAGCAGCTGCACAAATGTCAACTATGGAAGTTCTAGACCAGAAGGCAGACGATGTAGCCACAAATCTTGTGGAAAGAGCCTTAGGAAGTTTAGGTTATGTCAGCCCTTTGGCATTACAAACAAAAGAAATGCAATCAATGAGCCATCTGGGTAAAGTTAGTGTTAAACCATTTTGAAACCCAGACTAGTGATTTAAATGATCTTGATGAAACTGTAAATGTTTTTTTGAATGCGAATAGAGAAATGCAATGTGATGCTTTTACGCTTGATTGTGATGGAAGTATATGTGTACCATTCATTATTTGCAAATCTAATGGAGATTTTAAAATGTATAACTTTAGTGGTTATACATTCGGGGTGGAACATGCAAATTTGTTTTGTAAAGGTTTCAACTTTGTTCCTGGAACCGCAATTTAAATATTGTATTTTTTTTTCAAAAAAATACAGTATTTAAATTGATTTTAACTGTGTTGCAGGAATATTAACTGAACTGGAAGTTAGTCAGTGTTTGCTGAATTTTGTTATTTGCTAGTAATTACAGGTGTGGGGGTAGCCACATTCTTTGATTTCCTGTCCTTGCCTATTTAAGTGGTACAGTGTGAAATATTTTCTGCTTAAAAACCTCAGCTTTGGCCGGCTAAGAACTTGCTGTATTCAACTGGACGTATAAGAGAATTTAAGTACCTTTATCTGCACTTTTTTCAAACAAATACAGTATTTAAATTGATTTTAACTGTGTTGCAGGAATATTAACTGAACTGGAAGTTAGTCAGTGTTTGCTGAATTTTGTTATTTGCTAGTAATTACAGGTGTGGGGTAGCCACATTCTTTGATTTCCTGTCCTTGCCTATTTAAGTGGTACAGTGTGAAATATTTTCTGCATAAAAGCCTCAGCTTTGGCCGGCTAAGAACTTGCTGTATTCAACTGGACGTATAAGTGAATTTAAGTACCTTTATCTGCACTTTTTTTTCCAAAAATACAGTATTTAAATTGATTTTAACAGTGTTGCAGGAATATTAACAGAACTGGAAGTTAGTCAGTGTTTGCTAAATTTTGTTATTTGCTAGTAATTACAGGTGTGGGGGTAGCCACATTCTTTGATTTCCTGTCCTTGCCTATTTAAGTGGTACAGTGTGAAATATTTTCTGCTTAAAAACCTCAGCTTTGGCCGGCTAAGAACTTGCTGTATTCAACTGGACGTTTAAGAGAATTTAAGTACCTTTATCTGCACTTTTTTTCAAAAAATACAGTATTTAAATTGATTTTAACTGTGTTGCAGGAATATTAACTGAACTGGAAGTTAGTCAGTGTTTGCTGAATTTTGTTATTTGCTAGTAATTACAGGTGTGGGGGTAGCCACATTCTTTGATTTCCTGTCCTTGCCTATTTAAGTGGTACAGTGTGAAATATTTTCTGCTTAAAACCTCAGCTTTGGTCGGCTAAGAACTTGCTGTATTCAACTGGACGTATAAGAGAATTTAAGTACCTTTATCTGCACTTTTTTTTCAAACAAATACAGTATTTAAATTGATTTTAACTGTGTTGCAGGAATATTAACTGAACTGGAAGTTAGTCAGTGTTTGCTGAATTTTGTTATTTGCTAGTAATTACAGGTGTGGGGTAGCCACATTCTTTGATTTCCTGTTCTTGCCTATTTAAGTGGTACAGTGTGAAATATTTTCTGCTTAAAAACCTCAGCTTTGGCCGGCTAAGAACTTGCTGTATTCAACTGGACGTTTAAGAGAATTTAAGTACCTTTATCTGCACTTTTTTTCAAAAAATACAGTATTTAAATTGATTTTAACTGTGTTGCAGGAATACTAACAGAACTGGAAGTTAGTCAGTGTTTGCTGAATTTTGTTATTTGCTAGTAATTACAGGTGTGGGGGTAGCCACATTCTTTGATTTCCTGTCCTTGCCTATTTAAGTGGTACAGTGTGAAATATTTTCTGCTTAAAAACCTCAGCTTTGGCCGGCTAAGAACTAGCTGTATTCAACTGGACGTATATGAGAATTTAAGTACCTTTATCTGCACTTTTTTTCCCCCAAAAAATACAGTATTTAAATTGATTTTAACTGTGTTGCAGGAATATTAACTGAACTAGAAGTATTGATTCTGCTCTTCAGTTAGTCCCAGCCACCCTCCCAGTTTTTGTTTTGGTGTTAATCTTAGTGGCCTTGAAACTGCCCGCCCCTCTTGTAAATTTGTGTTTGGATACTCCTTCTGGGCCCATCTCATTTGCTCACTCAACTGAGTGCAGTGAGATCATATTCTGATTTCAGGCACTCCTACTGTGTACAAAGAGAGCATCTGGGAAAAAGAAAAAAAAATTAAGCTTGTTTCCTGCCTTTCCTGTTAAGTGGTATAGACTATTTGTAGGCTTCTGAGCCCCCAAGCCCTTTTGTGTTGGAGGGAAGCATTCTAGCTTAGTTTTTTTTTTCTTATAACTAGCCAGTTTTCTAGTTTCAGCACTCAAATCTGTTTCTTTGATCTCAGCACTTGTTCAGAAAAAAAAAAAATTTCATCTGCTTTTACTGTACTTGTGTTTCTACCTACTTTATTTTACTTTTGCATCATCTTAAAAGTACTCAATTATATTTTTTACTGCTTGGTGTAACTCATTCTAAGCCTTTTGGTTTAAACACTTGGGCTTCGGACCAGTTGTTTTGCACTGAGAGGGTTTGTGGTCTGCACTGTAGTGGCAGAACAGGTAGCTTACATCCTGTGGGAGGAGAGGCAGGACTCTGCCCTTCTGAGCTGGGAATTTCTGGTTAAAGGCTTATAGTGCATGCATATCTGAACTGCTTCTTACTGAAGTTGGTGCGCCTTGTTTGCTGTGGCATAGACTGGATTCGGGCCTGTTGGATCTAGCTTTGTTTGTGTAACTTGAGCACTAATCCAGGCATTCTGTAAAGTATTCAATTGTATTTATTACTGCTTGGTAGTAACTTGATTAAAGTGTAGCTATCATTCTAAGTCTTTTGGATTAAGCACTTGGGCTTCAGACCAGTTGTTTTACATTAGGAAGGTTTGTGGCATGCACTGTGGTGGCAGGACAGGTAGTTTTCATCCTTCTAAGTTGGGAACTGCTGATTGAGAGCCCAGTGTCTGTTATTCTTAAAGTGTATTAGTTCTGGTTTAAGCACTTGGGCTTCAGGCCAGTTATTTTACATTAAGAAGGTTCGTGGTCTGCACTCTTGTGGGAGAAGAGGCTGGACTCTGCCCTTCTGAGCTGGGAATTTCTGGTTAAAGGTTTATAGTGCCTGAATATTTAAACTGTATCTTACTGAAATTGGTACACCTTGTTTGCTGTAGCATAGACTAGATCCAGGCCTGCTGAATCTAGCTTTGTTTATATGCTTGTTGTTTGTTTGCTTGTTATTTCCCTGGAACGCTAATTCCACCTAATACGCGGCTTCTAGCGCTTCTGTGGATCACTAGTGATATCTGCATTGCTTACTGTACTTATTTCCTTGTTAGACTTGAAAGAAAGTTACTGTTTGTCATTTTTGCATTTAAGTTACCTGTAACACATTGCACTTAAGATATCTGGCACTTGCTCACTAAAGCAATTATATAAGTCAGCACTAAAAATTAAAAGCACTACACCCTCACTCCCCACTGGCCCTTGTTTTCATTTATTAAGGAATTCCCAATATTATTCTAGCATGTCCAAAGGTCAGTTGTCAATCTCCTCTCCGGTCCAGCTGGTGAATCTGGGAATCTTGAGGCAATGTTACAACTGCCTCATGTACACAGACAACCCTCTCCTCCTCCCAACAAATTCCAACACATCTGAGAGATGCAACCATATAGCCAAACTGGAAGCTAAGCTCTCTCAACTCAGTACTGGCATAACCAGTCCGGAGGAGAAGGAAACCACACTCACTACAATTTCGGTCTCACATAGACCTACCATGACAGCAAACCAAACACATATTCACACAAAAACATACTCAGATGCTCTAAATAAAGATCTGCCTAAGCAGCAGAGACCTCCAAAGCAGACACCCAAGCAACCACTACCCCAAAACAAAACATGTGCAACACATATCTCACAAAGCCAGTGTGCCAAACAGTCACAGCCCTTAAGACTAAACAACACACCTGATACACTTGTAATAGGTGACTCTATCGTCAGGCACACTGACGTCCCGCTCACCAGGCTGAACAAGGAGAGGGTCACGGTGAGCAGCCTGTCGGGCGCTAGGATCCGCCACATAACACAAGCACTCAGGTCACTCCAAGGCAAGTACAAATATGACTCAGTCATTGTCCATGCTGGTGTGAATGACCTGAGACGCACCTCCCTGGACTACATGAAAAGAGACATAAAGGAGCTCTCTGAGCATGTAGACCAGGCCGGTATGACACTGACCTTGAGTAGCATCTTACCCTCACCAAGAATGATGCCACAATATGAAGACAAGATGATCAATTTCAACAATTGGCTTAAGTACTGGTGTCATTCAAAGGGGATCCAATGCATGTCAGCTTCGGATGATATGCTCGACAAGCCATGATGCTTCGCTAGGGATGGCTTGCACCTGTCACCCCTGGGCTTTCGGATATTGGCAAAGGCTCTTGCTACCCCCATAGTGCCTTTTTTAGGCAAGGCTCAAAAGACAAACCCACCTCCATAGGTATCACAAGGGATAAGAAACTAAGAGTAATGCTACTCAACGCCAGAAGTCTAAACCTCAAGATGCACGCACTCAAAACTCTCCTTAGCATGGAGAACATCGATATCTGTGCAGTAACAGAAACCTGGTTCAGGGCTCCCGAGAGCACCCCAGCACTACCAGGTTATACCTCATACCATGCTTTTTGGCCCCAAAACTTGGACCAAACCACAAAAGGAGGGGGAGTATCGATATTCAAAGATACCCACACCTCCAGGTTGGTGGCAAAGCATGAAGCATCAGAGACTATCCATGTTCAACTAACAGTGGGTAAAACTGCCTTCCAGTTTATAGCCTGCTACAGAACACTGGAAAATATGAAGGTCTCTCCAAACACCATTATATTGGGTGACTTCAACTACCCAAACATAGTCTGGGAGCATTACTCTAGCTCCAACACCCTAGCCCAAAGGTTCCTAGAATTTATAA
The DNA here is from genome assembly GCF_019279795.1 of Protopterus annectens. Taxonomy (NCBI): domain Eukaryota; kingdom Metazoa; phylum Chordata; order Ceratodontiformes; family Protopteridae; genus Protopterus; species Protopterus annectens. Next base: position 161,424,600 of record NC_056727.1, read on the forward strand.
ACTCCAATGCTATGGAACAACTTGTTACCTCTCCCACAAGAGGAGAAAACATACTGGACCTGATCATCACCAACATGGGGACTCTATGCTCCAGACCAGAAGTGTATCCCTCACTGGTAAGATCAGACCATAAACTAATCTCACTGGATATTCACATCCCGACCCCACCCCCTGCCCAGAAAACCACAGTGAAAAACTTCTCTAAAGCAAATTTCACACTCCTCAAAACCGAGGTGGAATCCTTCAAAGCCCCCGGGCCTGTGGAAAATATGGCCCAGACCGCAGAATCCTTTATAAACGCATTCTATGAACACCTTCAGGAATGCATGGATCATGCAATCCCAAATAAAACCAAGACCCAATCCTCCAAAGGCAGACGTTCTGTTTGGTGGACCCCAGCCATAAACAAACTATACAATAGAAGGAGGAAGCTACTAAATGATAGAGCAAAATCCCAAAAAGGGAAGGCATCACTGATCAGTATTAGCAAAAAACTACGGGCACTCATAAAATTGTCTAAGGCCAGCTTTGAGAGAAAAATTGCACAGGACACTAAGGATAATCACAAGGCTTTCTTTAGTTATGTTAGAAACCTGGGTGGTAATTCCCAGATATGCTCAGAATTAGTCCAAAATGACAAAAAATACACTGAACCCACAGACATTGCCAACATCCTAGCTCACAGGTTCAGCGCAAACTTCTCCCCACCAAAAGGGCAAATATCTATCCCAGCAGAGTGATGCCCCCCTGACATCTCAGATGCTCAGGTAGAGCCGCCCTCTCCAAAGCAAAAAACACAGCATAAATGAGACCAGACGGTGTCCCGGGCTGCGTCCTACATGAACTCCAAGAAGAGCTAAACCCAAACATAAAACTACTGTTCAATCTCAGCCTTACTACAGGGTATGTACCCAAAGAGTGGCGTACAGCAACAGTGGTCCCTCTCCACAAAGGTGGTCTCTCAATGGATCCTGGAAACTATCGCCCCATAAGCCTGACTAGCTTAGTCTGCAAAGCTATGGAAAGGATCATCATGGCCTTGGTGACTGTTTCAAAGAAATCAACCAGGTTTAAGAGCACTACCAGGCTATACCTCATATCATGCTTTTCGGCCCCAAAACCCAGACCGAACCACAAAAGGAGGGGGAGTTTCCATATTTATCAAGGATATCCACACCTCCAGGTTAGTGTCATTGCACGAAGTATCGGAGACCATCCATGTGCAACTAACAGTGGGCAAGACTGCTTTTCAGTTTATAGCATCCTACAGACCACCCTCTCAAAATCAGGAATCCCATTCGGCTTTCCTGAAAACATTGGAGAACATGAAGATCTCTCCGAACACCATTATATTGGGCGACTTCAACTACCCAAACATTGACTGGGAGCACTACTGAAGCCCCAGCACCTTAGCCTAAAGATTCCTGGAAATTATAAACTCAAATGCTATGGAACAACTAGTCACCACTCCCACAAGAGGGGACAACATACTAGACCTGATCATTACCAACATGGGGACTCTATGTTCCACACCAGAAGTATATCCCTCATTGGTAAGATCAGACCATAAATTAATTTCACTGGATGTCCACATCCCGACCCCACCCCCAGCCCAGAAAACCACAGTGAAAAACTTCTCAAAAGCGAAATTCTCACTTCTCAAAACCGAAGTGGAATCCTTCAAGGCCCCAGGGCCAGTAGAAACTACAGCCCAAACTGCAGAATCCTATATAAATGCATTCTACGGACATCTCCAGGAATGCATGGATCATGCTATCCCAAACAAAACCAAGACCCAATCATCCAAAGGCAGGCGCCCAGTTTGGTGGACCCCTGCCATAAATAAACTGTACAACAGAAGGAGGAAGCTACTACATGATAGAGCAAAATCCCTAATAGGGAAGGCATCTCTGATCAGTACTAGCAAAAAATTACGATCCCTCATAAAATCCTCCAAGGCCAGCTTCGAGAGAAAAATTGCACAGGACACCAAAGACAATCATAAGGCTTTTTCAGTTATGTTAGAAACCTGGGATGCAACTCCCAGACTTGTTCTGAGTTGATTCTAAACGACAAAAAATACACTGAACCCACAGACATCGCCAATATCCTGGCAGACAGCTTCAGTGCAAACTTCTCCACCCCCTCCCCCCAAAAGAGCAAGTATCTATCCCGGCAGAGGGCTGTCTCCCAAACATCTCAGATGCTCAGGTGAAGGCTGCCCTCTCCAAAGCAAAAACACTGCTTCCATGGGACCAGATGGCGTCCCAGGTTGTGTCCTACATGAACTACAAGAGGAACTAATCCCTCAAATAAAACAGCTATACAATCTCAGCCTCACTACAGGATATGTGCCCACAGAATGGCGTACAGCAACAGTGGTCCCACTCCACAAAGGTGGAGCCTCTACGGACCCTGGAAACTATCGCCCCATAAGCCTGACTAGCTTAGTCTGCAAGGCTATGGAGAGGATCATCATGGAGCTCATAAACAAAGACATTGGGGACCTACAGACACTAGATCCTACCCAGTTCGGCTTTGTCAAGGGCAGATCCTGCCTTTTGAACCTGGTTGACTTCTTTGAAACAGTCACCAAGGCCATAGATGAAGGGAAGGTAGTCCACACAGCCTATCTGGACCTTGCAAAGGCATTTGACACAATACCCCACTCCGGCATCATAGATAAGCTATCCAGCTTAAATATAAACCCCTATGTCACAAGATGGGTCGCAAACTGGCTCAAAGACAGAACCCACAGAGTGAGAGTTGCTGGAGCCATGTCAGACTCGAAACCGGTCACAAGTGGCGTCCCACAGGGTTCTGTCCTGGGACCACTCTTGTTCGGTATATACTTTTCCGAGGTACAGGCAAACGTGGGAGGACTATGGCTCACCAAGTTCGCAGACGACTGCAAACTGGCGCCATAATCAACTCTCCAGCTGACACAAACATCCTTCAAAAAGGTCTCACAGAGACAGATAACTGGTGCCAGCACCATGGTTTAAAGCTAAATGGCAAAAAATGTATAGTCATACCCTTTGGCAAAAACAATGTGCCCACAAATTACCACATAGGCAGAAACCCATTAAGTACAGAGAAGGTTATTAGGGACCTGGGGACCCAAGTTGATAGCAATCTCTCCTTTGAAAACCACATTGCCAAAGTGGTTAGAAAGACCTTCTACATAGCCCACCTCATCACGAAGGGTTTCACATCTAGATCAAGAGAGGTAATCATGCCCCTTTATTCATCCCTCATCAGGCCCATCATAGAATACAATGCCCCTTTTGGGATGTACCTTACCCGACACCTGCAGCAATTAGAAAGACCCCAAAAGTATCTCACCAAGAGGATCAAGGGTCTCAAACAGATGCCATATGCTGCTCGGTTAAAAAATCCAGCTCTACTCAGTTGCATACCGCCTACTTCGAGGTGATCTATGCCTGACATACAAAGCTATGTCAAATCCAGAATTAATGGACATGCTCCACCTCAGTAAATCTAAATCCCTTAGAGCCACACGCTCGAGGGACTTGAACCTCAGCACAGAAATAAATAGAACTTGCTGGAGGGACAGGTTCATAACCCAGAGGCTCCCTTCGCTCTGGAATAGAATTCCAGTTCATGTGAGGCAGAGCACCTCACTGAATCTCTTCAAGAAGAATCTCAATAAGTGGATGGGGGATCGTAAGTTTGTCCCAGGGATTACTCCCGTGTCACTATTAGACAGAGGCACAGTAAACTAAACCTTAAAAAGGGCACAGTATACTCAAATCAAGGGGTGGTGTAAGCCATACAGAATCGGGCTAGGTTTATAATTGCCCCAGGGCAGATAGCCTAGTATGAACCTATGAACCTATGAACCTATTTACCTCATAAATAAAGATATTGGGGACCTATAGACACTGGATCCTACCCAGTTTGGCTTTGTTAAGGGCAGATCCTGCCTCTTAAACCTGGTTGATTTCTTTGAAACAGTCACCAAGGCCATTAACGAGGGGAAGGTTGTCCACACAGCCTACCTGGACCTCGCAAAAGCCTTCGATACAATACCCCACTCGGGCATTATAGATAAGCTCACCAGCTTAAATATAAACCCCTATGTCACTAGATGGATTGCAAACTGGCTCAAGGACAGAGCCCACATGGTTAGAATTGCTGGAGCCATGTCAGACTCCAAACCAGTTACAAGTGGTGTCCCACAAGGCTCAGTCCTGGGACCTCTCTTGTTCGGTATATATTTCTCGGAGGTACAGGCCAACACGGAAGGACTGTGGCTGGCCAAGTTCGCAGATGACTGCAAACTGGGCCATAATCGACTCTCCAGCCGACACAAGCATCCTCCAAAAGGGCCTCATAGAAACAGACAGCTGGTGCCAGAGCCATGGCCTCAAGCTAACTGCCGAAAAGTGTATAGTCATCCCCTTTGGCAAAAACAAAGTGCCCACAAATTACCACATAGGTGGTAATCCATTAAGTACAGAAGAAGTAATTAGGGACCTGGGAACCCAAGTTGATAGCAATCTCTCATTTGACAACCACGTGGCCAAAGTGGTTAGAAAAACATTTTATATAGCCCACCTCATCATGAAGGGATTCACATCTAGATCAGGGGAGGTCATCGTGCCTCTTTACTCATCCCTCATCAGGCCCATAATTGACTACAATGCCCCTTTTGGGATGTACCTTACCAGACACCTGCAGCAACTGGAAAGACCCCAAAAGTACCTCACCAAGAGGATCAAAGGGCTCAAACAGATGCCATATGCTGCCCGGTTAAAGAAACTCCAGCTCTACTCAGTGGCATACCGCCTGTTCAGAGGCGATCTGTGCCTGACATATAAAGCCATGTCCAACCTGGAATTAATGGACATGCTGCACCTCAGAAAATCCAAATCCCATCGAGCCACATGCTCGAGACTTGAACCTCAGCACTGAAATAAATAGGACATGCTGGAGGGACAGATTCATAACCCAGAGGCTCCCTTCACTCTGGAATAAAATCCCAGTCCAAGTTAGGCAGAGTCCCTCATTGACTCTCTTCAAGAGGAATCTTGATGAGTGGATGGGAGATCGTAGGTTTACCCCGGGTATCACTTCTGTGTCACTGTTAGACAGAGGCACGGTATACTAACCTCAAAAAAGGGCATAGCAAAATAAATTTAAAATGGGTGGCGAAAGCCAAACACATTCTGGCTAGGCTTATAAATGCCCTAGGGCAGATAGCCTAGTATGAACCTATGAACCTATGAACCTAACTCCTGTAGAACATTGTCTAATTGATTTAAAAATGTACTTGAGGAAAGTAAACTTAAAAAATTGGTTCAAAGATAAATTGATGTTACACAACCACAATGTCATTCAACTCCCCACTTGCCCTACCCCTGTTACTTTTTGAAAAAATATGTGAGTTCGACATACGAACATTGTGGCATAAAAACATTTTGAGTACTGAACTAAATTTGTCTCCAGTGGAATATAGTTTATTAAAGAAAATGGCTATGAGCAAGTGTCAGAGTGATGAAACCAGATAAGGGGGGCGGGGTAGGGGCTATGGACTATGAAACATACTTGGATAAAATGCATGAATTCATTTCTGACAGTGAATATTATGAGGAAACATCTATTAACAGCATTAACATTTCTTTTTCTAAAATAGACCTGACTTTACAGGATTTGTTAGATCAAGAACAGATAAGTTATGAAGAGTGGGCCTTTTTACACTGCCAATACCCGGTAATCCCTTCCATTTTCAGACTTCCGAAAATTCATAAAGACCTAAAAGATCCCCCTATGAGACCCCAAAATTAATGCTGCCAAATCCAAAACACACCCTCTAGCCAAATAGATTGACATCAAATTGAAGAATATGTTAGATGGGTGGTTTCACATATATAAAGATTCATGGGACCTGTTGTTAAAACTTAAGAACATCAAGTTTGTGAATGGAAATGCTTTTGCTACAATTGATGTTATTAATTTGCTCAACGTAATTCCTCATGAAGTTGGACTATACTAGTTCTAAGAATTTCTCTATGAATCAACTCAGTTGAACAGCAACAAAGTGAGTGTTATGGTTACCTTAATGGAGTTCGTTTTAAAAAAACAATTTTTTATATCTTGATGGCCAATACTTTTTGCAAAGAAAGAGTGTTGCGATGGGGGCAGTGTGTGCCCCCATTTTTGCAAACATTGTAATGCTATATTGGGAAACAAAGTTTGTTTTTGAAAAGTTTACACCTCCCCTTTGGGAATTTTATTTAAGATACCTGGATGATCTTTTTATTTATGAAAGCCTACAGCCAGTGATTTAGATTCCTTTGTTTCTCATTTAAACACTACTACATTCCTAAAATTTACACATTCCTTTGATGAAAATAAAATCAATTACTTGGATGTAGAGGTTACTAAAGATGTAAAGATGGGTAGATATAACAGTAATATTTATAGAAAACCTACGTACTGTAACAGTATTCTTCACTACACTATTAGCCATCCAGTACACCAGAAGAAAGCTATAATGAAAGGTCAATATGTGAGATTGGTGAGACTGGAGTCTGAAGAACAAACTTATCAAATTCAAGCAGTAACACTAGCAGACATGTTTACAGCTAGGGGATACTCTGTATGGTCAACAAGGTCCAATAAGAAGTGGAAATTAAATGGAGAGAAGGATGGCTCTAACCCCAACTTAGAAGAGAAGGGAACAATAGGGACAACAATTGTTTCAGAAATAAAACAGGCATAGATAAGGATTTCCGCAGTGCCTTTGTGACAACTTATGATAGTAAGGTGGAACATTTAAAATTGATTTTAGAGAAAAATTGGAACATGTTATGCTGTTTTGAAGGGTATACAGACATCTTGGGTATGGGCTCACTGATAGTATACAAGAAAGGCAAGGCAATTAATCAATATGTGGAAGAAGCATCTAATTGTGCAATGTTTAACAGGAAACCAGGTACCTACAAGTGGGGGAATTGTAGACAATGTAACTTTGTAAGGGTAGGTAAAAAATAAAAATGAATATTACAATTAAACCACCCTTTCATTATGATTACAACACTTCTGGACTAGTCTACATTGCTTCATGTGAAAAGTGTATCAGTTTCTACAGTGGTAAGATTCAGAGAAAGTTCCGTGACTGGATTTACGGGCACATACTAGACATTAGGAAAATAATGCTAATACTTCACTAGTGAAGCATGTTTCTAAATTTCCTGACCATCATTTTTTGTTTATGGGTATCGATTTGGAAAGGGAAGACCCCCAGGGTGGACCATGGAAACTTTTATTAGAATATAAAGAGCTTCTTTGGCAAGTTAAATTAAATGCATACACCACCCCTGGTTTGAATGAGAACTCGTCTATTAGCAGTACGTTGAAACTTAAGTCTTTAGAAGTATAAAAAAAAAAACTTTTTTATTTTCACAATACCTTTAATATGGGTATTTTTTAGTTTTTTCTGTAATGTATAGTGTTTTGTGGCTTTAATTTCATTGTGTTCAATTAGTGGTTACCGAATGGTTGTCTTTTACCATTTAATGATTCTGAAAGAGTATTTAAAACTTTGGTAATGTTTTAGATGCGTTTCTGATTAAGTCATTGCCGTAACCCTGACGAAAGTGCTAAAACCTTTTATTAAACAATTTGTGTATACTGACTGGTTGGTCATGCTGGTTATCCCTGTTCTCTTTGGCATTCTGCAGTTCAATAGTTTTGAAACTGCTTTATCCAATTTATCCTTAGAAAATGAGACAAAAAATGGTCTGATTTCCTGTAATATTTAGTTCTATGGAAACAGAATCCAAGCTGCCTATGTACATCCAACACTTGTAGCATGTCTTCTCCCTTGATGGAAAACTTTGAAAAGAAAATGGGTAGGGTGATGGACTGCTTGATAGCTGTCACTGATGCCACCTTAGGTAGAAAAGAAGGGTTAGCATGAACGGACGCCCTTATCCTTATTGAAAACCCAATACAGTGGCTGTGAAGAGAGCACCTAGAGTTCTGAGACTCGTCTAGCCAATGTAACTGCAACCAGAAAAATGTTTTTTATGACAAGAATTTTAAGTCTACCTTGGCAGAGGGCTCAAAGTGGGGCTGGGTCAAAGCCTGAAGAAGTACAGTTAAATCCTAAGGAAGAGTAGGCTCCTTAATAGGTGGTTGAAGTAAAATAGTACTCTTAGAAAAATGTGTATTTGAATACATGTGAAATGCTAGTTTAAAAACAAAGTAGTATATAATGCATTTTATTCTATTAATCATATAACAGAAAGGATAAATTCATGTGTAAATGCAAGTAGTTTTGAAACTGCAGTGTGGCTTGTAGCAAACTGACCTCCGACCCTGGCAGTTGCTAGCTTAGCAAGTTTTAATGTTTATGCTTTTTACAAGTGATTATCTGCTGGGTCAGGAAATTAAATATGTGAAATCTTCTGCTCTTTCCTGCTGGGATGATTTGGCCTTGTATATGTGTTACTAAGATAGCATGCAGCTGGTGGGAAATTGTTACAGTGAACAAAGATGTGTATTAGAAGATTGAATCTGCTATTGTATCCGAACTGGTGTGAAACCTTGAAGAAGTAACTTTACAGAAAGACATTATGTCTGACCAGGTGGATAGCAAGGCCATATTGTTACTAGAGGAAAACTTTTTTAAAATATACAGCATCAGCAGTTTTTATGAATAGAGGACTGTAAGCTAAAGTGATGTGGATGCCCTGTGACATACCACGTCAGTAAGGTGGGCACAGCTTGAATGTTAAGACTATATAACATTGTGTGCTTCCTGTTTCATGTTAGACAAAATTCTGTACTTGTACGTTTTTTGCCTCCTGGTGTACACTAGTAATCTTTTGAACCTGAACCTCCTGTGTATTGAATTCTTGATTTTATTTAACAAGTACCTTTAGGAAAAGCCTTACATAATCTCAGTAAACCCAAGGAAGAATTTTTTTTTTTGCCTACATGAAAATTAAAAATAGCAGCAAGTTTGACCTTAACTGTAGAACAACTAGCTCCACTACTGAAAATGGAAACAAGGAAGTCAGTAATAGTTGGAATACATGCTGAAAGTGGATATAGTTGCCTCTGGAGAGCTCAAATGGAAAATCTTTTCTATTTGCTCCTATAAATCTTTGTAGTAGAATCTTCCTGGGATGAAGTAAGGATATGATGAACTGAGGAAGAAAGCCTGGCCTGCCTAGCCATCACTGGAAATGGAGAAACCATGCAATCAACTTGTGGGTCCAAATATCTGGGCGAGGTATCTCGGATGGGTGAGACAGAAGGTCCTGAAGAAGGATCCAACACCCAGAAGGGTGAACTAAATGAGGCCACAGGAAGGGAAACCACACTTGTCAAGGCTAGAATGGGGCAATAAAGACTACATCAGTCTTCTGCTGAAATGCTTTCTGAGGAAACTTGTGAATGAGAGGACTGGGGGGGAGGCATAAAGGAGACCAGAGGGCAGGGAGACTTTAAATCAGAAAACATGCACCTTGAAAAGACATTATTTACTCATAACAGAGTTTCTTAAATCATATAAATAATTCAAATATTATTAAGAATGGTCTGAGGATATCTTCAATATGATAGTTAATATATCAAGTTTATGTATAATTAACACTATTTATTATCAATGTATAGTTCTGTTTGATAGGTCTTATTATATATTAACCTTGTTGTGTAGTTTTTGGTTTGTTTTCTAGCTATTTAACATCTTCTTAAAAAGTGTAAAATATTTATTTAGAAAATGTAAGTTTATGCATATAGAAGTAGTAGCAATAATGTGAATGGTTGTGTTATGGTGTTGTTAGTAAGTGACTTGTATGAACTTTTCATCAAGCCTGGAATAATTTATTCCATGTTGGAGGTTAAAAATGTTTCTAATTCTGAATTTTTCACATAATTTTTATTGTGTTTCTCCATAACAATTTGTTCTTTTGTTAGAGTAATGCTTAGTGAACAAAATAATTTCATAGTAGTTTCTATACTTATTGTTCCAATAGATGCCAGCATATAAATGCCTTTCATTAAATATAAATGGGTTAAATAACCCTTTAAAGAGGGCTAGCTTAAATAGGCATTTAACTCTACATAAAGCAGACATTGTTATTCTACAGGAAACGCATTTATTGACTAAAGATTTAAATATATTGTTGTTAAAAGATTATTCAATTTTAATTGGATCTCAGTTGTTTGGTTCAGAAAGAAGAGGTGTTCTAATTCTCTGGAAAAAATAACATCAGGTCTACCTAGAATAGTAGATTTCTATTCTGACAAGAATGGTATGTTGGGATTGGTGGTAACATAAATTCATAAAAAATTCTATACCCTTATAAATACCTATTGGATCACTGGGATTGGTTCTAAAACAGTTAAAAAAACTTAGATGTTATAACACTATACTTTAATGGAGAAATGTTGATATCTGGTGATTTTAATTGCATCCTATCAGACAAAGACACAACAAATGTTAAACAAATCATGCTATCTTCAGTAGTGAAACATTTAAACCATTATATTACTACAATGTATATGAGAGACATATCAGATTTAAAACTAGGCGGTTCTTTAAAATATACTCGCTATTCTTTTAGATTTGGGTCTCAAACCAATACTGATAAATTATTGATATCCAATGTATTATTCTCCAAAATAGAGGAGGTACTAATAGTTTCATGCTCCTTATCTAACCACAATGCTATTACATTTAAATTAACTTTAAGTCCAAACAATTTAATTTCTTGCCAAAGACTCCCAGCATATATAAGTAAAATAAAAGGCTTTAATGAATGGTTATTAAAAGAGATAAATCAATTTATATAATTTAACAATAATGGTGAGGTCACTGATGTCATACTATGGGACACATTAAAAGTTTACTTACATGGTGAAGTAAAGAACTGATATATTTTAAAAAGAAAGGAATGAGATAAAGAGTTAAATGCTCTCCAAGCTGAAACTGGTAAATTAAAATTAAACCTTAAACCTAATGATAAAGCTGCAAGCACACAGTTGAAAATATCTAAATCAGAAATACCAATAAATCTTACCAATAAATCATGAGACTTTTGATTAAGCTAGAAAAAATTACATTGTAATTGTATTTAATAAACCCCAAGAGCCTTCACAGAATAGCTATTAGATCAAAAAAATGTGAATAAAATAAACCATATCAAGGAGATTGTTTATAAAGAAGGGGAAAAGACTATTAAAGCTATGGATCTGAAAGATATATTAAATGTTTTAACAAATATTATGATGAAATTAATAAAACAGCCAAACCTGAGTAACAGCAACTTATTGGATAGTTTTTTTTTAAAAAGGAAACAGACATAATTAACTATCAAAAGAACAGAAAAGCAAGATTGATAAGTCTTTTTCCTTTAAGGAATTAAAAGATCAAATTAAAAAATCGTAAAACTAATAGAGTAGCAGGAATGGATGGAATAATTCCTGAGCTATATAAACTTTTACCTCATAATATTTTAAAATGTTATTAAATGCTTTTGAAGAAGTTAAGAGTACATCTAATATTCCCCATTATGGAGATATTCCCTTATTATACCCATTTTAAAATCAGATAAGGACCCTGCTCTGTGTTCTTTTTATCGACCTATATCACTTTTAAATTTAGACTACAACATTTTCATGTATGTATTAGCAAAAAGATTAAATCAAATGCTCATTGGTTTAGTAAATGAAGATCAGACTGGGTTTATAGCTAATAGGAAAATTCAAGATAATATAATAAGACTCTTCTTTGATTGATATGGCAAACAAGAATAAAAAAGAGTTATCCATAATAAGTTTAGATATGGATAAATCTTTTGACTTTGTGAATTGGTCATACTTGTTCAGAGTGCTAAAGTAATATAACTTTCCTACTGTTTTCATAAAGTTAATGAAAAAGCTTTGGGATAACTCAATTTCTTTTGTCAAAATAGGGTCCTTTAAATCTAGCCCCTTTAATATCTTAAAAGTTACCAAACAGGGATGCCCCTTATCTACCTTACTATTTACCCTTATTATAGAGCTTTTTGTTAACTTTATAAGATCTATCATAAGCATTAAAGGTTTTAAAATAAATGAAAAATTGTCTTCTAAAATTCAGCTTTTTGCTGATGACATTCTGCTCACTAGTTCATAGGTAGGTACTAGGCTATTGGCCCTAGGGCCTATATAAGCCTAGCCAAAAAGGTACCCTGGCTTTCGCCACCCAAGAAAATTATTTTCCTGTGGCCTTGTTGAGCAGAGCCACAGAAGTGATCCCCAGGGTGAATTTCCTATCTCCCATCCAGTCATCAAGATTTTTCTAGAAGAATGCTAATGAGGAGCCTTGTTTGATATAAATAGGTAGTTTGTTCCAGAGCATGGGAAGTCTCTGGGACAGGAATCAACCCCTCCAGCATGTTCTGCTTATTGTGATGACAAGGTTTAGGTCCCTAGAACTTGTAGCTCGGAGGGATTGGGATTTCTTTAAGTGGAGCATGTCCAACAGCTCTGGGTTTGACATAGCTTTGTATGTTAGGCAGAGATCGCCTCTGAGTAGGCAATATGTAATGGAGTAAAGCTGGAGTTTTTTGAAATGGTCTGTGTAGGGCATCTGAGGCCGGTAATCCTCTTTGTGAGGTATTTCTGCGGCCTTTCTAGTTGTTGTAGATGTCTTGTGAGGTACATACCAAAAGGGTCCTTGTACTCTATAATGGGTCTAATGAGTGATGAGTAGAGGGGAACAATTACTTTTTTCCTAGATGAGAAACCTTTTATGATGAGGTGTGCCATGTAGAAGGATTTCCTGACTTATGTGGTGATGTGATTATCAAAGGACAGACTACTGTCCACCTGTGTCCCAAGGTCTCTTATCACACTTTCAGTGTTAAGTAGACTACCACCTATGTGGAAGTTCACAGGTACAGAGTTTTTTTACCAAAAGGGATGACAATGCACTTTTTGGCATTGAGCTTGAGGGCATGGCTTTGCCGGCAGGCATCTGTCTCAGTGAGGCCCTTTTGTAGGATATCCACATCGTTAGGAGTTTTGATTATGGCTCTTAGTTTGCAGTCATCTGCAAACTTCATTAGCCAAAGACCTTCTGTGTTAGCCTGTACTTCTGAAAATTAGATACCAAACAGGAGAGGACCCAGGACTGAACCTTGTGGTACTCCACTTGTCACTGCTCTGAAGTCGGATTTGGAGTCTGCTACTTTCGCAGTGTGGGTTCTGTCAGTGAGCCAGTTGGCAACCCATCTTGTGACATTGGGATTTATACCTAGTTTAGTGAGTTTATCTATAATTCCAGAGGGGGGGTGGTGTTGAATGCCTTGGCAAGATCAAATAGGCTGTGTGAACCACCTTACCCTTATCTATGGCTTTGGTGACTGCTTCAAAGAAGTCTATCAGGTTTAGCAGACATGATCTGCCTTTGACAAACCCGAACTGGGTGGAGTCCAGAGTTTGGAGATTACCAATGTCATTGTTTATAAGTTCCATGATGATACGTTCCAAAGTCTTGCAGACCAGGCTCATCAGGCTAATGAGGCAGTAGTTCCTGGGGACTGTGGTGGCTCCCCCTTTGTGGAGTGGGATAACCATTGCTGTGCGCCATTCAGTCGGCACAAAGGCTGAGATGAGGCTATGATTGAACATGGTACTTAGGTGGGGTGCCAGTTCATTCTGTAGTTCATGTAGAATGCAGCCTGGGATGTTGTCAGGTCCCATGGATGATGTGTTCTTGGCTTTAGAGAGTGTGTTTTTTACCTGTGCAGCTGTGATTACAGGAACTTTGCTTTCTTCCGGTATAGTGATGGGCCCTTTAGGGGGTGAGAGGGGGGTAAAGTTAGCACTGAACCTGTCTGCCAGGATGTTGGCAATATCAGTTGGTTCTGTATATTTAGTGCCATTCTGCTGTAACTCAGAGAAGATCTGAGTGTTGCCATTGAAACTCTTGAGATAGCTATAGAATGCTTTGTGGTTGTCTTTAGAATCAGTGCCAATTTTTTTTTGTAGCTATCTTTGCAGGATTTTATGAGGGATCTCAGCTTTTTACTGAGGCTGACCAGGGAGTTTCTTCAGTCATGGGATTTTACTTTATTTTGCAACAGTTTCTTTCTTCTGTTGTAGAGTTTGTTTATGGCAGAGGACCACCAGATTGGCTTCCTTTTTTTTGGAGGATAGCATCTTGGTTCTGTTAGGGATTGCATGTTCCATGCACTCATGTAAGTGCTTATAACGTGCATTTGTATAGGATTCAGCAGTCATACCTCTATTGTCCATCTGCATGGGTGTCGTGAAGTTTGCCACTTCTGTCTTAAGAAGTGTGAAGTTGGCTTTGGAGAAATTTTTTGTAGTGGTTTCCCTAATGGGGGGTGGGATGTGGATGTCTAGGATGATTAGCTTATGGTTGGATCTAACCAACAATGAATTGACCTGTGGTGTGGAATTCCAGTTGCCCATGTTGGTGATGACCAGGTCTAGGATATTACTGCCCCTGGTGGGGGTGTGGATAAGTTGATCCAAGGTGTTGGAATTTATGAATTCCAGAAAACGCTGAGCAAAAGAGTTGGTACATGAGTAGTTTTCCCAGTTAATGGTGGGGTAGTTGAAATCGCCCATTATTAGGGTATTAGGTTGTACCCTAATATTTTCCAGTGTATAAAGAAATGAGGAGTGGGAATCCTGGGGCATGGTGGGAGATCTGTAGGAAGCTACAATTTGGATTCCGGTCTTGTCCAGAGCTAGTGGTAATAATGAACTCTTGTTGGATAATATAGTTAGCTCTATGGACTATTTTGCAAAGATTTCAGGTCTGAAATTTAATCACAATAAAATAAAAACCTTACTTATAAACAAAGGGATAATCACTAAGTTAAATTCTTACAAAAAATGGCTTGGACAATTTACAGTTAAACTACTTAGAAATTACTATTGAGACTACTACTAGTAAATTAATTTTAGTTAACTACCAAAACCTAATTGATACAATATCCAGATTAACAGACAATTGGAATATTTTTCACATTTGAGGACAGACTTACATTGACCAAAATGATAATATTACCAAAAAATCTTGTTCTTTAGTCAATCTTTAATTCTTTCCCCTTATAAAAAAGTTTAAAAAGTAAATTCTATTTTACTAAATGACTTATAGTAACCCAAAAATGCAAGAATCTCCTTAGACTGGCATATCAAAAGTTGGGAGGAGGGAGACATTAGTTTCCCCAATACTGACTTAGATTTTGAATCTGTAATTATTAAAGTTAGACTTCAGTGGCTTGACTCCTCTTATGCTTCCTGCAGGAAATCAATACATGAAAATATACTAACAGATAATAACAATTCTATAATAGAACCGTATACAAATTTGTACATCAATACCTTTTTTGAGTTTTAAAATACTATATATTAAATGAAAAACATAAGTTTACTCTCTACCCTTTCATAAATCAAGTTCTATTAATATTCAAAAGATTTATGACTTCCAAGTATCTAATCCAAGATCTGCTAATAATATTATTTCCTATAGCTTTCACACATGGGTGCTTAATATATTTTAATACAAGAAAAATGTTTGACTTAAAAATAATAATTTAATTTATTGGCATCAATTTCTGAACTGGAATAAAATGCACTCAACTGATTATCTGATTGCTAAATACAGTCTGGAAAATAGTAGTTGGTTAGATATATAAATATGTGAGGAATATATTCAAGACAAAATAAAAGTAGCATTAGACATACAAACTAAAACTATTCCAAAAATCCTAGACTTCTTTTCTAATATAAATAATAATCCATCTAAAGGCAAGTCATACTTGTCAATCATATATAAGATTATTAGAATTGAATTTGTTCCCCTGAATTGTCATACTGGAATTACTCAGCAAAAATAAAGAAGAATTTTCTGAGAAAAGTTAGAAACTATCCTTAAAGTCTGCAGGAAAATCAATGTCCTCTCTATACTGGAAGATTTATACATGGAAATTTTTACACAGAGGTTTTCTAACACCACACAAAATTGCTGTTATATATAAATCAGAAAAAAATAAAATGCTGGAGATACAATGAAGCCTTTTATGCAGATTGGGTTCATATGATCATGGAATGCAACATAGTATCATCTTTTTGGACTGATTTTAGAAAATTTTGCCAAGCACTATAGTCAGATTCCTTGATTTTGATCAATGCCTCAAACACAGACATCATTCCAGTATCGCAACCATCTCTTATTTGGTCTGTCCCAGCTATTGCTAGGAAAGTTATAACTAAAAACTGGAAATGCAAAACTATGCTCCCTTTTACTAGTGAATTTATCTAGCTAGCCAAATCTGTTTGTAAAAATTATTTACCATAAAAATGAGAACTAGAAATGCAACTCATCAATAGATAGCCTGGCTGAAATTTAATGATCTATTAGAAAAGTACTAATAGTTTTGTGTATATAATTCTTGTTATGGACTTATGTATATAGTTTTGCTTTATTTTGTTTCAAATTGTTGAATTCTTGTTGGAATATGTAAGATCAAATAAAAACTTAAAAAAAAAAAGATAAAACCTATCTGGGGCCTACCCTGGTGTGTGTATAAAACATACCTGGGGTTTGCCCCTGTGTCTGATATTAATGCCAATAGTGACAGAAGTCCTCAAATTAGATAAAGATGTCTCTTTCATGCAGTGCTGGTAAGGAGAGATCTCTGAAACTGGCTAAAGTAGAGGTCTAGGTATGGGAGTTGTTCAGGAAATGTAAGAAAAATAACTTCTGTTCCTTGAAAATGAATCGAGAATACCATCTTGCACCCTGAGGAAATTCCAAGTAACTTTGAACATGAACAGGATCATTGTTAGTTGGTGTAAGAAAGTCTTTGAGAAACCCGTGAACCAGGTGACAATGCTTTCCTTTGAAGTGACAGTGACCGAGACAACCAGAGAAACTGAGTCCATTTCTGTAACTGTGGACATTGCAGTGATTGATATTTCTGCTGTGGCAAGACTGTAGGAGTGGATAAGATCTGGCTGGAAGTGTTAGAAGCACTGAAGGGCATTTGGCCAACATGGGAAATGCTCATTTGCATTTTTGCGTGGAAGAAACAGACAGAGCTTGTGAACTGGCAAAGAAGAGTAGTAGTCCTTATTTCCAAAAAAGGTAATGGTAGCTGTGTGCTAACTGAAGAAAGATCATTCTCCTCAACTTCTCTTGGAAAGCATAAACATGTCTGTTGGAAAACATACTGTCCAGCAGCTAAACCTTTGATTCTGAAAGAAGAGTGCAGATTCTGCTCTGTCTCTAGCAGTGGTCAGCTGTCTATTCTTGTCAGATATCTAAGGGGTGGTGGGATTTTCCAGTGCAGTCTACATGTGTTTTGTGGACATGAAGAAGGCATACAATGAATAACTTGTAGATTATGCTTCTGAGATCCTAGGACAGTTGCTGCACAACATTCACTCCATGCATTTCAGGGCAAATATTGCACCCATGTTCCCAGCATTACATTGAATGCATTGATGGCTGGCAAATAACTCTGATAAAAGTGTATCTTACCTCCTGCCCTGATCTTGATTTTTTTTGGTTATCACGACACAGTTGAGGTTTGAAAACTTTACAGTCTGAGTAGGTGAGAGATGCATCTTTCTTTTTTTGTTTGCAGACAATGTTCTCCTGGCCTCAAGTGACCATGACTAGAGTAATTGGGATGAAAATTGGTGTCTCTAAATCTGAAGTAATGATTCTCTCACAGAAAAGGATGAATGTCATTCTACAGGTGAATGGAGGGTTTAAGTGTATTTTTCCAGTCTTATCCATGATGAGGATAGAGAAGATCAGACAACTGACCACAACATGGATACAATACTGCAGGTGTTGCACTGGAATGTGATGATGAAATGACAGCTAAGTCATAGGACAAGGCTGTCAATTTAACAGTCAGTCTAGTCCTAATCTTCATTTATGGTCAGAAGCTTTGGGTAGTAGCTGAAATGATGATCATAGGTTGGTACTAGGCTATCAATCCTAGGGCCTATACAAACCTAGCCATAACAATTGCCTGGCTATTTCTTCCCACACTATTTACTTCCTGGACCCCTGTCTAGCAGGGTGACTGACATGATCCCCCGGGGTGAATTTCCTTTCTCCCATCCAGTTGTCAAGGTTCCTTTTGAAGAGGGCCAAAGAGGCGCTCTCCATGACATGTATGGGCAGTCTATTCCAGAGTCTGGGGAGTCTCTGGGTCAGGAATCTATCCCTCCAGCATGCTTTGTTTATTGTGATGACAAGGTTTAGATCCCTGGAGCGTGTGGCTCTGAGGGATTGGGATTTCTTTAAGTGTAGCATGTCCAATAGCTCTGGATTTGACATGGCCGTGTATGTTAAGCAGAGATCACCTCTGAGTAGACAATATGCGACAGAGTATAGATGGAGTTTTTTAAGGTGGTCAGTGGATGGCATCTGCTTTAGGCCTGTGATTCTTTTAGTGAGGTATTTCTGTAGCCTTTCCAGTTGTTGCAGATGTCTTGAGAAGAACATACCAAATGGGGCATTGTATTCTGTAATGGGTCTATTGAGGGATGAGTACAGTGGGACAATGACCTCCTTTTTTCTGGATGAAAAGCCCTTAGTGATGAGGTGTGCCACATAGAAGTATTTCCTGACTGTTGTCACTATGTGGTTATCGAAGGTGAGACCACTGTCCACCTGTGTCCCTAAGTCTCTTATCACACTTTCGATGTTTAGTGTACTGCCATCTATGTGGTAATTCGTGGGTACATGTTTTTTCCCAAAGGGGATAACTATACATTTCTTGGCATTGAGCTTGAGCCCATGGCTTTGGCACCAAGCATCTGTTTCTGTAAGGCCCATTTGTAGAGTATCCACATCATTTGGGGATTCAGTAATGGCTCCCAGTTTGCAGTCATCTGCGAACTTTGTTAGCCAGAGTCCCTTAGTGTTGGCCTGTACTTCAGAGAAGTAGATGCCAAGCAAGAGCAGTCCCAGGACTGAACCCTGAGGTACTCCACTTGTCACTTGTCTGGAGCTGGATTTGGAGTTGGCTACTTTTACAGTGTGGGTTCTGTCAGGAAGCCAGTTGGCAACCCATCAAGTGACTTAGGGATTAATGCCCAGCTTAGAAAGTTTATCTATGATTCCAGAGTGGGGGATGGTGTCAAAGGCCTTGGCGAGGTCCAGATAGGCTGTGTGGTGTGTGGACTGCCTTACCCTTGTCCATGGCTCTGGAGACTGTTACTACAGTTAGAAATGATGTCCTTTTCAAGGAATGCTGGGCTTATTCTCCATAACAGAGTGAGAAGCATGGAAATCAGTAAGGCCACTTGAAATAGGTGCACTGCTTCTCAGGAACCAGTTAGATTGGCCATCTAGTGAGGATATCCTTTGGGAGCCTTCCCTAGTAGGTATTCCATGCAAAGCCCACTTGGAAGAGACCCAAGGGCAGAGTCAGGGCATGCTGGAGAGATTATATCTCTGAGCTTGTCTGAGAATCTCAAGGAATGCCATAGGATGAACTAGAGACTATTGTTGGAGATAAAGAAGTCTGACCTTGTCTGCTCAGCTTCATAGCACCATTGTTATGACTATCCAAAAAACAAGCAAACAGAGGACAACCACGTCGATAAAAGTACCATAAAACTTTATTTCCATAGATAAGCGCTTTCAGGCCATATGCCCTTCATCAGATAACACACAGTATAAAACCTCACATATTTAAAATAAATATCAGCCTATCACATTTCAATAAAAAGCCCTCCTTTTCTTTAGGATGGGTTTTAAAGGTATATACCCATTAATACCAGGAGACCTATCTGCTCTTAGTCGCACTATCTACCTGGTTTCAGCACATTCAGTTTCATTTACCAAATTGCCCCCCTTGGTGTTTGGAATCACAACCTGTATCACCATAAATAAAAATGAATGCGTAGGGTTATCCTTTACATGTAATGCCCAAGCATTACGCTCATTACCAAGTCTAATATCTGATAAATGTTTTTTTTTTTTTCTTAGCATTGTTATGACTATGACAAATGATTTAGAAAATGGATGGTTGCATTAATGAGGCCATGTTTCCTTTCTTTTGTCAACTCATTGTTTTGATAATTAGGAAGTGCACCAGTCAACTCATTTGAGTATTTTCATTATTTTTCAACAATTTCCCTAAGATGACAATGAGAACTAACAGGCCTGTAGCTGCACAACTGATTCCCGTATTTCATATTTATCCTCACATCCTTCTTTATTGCAAAGAAATCATCACTCATTACTTCCAGTTGAGTACACTGCCAAACATTACTGCTAAACCCTTTCACACTGCTTGCTTTAATGCTGTACTTGATCTCCTTGACATTAACTGAGTTCTTTCTCTTCCCTTATTACTTTTCCATCTATCAGCTTGTTTTTCCATTCCTTCATGAGTGTTACAGCATGGCATTCTGCCACACGTATTTGGAGCAAATATAGAGAAGAGGAAGTCATGCAATATTTAAGCAATAACCCATGCCTGGGTGTGGGTAATGCTGGATTTACCCATGGTTGGTGTGGTTTGGTCATAAGGGCGAAGCCTGAGTGACCAAACAAAGACAACCGTGGTAAGGGAGCCCGCAGGATTTTTTGCAGGGGGGTGCAAACCCAGAGCCCCACCCACATAGCTCTCCCCTCCCCCTGCCAACACAACCCCGCCCAAGTCCACTCACCCTAAGCCCCGCCCACACAGCAATTCCAGTGTCCCATTACTTGGCTATTTCTCCCCATTTGCCGTAGACACTGTTCAAATCTCTGTGTGCATACTGTTTTATGCTTTAGTTCTACAATGATTACAGGCAGTTGGATTTAATTTACAACGTTTATTTCAAACATTATAGCCCAAACACTGAGACATTTACTAAACCTAAACAAAGCAATAGTCTTACAATGAAAACAGACTTGGCATTAAAGCTTCTCTACTTTTGAAACTCACACTCAGTGAAACAGCATTGAAACCCACATTCAAAGAAAATGCATCTGGCCAGTGGCAGGTTATTTACCTTTGAACTGTTTTCAAGCAATAGGCTCCTTGCACACTGTTAGGGCCATGCAAAAGTTTTGATTTACCTGATTGTATTAATTATAATATATAATTGAATTATATCCCTTGTATTATACAGCAACACTTGTTTGAGTGTCTCTGCCGAAGTAAAAGTAATCTGAATAATTCCACATTAAAGATATATGAAACTAATGAAGATGTTGTTGCTAGAAAACAACTGTATATTTCAGTGTTTCATCTACAAATTCAGTGCCTGCTGCCGTCAAAGAATAAATTGCCTATGTTAAATTAAAAAAATGGTAAGCTGGTATATTGCAATAGAAAATGGATGACAAGCTGAAAAACAGGTTCATAGTTATTAGGCATCTCATCCAAAGGAGGACATCCTCAGGACTGCAGCATACAAATGTACACGCTGTAGGAATAGAACCTCAAGCCTCTACATTAAGATGCAAGTATTCTACTTGTGGTGCTACTAACATAGCTTTAAAACTTTATACCACAATAGAGATACCATTTGCTAAACAAAACAGTTGCACATTGTAAATAGACTTGGCATGAGCAGCAGTAAACTTTGCTTCCCTTAAAACTCACAGTTCCTTGAAAATGCACTTGAAAATAAATTCCACCTGCTAACTCTAACTTGGGCATTTCACTTTCTCTCTCTCTCTCTCTCTCTCACAAACATACCACACCCCTCAAGGCCTCAACCTTAGTGCAAGAAATCTGGACAAAGCCTAAAATAAATAGGGACAGATTATAAATATGGCTCTCATAAACTTAGAAAATTACAAGAGTAACAGGATTTGTGTTAGTATGCATTTTTCTAAATGATATGACATCTAAAACTGAAATGTCTCATTATTTAGCAACTTCAATCATTTTTAGGAGGAATATGGTGCAAAAATCTGGACATTCTGCAAAAACCTGGACAGCTGAGGGGTATGCTACCTCCCTCTTATACAAACACACACCCCAAATAATTCTGGTCAGACTTGAATTAGTTCTGGGAAGGTTGCACTGAACGGCACCGTGCTTGATCTGAAGTGGGTGAAATCCTGGTAGCCAGTGATAATAACTGTGATCTGCAGCTCAGCAATGTGGAGCATTAAAGCATTTTTAGCAGAGCATTGTTTCATCACTACCTATTCTGTTTGCACATAAGCTGTAGTTTTTTCAAACATTTGCCTTTTTTGATTACTACAGAGTACATTTACCCACCAGAGCTATTGTGTTTTGACTTCAGTGTGGAGCTAGTTGTTGCAGGGCTTAGCTTTTAAGTAAGGTAGCAATGCTTATTTACCATATACCATTAAAGCCACCCAACTAAGTGTACTAACACACAGACACTGCTATAAGACACTGGTCTGCAATAAAATGTAATGAGCTTCTGAAAATACTGTAATCCTGTCCTTTTATTACAAATACTGTCATATGCATTTCAATACCCAAGGCTTATACATTATCTAGTTATGTAAATATTCTCTGCATGGCAACAACAAAAAGGCTTTCAATGCTGGTAATTCTTTAACAATATGCTTACTAAAGCTTACTTGCATCTTACAATCTCCGACAAGCTTACCTGATGTTCATTAAACCATGGCTACTTAAACAGAGCAACAGGGCACTGTGACAGCATGTAGTTCATGAATAATAAGAACCATAAATCAACAGTATAAAAATCTGATAGAAAACCAGAACATTCTGCAAAATCAAGGACAGATGAAAAGCCATGGTCGTATTTGTGATCTACCTTGGATGGGGGAATACTCTGCACACTTACACTACATAACTGCTCCTTGCCTTCCTTGGACACATCCAGAGCCACTACAATGGGGGGTGAGGTGCAATAAGTATGTCATAATTTGAAATGTCTCTGGCTGACAGTGATGGCTCTGACATTCATACCTCTCAACTTCAGAGCAAGAAATCTGGACAAAGCCATACATAGAACTAGAAGTGAGACACAGGCCCAAATATAAGGCCAATTTTTAAATATTGCTCTTATTAACTTAGATAATAGAACAGTAGTAGATCTTGTATTAGTACGAATTTTCTGAAGGGTATAAAATCTGAAACTCAAATGTCTGCCATTATTTTCTAACTTCAATCTTTAATGATTTGCCACTAATTAGTCAGAAAACCACAAGTTTATGAAAAACGGACCAAAATGTGATGCAAAAATACCTGTCAAAAAAGGGACACCTTTTTAGTATTAACATTGTTAACTTGAGCAGCTAACAAAATAAGAGCATCTACATGCATTTCTGAAATAAAAGTAATCTATAACTCTGATCATTACAGTTATATATAATTGTAAACCCTCCACATTTTCTTCCAAAATTGCCATTTTGGAGGAGGAATTATTAGGGGAGAGCAACATTTTGAGCCAAAATTGGGGACAATTGAGAGGTTTGGATAATCCTAATCTACAAAGTGATTTGCACGTACCTCTCAACCTCTTAATGCAGGAAATCTGGACAAGGCCAAATATATTGGGGGAACATACAAACACTACTAAAAATTGCTCTTGTATAAACTTAAGACAGTCTTGCATTAGCATGCATTTTTCTGAAGGTTATGATGTCTGAAACTCAATGTGTCATTTAGTGACTTCATTCTTAAATGATTTGCTAGAAAACCACAAATTTTATGAGGAACAAACCAAAAATAAGAAGCAAATATCTATTCATTCTGCAAAGATATGGACAACTGAGAGGTATAGTTCAATCGGGGCTGTCTGAGTTTGCTACCCCCCCTCACAAAATCATGGTCGAATGGAGCCTCCCCCTGCAGCCATTCCAATGTCCCATTCCTTGGTTATTTTGCCCCATTTACCATAAACACTGTAATGTGCATGCTGCTTTACTTCTGCAATGATTTAGGATTTCATTTGAAAGTTTTATTTTGCATTTTACAGCACAAACCCTAATACATATCTGTTAAACAAAGCAATGCAGTCTCACAATGAAAATAGACTAACATTAAAACTTCTCTGCCCTTGAAACTCACATGCATTGAAACAGCATTGAAACCCACATTCAAAGAAAATACATTTTGCCAGTGGCAGATAAATATTAACTCTGGGCTGTCTTCAAAATCATAGGCCCCTCGAACATAACATACACATGCTCTTTGATACACCTTCCTGACTGTATTACATTATATTCCTTGTACAATACAGTACAGTTGTTAGAGGGCATTTTAAATTTATTGTTTTGAACATTTTTCCAGTAAACAATGAAACAAAACGCATACACCAATGACAAAACTGCCCAATTCAGAACATTTCCATCATAAAAAGTCTACTCAACCTTCTATAGTCCACCAGTATCAGTAAAAAATATGCACAATCTCTGAAGTAGTAAAATCCACATTGAAGAAATTTGTAACTAATAAAGAGGTTGCTGCTAGCAAACAACTTTATATGTCATTGTTTAATCTACAAATAAAGTGCCTGTTACCCTTGAAGAATAAATTGCCTTTGTTGCATGCAATAAAAAAATGATAAGCTAGTAATACCGCAATAGGGAATGGCTAGCAAACTGATAACAGGTTCATAGTTACTAGGTATCTTTACCAAAAGGACTGTAGCATCCACCCCCTTTACAACACAGTACAGTATCAGCAATGCATCTACCTACTGTGGGAGTAGAACCCACAGCCTTCAGCATCAAAAGCAAGTACACTATCTGTTGTGCTATTAACAATGAAAGCAGACTAAACATAAGCAGCACTAAACTTTTGCTCCTCTGCAGCTCTCAGCTTGTAAAATCTACTCGACACTCAGCTGTATCTCTGAATGCAGCACAAGAAATCTGGAAAAAGCCAAAATTTATTGGGGGGGGGGGACAAAAGGCCAAAAACCAGGGACACATTTTAAACATTGCTTGTATAATGTTGGAAAGTTGCTAGAATAAAATGCTGCATTACCTCCATACATTTCACTGCCACGTCTTGAACCCAGGGGACCCTGTGCAAAACAATCAGAGCAACATACCACTATGCCAAATCAGCTGTTTTGTGAAAGAGGAAGACTGAAACTTAAATGGCTACCATTTAGTGAATTCAGTTCTCACCATAGCACAGCTGTCAACCTCTTAGCACAAAATACCTGAACAAAGCCAATAATGGGTGAATACTGCCCCCAAACATTCAGTGAATTCAGTTCTCACCATAGCTCTCAACCTCTTAGCAAAAAACACCCGGACAAAGCCAGTAATGGGGGAATATAGCCCCCAAACATATTCAGTGAATTCAGTTCTTACCGTAGCTCTCAACCTTAGCACAAAACCTGGATGAAGCCAATAAATACCTGAACAAAGCCAATACTGGGTGAATACAGCCCCCAAACATATTCAGTGAATTCAGTTCTTACCATAGCTCTCAACCTTAGCACAAATCCTGGATGAAGCCAATAATGGGGGGGGGGGATACAGTCCCAAAGACAGGGATATATTTCAAATATCCATCTTGTACACTAAGAAAATTGCTAGAATAAAAGCTTTTGTTACCATGCACTTTCTGAAGAATATGAAGTCGGATATTGAAATGAGTGCCCATTTTTTTTTAGCATTTGTTAACCAGGAAAGTCTGACTTGGAAAATAAGGTAATTTTTAGCAGATGCCCAGGGAGAAACACTCCAGACAGCCAAGAATCAAACGAGAGAACATGTAGCTGTCAGGCAACAAGGACACAAATACAGAAACCACAGATTTTATGAGGAACAGAAAAAGTATGAGGGAAAAACCTGCAACATTTTTACAAATGGTGGTGGGTAGGGAATTCAGGCTCTTGCCACTTGGGCCCAAGGTACAGGGTTCAAGCCTTATTCTCTACCCACCACCATGTAACTCCTAGGGCATTACACACACACACACACACACACACCTACCTTATTAAAGCCGCCCATTTCAGTTCCCGCTCGCTTGCAAGTGTCCCATCTTCAGTAAAGTCCTCTAAACCATACGTTTCAGTTCCTGCACGATGATGTCACAGCATCCTCTAAACTGTCCATTTTAGTTCCCGCTCGCAAACTGCGCGCGATGATGTCAGTGCGACTGGACTTCTTAAAGAAGAACGCCCTAAAAAAAAAAAAACTTTTTTTTTTAAATTAAAAGATTAACTTGTCAGTGGATTCCAAGGGGGTGCAAGTGCACCCCCTTGCACCTGCCTGCGGGCACCCTTGAACCGTGGGTAAATCTAGCATTACCCACACCCAGGCGTGGGTTATTGCTATTATACAATGACATTATTTAAGAAAAAAATACTTACTTTTTTTAAATAATGGCATTGTATAATGCCTCCGTGCTGCTCTTCCGCAGCTGTCCGGTATCTTGGGGCAGTTCTGATGTACTACGCATGCGTATGCTTACACAGTACATCAGAGCTGTGTGTAGAGGAAGCAATGGAGAAAGGAAGATCTCCATTGCTTTTTAAAGCTGTCTCACCATGTTAAACTCATTTAACATAGCGAGATATCTTTAAAAAAAAGCAACGGAGAAAGGAAGCTCTCCTTTGCTTTTTTTTAAGATATCTTGCTATGTTAAACTCGTTTAACATAGCGAGATTACAGCAACGGAGCTCTTCCATTCTCCGTTGCTACCTAATACAAAAAAAAATCAAGACTTATACTAATGGAAAAAGTCTGGGCGACCGGACCTTTTTCCATTAGTATAAGTCGGATTTACAACAGGCATGCTGGCCAATCAGCGTGCACATTTTGGAATATTAATGGGGGGTCATTGTATAATTGTGCTTATTGTTCAGCATTCTTAATTTTCACCATCTACTTTCATGTAGCTTAGTATATTGTCAACTGTTCTTATGTTTCCCAGTGTATCTGAAATGACAAAAAGTAGGAATAGCAAAGTTCAGTCTGCATTGTTCAATTTGCTACCAGAACAAATGGTTTAGAAAATGAACTATTAGAGCTCATAAGTTGGTTATATAGTGCTCAGACTTGAAGGTCATCAAGGAATACCGTTTCATTGAAAGTTGTATTGTATACCTCATCACCAATCCTGGCAGCCATCCTGGTGGATGGATGGATGGATGGATGGATGGATGGATGGATGCTGGATGGATGCATGGATGGATGCTGTCTGGAAGTTTTCATAGTGTATTGAAGCTATGAGTTGTTAATGAGCTGCCTGGATGGATGGATGGATGGATGGATGGATGGATGGATGCATGGATGCATGGATGGATGGATGGATGGATGGATGGATGCTGGATGGATGCATGGATGGATGCTGTCTGGAAGTTTTCATAGTGTATTGAAGCTATGAGTTGTTAATGAGCTGCCTGGATGGATGGATGGATGGATGGATGGATGGATGGATGGATGGATGCATGGATGCATGGATGGATGGATGGATGGATGGATGCTGTATGGATGCATGGATGGATGCTGTCTGGAAGTTTTCATAGTGTATTGAAGCTATGAGTTGTTAATGAGCTGCCTGGATGGATGGATGGATGGATGGATGGATGGATGCATGGATGGATGGATGCTGTCTGGAAGTTTTCATAGTGTATTGAAGCTATGAGTTGTTAATGAGCTGCCTGGATGGATGGATGGATGGATGGATGAATGGATGGATGGATGGATGCATGGATGCATGGATGGATGGATGCTGTCTGGAAGTTTTCATAGTGTATTGAAGCTATGAGTTGTTAATGAGCTGCCTGGATGGATGGATGGATGGATGGATGGATGGATGGATGCATGGATGCATGGATGGATGGATGCTGTCTGGAAGTTTTCATAGTGTATTGAAGCTATGAGTTGTTAATGAGTTGCCTGGATGGATGGATGGATGGATGGATGGATGGAAGGATGCATGGATGCATGGATGGATGGATGCTGTCTGGAAGTTTTCATAGTATATTGAAGCTATGAGTTGTTAATAAGCTGCCTGGAGGGATGGATGGATGGATGGATGGATGGATGGATGGATGGATGGATGCATGGATGGATGGATGCTGTCTGGAAGTTTTCATAGTATATTGAAGCTATGAGTTGTTAATGAGCTGCCTGGATGGATGGATGGATGGATGGATGGATGGATGCATGGATGCATGGATGGATGGATGCTGTCTGGAAGTTTTCATAGTGTATTGAAGCTATGAGTTGTTAATGAGCTGCCTGGATGGATGGATGGATGGATGGATGGATGGATGGATGGATGCATGGATGCATGGATGGATGGATGCTGTCTGGAAGTTTTCATAGTGTATTGAAGCTATGAGTTGTTAATGAGCTGCCTGGATGGATGGATGGATGGATGGATGGATGGATGGATGGATGCATGGATGGATGGATGGATGCATGGATGCATGGATGGATGGATGCTGTCTGGAAGTTTTCATAGTGTATTGAAGCTATGAGTTGTTAATGAGCTGCTTCCAGTCATCAAGAATTTGATTCCATCTGTCTCTATTTGCCTACAATGTGATTCTGAGCAAGTTACTAAACCAGGCAGTGCTCTGGAGCAACTGGGAAATTGGACACGACTCCTAGCATTTACTTATTGTAGATGGATGGAGGGAGTGATGTTTTGTTCATTTTACACTTCCCTTGACCATATTAGCCACTACCTTTGCTATGTTCACAATGGCCTGCTAGATGAGATTTGGTGCCTTTTCTGAGGTATCCTTAGAGCCTCTTTTCCACTTTTCATGCTTTTACAAGCATTTCTGTTTACAATGATCACTCTTCTTACATCCCTGTTTTCTGTTCCCCACTATCCTGTTTTACTGTATAATTTTTTTTCCTCATTATTTCTTTAAGACAGTCACACTGTTCTTCCAATATTTCCAGGTCCTGTTAACATTCCATATTATTTTGTCTGGAAATTAACTGTCTTGTTATATATTCCAGCAATACCTCAAGACCATTAATTGATCCTTGCCACACCTGTTATGTGATATGCTTTGTACTGTTTTTATCTATGCCTGCATGGCTGTTTTGTTACTCTCATAATGATCTAATTGATTAGATTGTTTACGGTTTATTAGTTTATTGGCACTGGGCTTACCAAGTATTTCCCTTTTACAGATGAGACCTGAGAAAACAGACTGAGCAAATGCTCCAAGGATGCCCAGACTATATGCAAGTTGTAGATGCAGACATATACTTCAGACAACAAATTACATTATGGATATTTAAGTTGCTTAGTGGTTAAAATACCTGCTTCATGGGCCTGGGGTTTATGTTTGACTTCTAGTGTGTGTGTGTGTGTGTGTGTGTGTGTGTGTGTGTGTGTGTGTGTGTGTGTGTGTGTGTGTGTGTGTGTGTGTGTGTGCACGAGTGTATGTGTTTAGTTTTACAGATTCTCCCCATGTGCCTGTGTATTTTTTCTGGGCACTTCTGTTTCTTCTCTCCTCTCAAAACATGCTGCTTGATTTGTTACTGAAAATTGCCCTTGCATATTGTATTTACCCTCGATCTCCTGCCAGGCTACAGCTGAAAAGGGTCCAGGAGAGGCTGATTCACTTACCAGGTTAGCAAATAAATAAAAATAAAACTAAAAACTATGTGAGACATAGCCCTACAAAAATTATTAACACACAACACAACCTGGACGTTTTCATTTTAATTTCTGAACATTACTTAAATTATATAGTTCCCTATATGTACTTACCCTCAGAGTCACTGTCCGAGGCTTGCATCAAGTTGTTTTACTTTTGTGACACATATTACTGTATGCCTACTGTTTAACATGGAGAAGAATGCTAGCTGTGTGAACCTGTGATTTCTGAATACAGTTTACATTTTTCTTCATCCCCAGACTTAATAAAGTAAGAAGGTGTACAAGTGTGAATAAAGGTTGATGACAGTTTAGTAACAAAGAATAACAGAAAGGAAGGGCGGGGATGGTGCTAGAATTAAACTGCAAAGTAAGAACGCTGGGAAGAGCTATCCTTTATGCATCACAGAAAATCTCACCATTATTTGAGCAGTGATAGTCAGCAGGATTATTAAGCTATTGCTAAAATCATACTTTTCAACTGTATAGATTTTTGCAGAATGTCCGGATTTTGGCCTAATATTTTTGGTCTATTTTTCATAAAATTGTGGTTTTATGGCAAATTAGTGGCAAATCATTCTAGATTAAAGTTAGAAAATAATGACAGACATTTATGTTTTAGACTTCATATCCTTCAGAAAATTCATGTTAATGCAAAACCCGTTGTTCTATCAACTTTCCAAGTTTGCAAGAGCAATACTTAAAAATTGTCCCCATTTTTGGGCCCTTGTCCCACTTTTATTTATGGCTTTGTCCAGATTTCTTGCTCTAAGAAGTTGAGAGGTATGTTGCTAATTTTAAAAAGTGAATTAATAATTATCTTATATTGGAAACAAAATGAAATATCTTCACTTAATGTATGCACATGAGATTCCTGACAGATTACAAATGAATTGCTAGTCTGCCAGAGCAGTTATATTTTAGACCACATGGAACCATTTTCTACAGTTCCCATTTTCTAAATTGCTACTGTTTTGGAATGCTTGAACAATTACTTTTAAGGTTAGTATTTAGCTCAGACCGATAACACTGCAAGGAAATATGAAACAATCTTATTCCTCCAAGAGCAGGCTTGAGGTCTGTCTACATGCCCTGTCAATAAGCTATTTAAAGAACTGGATATTTTGTTCATATGTAATGGCATATAATAGCTTGAACTGTATTAACCTAATGGAGTGCTCTCTACTGTATACTGCAGAAAACTCAATAAGTATTGATTACTAGAAAGGTAATATTCTAAATGCTGTGCACAGCTGTTCAAGGCGGTATGGCATCATATAGCTAATAATAACATGCTTCAAGTTTAAAATTATTTTTAACAATAATGTTGAATCATTGTTCTCTTGATTATTGGAATGGCATGGTTGGATATCTATCCCTGAACAGAGGTTGCTGGGAAAGGCATTTTTAAATTTTAGGTCCATAAAATGGCACATTAGACATGGATTATCTAAGATTACTGATCTGCTATACATTCGGCATCATGCCCCGGTGTCAGAGCTGTCTAGCAGCTGCAGTGAAATCTAATCATTCTTCTGTCTCCAAAAAAATGAAGTGCTGGGCTTGGAGTTTTATTCAAAGGATGGGTACTCTGTTTTGTTCTTTGATGATCAACATTTTTCTGATCTTTTAATAAAATCAATATTACAGATGTGGGAACGTATTGTTGTATGTGCATCTTTGCCAGTGATATGACTTATACTGTGTTTCCCTAGGATACGAATAAGCATGAGATATGGAACGCCTGCTACATGACGATCTGTTATAAGGTCTTTTCTGATGATCAAAGAGCGACAGTTCTTGTGAGCTGGAGCTACTTTTCTATAAGTTAATACAACATTTCTAGAATCTGTGACATATGAACTGCACCATGTTTAACAATAAGCATTAAATTTTGTTTGTGGATACAACTGTCATGTAACAGTCCCTTGCATATCTAATGAAAGCAGCGAGAGTTGCATTTTCAGAGGGTCATTGTTTCTGTGGGCCAGAATTATTCATCTGTATTTTCCCTGAAATATTGCTGAGACCTGATCATCAGAATGGATCAGCATTCTAACTGCAGTAAACAAAAATAAATAAATAAATAAACAAATGCATAAATAAATAAAAATCCTGAATTGCCCGCTATAATGACAGCCTAAATATTTATTAATCTATACAGATATTTTGAAGAGTTTCAAATTCTAGCACACAGCTCTCAACTTTTACCAAACAGAATTTGGAACAAAGTAAAAAAATAACTAAGGTGAAGGCCCCAAATTAGAGACACGTTGTAAATGTTGGCACTATTATCTTAGAAATTCTTAAAATGATTTCCAATTTTAGGAGGGATAGAATACAACTTTGAGAAACATCAGGGTTGTCCCTACAAAATAGGGGCAGTAGTTCCAAAGTAAATGAAATAATAAAGGAGCAAGATTGGATTAAGGGCTTTCAGAGCCCGGAACTGACACATATGATGAGGCTGAGTAGTATATGTATGCATGTATGTGTGTTTGTATGTGTGTGTCTGTGCATAAGTTATAAACTGCACTTCTGCAGTTTTTTTTGTACTGCTAATGGAGCAGCTGCTTGTCATGTTGAATTTCTGATTGCTAATTCACAACTGTCAATAGTTGTTTCCTTTTACAGAACAGTTCATATGCTTGGAAAATCAAGTTCAGGGACAAATAAATAGTGGTTTTAGTTCCAATCTTACAAAAAGCACAATATATGCATGAATATGTATGATTTTGTGTAGCATATATATCCCTTTGTAAGAAAAAGGAAAATGTACACATTTATGGTATAATAAATCTGAAGATATTTGCAGTGTGGGTGCTGTGGAAATATATTAAAGCATCACTGGGAAAGTCAAAATATATGCCGTGTTTTCACTATATTCATTAAATATCACAGGCACTATTTTCTTCCTCTTGCCCATATGCAGTTAGTCACAGCCGAATATGCCTGTTGTGACTGTGTACATCTACTCTGCCTGTAAAGAAGTTGCACAAAATGTCCACAAACAAAGGCTGCAGTGATAGTTTATTCACAAGTGTACACACACACACACACACACACACACACACACACACACACACACACACACACACGCACGCGCACACACACGCACACACACACACACACACACACACACACACACACACACACACACACACACACACACACACACACACACTGACACTGCCTCTGTCAAGACAAATCTATGTGTATTTAACCGTAATAAAACAACAGCAGTGGTCAGCCACCTTCATATCCAGACCTCCTCTGTCACCTTCACCTATAGCTACATTTTGACTTTGACTGTTTACACCGCAGTTGTCTGATTGTGATCATGTGAAAAAGTAATAGCCATATCTATGCATTTCATCTTGTTTCACGCTGTAAGCATAGACTATCTCTGACAAGCCAGGTGAATGGATCGTCACTTTCACATAGCCAGTATCAAACCTATAACCCCCTCCCAACACCCCCCCTGCACACACTAATACTGACCCTGCCAAACTAAATCAATAACTGGTTAAATCTGATTGGACAGCAGTAGCACTCATTTGTATCCACAGGCTCCCTCTGTCCCACTATTAATACCCACTATTTGACTGTGGCACGTCAGATATTGGACTATGATCAGCTCCTATTTTACATATGCTGGGGATGTTGTTCCCTACCATGGATAAATATATTAATCACCCACAGCCCTGTCATACTGTATTGCCATTATACAATGGAATTATTTTAAAAATAACATTCTTACCTTATTAAAATAATATCTCTGTATAATACAAAATCCTTGGAGGTTCCTACTATCGTCACAATTGCCCCTGAATCCTTTTTTACTGAACTACTTTGAAACTGAACTTCACTGCAGTAGTATGGAGGCATTTTAATCCTAAATTGGCAATTTACCCACGTATCTCTACACCAGGAAAGTAAACAGATTTATATTGCAGTTGATTTGTTTTACTATCTCTATTGCTGGAACTGTTTTTAAGCATTTAAGCAGTAAGTACATTTTCTTTAACTAAAGCAATTTGTTTAGGGAGGTATTTGGAGCTATCTAGGAAACTGTAATAGTTATTCTTGTGAGAGAAAGTTAGCTGTTGCCATTCTCTAAGTGTCTCACTGTCACTTGCTTTTCCAGATTTGTTTGCTGTTTGGTTCTCTTGTTTCTTTTATTTTATTTAATTGCTGTTTATAGCATTGCCTAGTGTGCCGTTGCTGTCCTTTTGTGGCTGGACTACTCTGAAACTGTATCTCAGTGTACTGCTTTGGAAACATTTTAAACATAGACTGATATTGTTTTGTCTATCTCTACACTAGGGAACTATAACTTTATTGCACTTGAGTTTGTTTTGATATTTCTGCTGCTGGAACAGTTTTGTAGTATTTAAACTGTAACTGCAATATGTTTTCTTTAATTGTGGCTGACAAATGTTCTCCCTCTCATCCTGTCCTTTTTGTTTGCCACTTAAGTCACAACCACAACATTTCCTTACCCTACTCTTTCATTGCTGCTGTCAGTAAGCACATAAGTAACATTTTGTGAAGTAACTCTCTTTAAGCTATTTAAATACTTTTACCCTCACAATTTAATCCACCGATCCAGAATACGGAGTACCAACCAAGCCAGCCCATATTACTGTCATACTTAGTGGTCCTTGAGTTACCTGCCATTACTATCACCTGCTCGTACTAGTGAACAGTAGAATATCAGACATTAAATCCCCCATTCTTAGACTGCTAAAGCCTGTTACCCCTTCTTTCATACTTCCCAACCTGCTTAGTGTATTGTGCACTACCTAGACGTAGTAACACACAATTTTCCATCTTACTTGTAAAATCTGTGACATCTGGGAAAAGGTTGCCATTCACTGGAGAACTTTTTGCATATTTTGCATACTCTAGCACAAATGCATACAGTCTCTGCAGCATTGACTTTACTTGTCTAAACATCTAATCACTGGACAAGATGGAAGGTCAGCCTGCTAGTCCCATCTCTGTTACCAGCCTTTTTGCAGCCAGCTCCTAACACAGTGTACAAACTGCCTTATGCTCCCAGGTGATGAAGTTAAACTCAACCATAATAATTTAATTTGTGTGAGGTATAAAATACCTGACTTCCCTCCCACTTAAAAAAACTTTTCCTGTCAGCGTCTTACACCTCCACCATAATTCTTTATTAATCACACCAAAATGTATTATGCTGAGGCTATAAAACAATGTTTGCTAAACCCTCTCAAAAATAAGTTTATGTTTCAGCAAAATCAAACCACTCCTGCATGCCATGCATACCTCCCATAGAGTAATTCTGAGCAAAATACTCCAGATTGATCACTTTTAACTGCAACAGCAGCAGAAATGTTTTAGTGATGAGTGACTCTATTGTCAGCCGGTTGTAGCCAATGAATTCTATTTTGTACTCACAGATGCTTATTGTTACCTCCTCAATCTACCTGGCATTTAGAAAGGTCATATTGCTCAAGCTGTTGCTCTCCCAAACTTAATGTGTGCAATAATTTTAACTGCTCAGTCAAAAGTTATTAGAGGTATTACTTTTAGAGTTGCAAACTTCTCTGTAAGCAAGATATATACATGTTTTTGAGGCATAAATCTAGATGGTTATAGAAATAATATGCCTTGATAAAGCCGCATTGTTTCTATCATGTTCAGAAAAAAATTGTATATTTACAGAGAGTATCCCTGGCTACACCCAGCAGGCACACTGACTCACTCACAAGACCAGAGAGTGAGAGGGTTACAGTGAGTTGCCTTTTGCGTGCCAGGATTTCTGACATTAAAAGGGGTCTAAGGGTTCTAAATCCTGATCAAAATGATTACTGCATAGTAGTGTTACTTGCTGGAGTGAACAATTTGAGATGTAAAACCCTGACAGACCTGCAGAGAGACATGTCAGAACCTTCTATGCACGTTACAAATGCAGACAAGATGCTGGTCCTCAGTGGAATCCTTTCTTCACCTTGAATGATGCTTAGGTACAAAGAAAAGACGATTGGTTTTAATAGTTGTTTAACCAGCTGTTGTCATTCCAGGGGGCTCCATTATGTATCAGCATGAGATGATATGCTCGACAATCCAGCTTGCTTCACTTAGGATGGCCTGAATCTTTCTGTTGTATACTGACTAAAGCCTTTGCTATTCCCAGTGCCTTTTGTTTCAGCAGATTCCACTCCACTTGACAGAATTCCAAGTTAGCTAACATATCATTCTCAAAATTTGATCACATTAAAATGACTCTTCTCAAGGCCAGAAGTCTAAACAATAAATTACTTGATCTTGAGGCACTCCTGCATTTGGAAAGCATCCAACTCTACAGAGTTTGGTGACCATCTACTGCTCTGCTGTATTTATCTGATCAATCAAAGGCATCTGCTGATTCTGCAAAACTTAAGTAGAATTTTTTACTGTATATTGCTCTTTTGAACTGCATTTTTAACATATCACTGCTTATCTGAACTGTTTTTTTTTCTGAAATTTTGCACTTTGTTTGCTGTAGCATATTCTCGATTTAGACCTGCTGAATACAGTTCTGTTTGCATAACTTGAGCACTAAACCAGGCCATCTTTTGTTGGAGATGATTCCCCTGTGGCAGAGTGTCCAGTTAGAACTCATCTGATTGAATGTTGCTGGAACAGGCTCAGTTTTGAGACTTTTTATTGGTTAATTTGTTTAAATCAGTTTGCCCTCATTTGCTACATAAGCACTGTGTTTGTGTGGGTTTGCGCTGGTTTGTGCATTGCACACTGCCCAGCAGCAGTGGACACCATTGGTGGTTATAGACGCAAACACTTCTGCCTGCAAATGTTCCCTTAGTACTCTGCTGGTGCTTCATCGGTGAGTTCTCACGATTGTCCCTCACTGACAGGTGATACATTCAGCAAAGCTCCTGAGCTACCAACACAGATCCTACCCACTATCCCTTCATATTGTTTGCCCACTTCTCCTGTCCTCTGCTTTACCTGGTCCTTCCTGTCCTCTCCCTGTTTTCTGACCACATCAACTTACTTAGTGTTATGGATGGACAATTTCCAGCAGTTTCTCCAGCCAGCTTGGTCGACTTGGGCATCCTGAGGCAATGCAGCAATTGCCTCAAGTACACTAACCCACATCTTCTAGCCCACACAAATTCATTACGTGAGAGATGCAGCTATATCAAGAACCTAGAATCCAGGCTGTGTTGCTCACCAGTCAGTTCATCTGATACTAAGCAGGTTGTCAGCATGCACACCTCACCTCCTGCACCTACCACACCAACAACACATAAATCTACATATGGGGAGGTACTTACCAGAAGCTTACCTAAACATCAGAGACATCCCAAACACAAACACAAGCATGATTCACATAATACAACATCTGCAGAACATAGTACACATAATATATCACACACTAGTGTCTCACCAGTCAAGCCCCTAAGGTATAACACAAAAACAAACATCTTAGTAATAGGCGACTTAATTGTGAGACACACAGATGCCCCTCAAACCAGGCTGTTTAAGGAAAAAGTCACAGTCATCTGTCTGTCAGGTGCCAGGATCTGCCACATCACGCATGCACTCAAGTCTCTCGACAAAAGGCACTGTTATGACTCTGTCATAGTTCATGTTGGTGTGAATAACTTGAGACGTACCTCCCTGGATTATATGAAGAGAGACATACCTGAGCTCTCGGATTATGTGCCTCAGGCAGGTATGTCCTTAGCCTTAAGCAGCATCTTACATTCATCTAAGATGATACCTCAATACAAACAAAAAATGATTGACTTCAACAATTGGATTAGTTTCTGATGTCATTCAAAGAGGATCCAGTATTTGTCAACCTGGGATGACATGGTCAACAGACCTCAATGCTTTGCCAGAGATGGTATTCATCTATCAGTCCTGGGATTTGAGTTACTGGCTATGGCCTTTGCCATGCCCTTTTTAGGCAATGTCACAAAAATAAAATTCCTGATGTAAAAATTCCCTCTAAAAACAACTTCAAGGTTATGCTGCTAAATGCTAGGAATCTAAACCAGAAACTGCACTCACTGGAAACAGTCCTCATCTTGGAAGATGCTGACATTTGTGCAGTCACTGAGACCAGGTTTAAGGTTGTGGAGACCATCCCAGCTATATCAGGTTACATTTCCTTTCACACATTCAGACCATAAACTGAAGGCATCATAACTAAAGGAGGTGTTGTATCAATATTCATTAAAGATAAATACACTTCTAGATGGGTTAAACAGCATGATTCCCTTGAATTACTTCAGGTGCAATCGACTGTAGATAAGACCCCTCTTCAGGTCATTGCCAGCTATAGGATTCCTTCCATGAATCTGGACATCCAGTCAGCCTACTTGGATCTACTTGAGACAATCAAGATACAACCAAACATCCTGGTTCTGAGTGACTTTAATTACTCATCCATTGACTGTGTAAATTATACATATTCTAACTTACTTGTCCAAAAGTTCCAGGACTTTGTTAACTTTAATGCCCTGGACCAGTTGGTTGACATACCCACAAGAGGCTCAAACATCCTGGATCTGGTGCACACCAACATGGGGAACCACCACATCACTGCCAGCGTGTGGCCATCCCTGGTGAGATCTGACCACAAATCACTCTCACTAGAAGTGACTATAACACAAGACGCACCCCTTAGCAACAACTAGACTAAAAACTTCTCCAGGGCCAATTACAACCTCTTATGTGACAGCATAAATACGGTAGCTTCATATCCCCTCCCCCCACTGATAGAACAACTTAGACAAGCAGATAAGACTTCTAGTGAAGTCCTCCAAAGCTAACTAGAAATCCAAATTAGCTTCCCTAACTAAGGATAATCACATGGCATTCTATAATTACATCCATAACCTCAAAGGTAAGGCCCAGGTGTGTGCTGAACTCATAGTTAATGGTACTACATATACAGAAAATGTGGATATAGCAAACCTGCTGGCTAACAGGTTCAGTGAAAACTTCACTCCCTTGTCCCTGCAATATATACCAACCAAAGCATCCCTAACACTTATCCTCCACCTAGTATCTCTGAGGATCAAGTCTCAGACACCTTTTCCAAGGCCAAAAATACAGCCTCTATGGGACCAGACAACATCCAGGACTGTGCGAAAAACAAAAAGACAGCTTGGAAACACCAAAACAAATTCTCTCTTAGTTTAATTCTCTTTCAGTTTAATGAAGCGCTTTTCGTCTTGCACATATGGCAAGACTTCATCAGAAACTGAACAAACTTCAACACAAACAATATATACACACCCTTTTGGTCACATGACACTTCTAATTAAAATCTTGTGTCTTAAAGGCACATCCACATTATTGCTAATTAAAACATTTTATAAAAACAAATATGACTGACAATTTTTTAGAACATCTCGACCCTTCCCTTCCTTCAGAATTTTTACCTGTGATGGTAATAGAAATATATATACAAACATACGTATAATAACAATACTATATCTCAAATTATTGTGTTAACTCTCAAAATATAATATTACTTAGTTAACTAAGAAGTCAGAAACTT
The DNA here is from genome assembly GCF_019279795.1 of Protopterus annectens. Classification (NCBI taxonomy): domain Eukaryota; kingdom Metazoa; phylum Chordata; order Ceratodontiformes; family Protopteridae; genus Protopterus; species Protopterus annectens. The sequence continues at coordinate 161,463,723 of NC_056727.1, forward strand.
ATATATCCAAGTCAAAAGAAGTCAGATATCACAAATGTGAACTCATTTTATAAAAATGCATACACACATTAACGTTTAAGATTTTTCAACTTCAGTATACTGTTTAAAGATATTGTCTCATTCAAACTCGGGTAAAACATTGCCCCAGTGCGTATTTGCCAACTTAACTCGAGTTGCTCAAGTAAAAGTGTAAGCGGGCCCCCTCGACTATCATCAACAACTGAATCAATTGCTTTGAACAAAAATGAATGTTGTGGATAGAAAATAATGTGTCTAGCCAGTGCATTTTCTCTGTTAAGGGTCTTTATTTTATATAGATGTTCGTATACTCATTCTTTTAACCTTCTATCCATTTACCTATGTAAAACGCTGCACAGCATTGACACTGAGCTACATAAACCACAAACTTGGACTGACAAGTGTACTTCAATTTGATTTTAAAACTAATATTTTTAACTTCAATGTCTTGTCCTGTACTCATGTATTTACAGTAGTTACACATTTCGCATTTGTACATGCCACACTTCCACTGTGGGGTGTTTTTTTTTATGTTGTAATAATTCCTTTAAATTAGTCCCCTTCTTATAAAGAATCCGGGGTTTGCTTTTGACCTTGTAAGAAAGGTGAGGATCTCTCCTAATTATTTCCCAATTTTTGTTCAAAATTGACATTATTTCCCTTGCATTACTACTATAAGGTGTTATTAAACTTAAATTCCATACTTCTTTTTGTTGTAATTCTCTGTCACTTATTGTAACACTTTGTAAACCAATGGATAAAATGGGTTTATACAACCCCTGTTCTCTCTTGTATTTTACTTCTTCCAGTAGACACTCAAAAAAGTCTACTGGGTAACCTCTCCTGACAAACATTGACCTCAAATTATTACATTCATCCATGAAATCCTGGTCCAACGTGACCATACGGGCAGCTCTCACGAGTTGGCCCTTCGCGACTGATTTCTTTTGGTGCCATGGATGGCAACTGCTAAAATGTAATAAAGAGTTTGAATATGTGGCCTTTCTATAAATTTTCGCTACATATGCGTTCCTTTCCATATCTTTACTAAGATCCACATCCAAGTATGAAATCCTGGTCATTTCAAATACATAAGTAAAGGAAAGGAAATCTGTAGTGTTGTTAAGATAATCTACTAGTTTACTAGCCGCTTCCTTATTTCCTTCAAAAATGATAAAAATATCGTCCAAAAACCGTGTGTAGAACTGGATGTACTGTTTCACTTCTTGTTTACCAAAGATAAATTCTTGTTCCCATGAGGCAATTACCAAGTTGGCATAACTTGCCCCACAGGGTGACCCCATAGCTACACTGGTCTTTTGAACATATAACTTATCATTACATAAAATGAAATTATTATACAAAATTATGTCAAGCATTTCCTCTATTAAAGCCACCTCATCAGAGGCTACTGCTTTAGCTCTCAGGTAACTACTGACTCGTTCGATGCCTTTCACATGGGGGATAGAAGAGTATAAATCTACCACATCCACTGTTAGAAAATTGAGGTCAGCACTGAATTCTAAATTCTTGATTTGTGACAAGAACGACCAAGAATCTTTACATATATATTTCTCTTGAGTTACATACTTCTGCAACTTTTGGTCTACCCATTTTGCCCAAGGGTAAGTTATGCTTGCCCTAGCATCCACCATAGGTCGCATAGGTGGATTATTCACATTTTTATGTAACTTAGGGATACCAAACAAAACAGGTATCCTTGGGGAAGGCATAGATAAATATCTAAACAAGTCAGTAGTAATCCTGGTTTCTAACAGCATTTCATATAAATGAGACTTTATTTTACTATATGCTTGATTTAACTCATTACGTGAAGCCAACTGATATGTGGGACTTCGGACTATTTGATCCATTTTATTGACATAGTACTCCACATTCATAACAACAAGCCCCCCCTCCCTTATCTGGGGCCATAATACGGACTGGGGCTTTTTGAATTAGTTGTAATAAATACAGTTGTTCACTAGTAACATTTACAGATGAAACATTCTTCCTTTTATTCTGCTTATGATTGCTACCCACCCCTAAAACATTATATAAATCCAACTCACAAATGAGTTCAAAACATTGTAAAGTTGGGTGTAAAGGGGGACAAAAAGTACTTGAAGGATGTAATGCACTAGACTGAACCATAATATTGTCAACAAAAAGCATAGACAAATTGAGTTTACGCACAAATAATTTTAAATCAATTAAAGTTTTAACTAGGTCTGCTTTTCACAAAAGTGTACCCCTTGGCTAATAGTTCCGCCAGTGGTTGATCTATAGTAACATCAGAAAAATTGTAAATTTTAAAATCTTTATCATCATTCATAAAGATGTTCCTTAGTCCAAAATCTGCAGCATTAGTTGAAGGGGAAGCTGGTGCAATAAGAGGTGGTGTCATCTCCTGCATTTCCAATTCTTCCCTTTGTAGTTGTTGTTGGAATGAGATTTCTTGTTCTTTGATCTCAGATTGTATTGGTTGGCTTGATGCTGAAAAATGTGGGTGTTAGCTGATGTATTATTCACAATTGTCTGTTGGGGTAACATAGGTCCCTCACCTGATGGAAGTGCACTACTATCATTTGAGACAGATAGACATGTGTTGATTCATTTCTGTTTAGACCTGTGTTGATTCATTTCTTTTTGTTGTGTTACACAAAAATACATTCATAGCAGCATTGCTGGATTTTTCTACTTGTGAACTTGGGGGTGGGGGGTAAGCATTCCCCTCACCCAAGGGCGCCCGCAGGCAGGTGCAAGGGGGTGCACTTGCACCCCCCTGGAATCGGCTGCGGCTAGATAATTAAAAAAAAAAAGTTTTTTTTTTATGCACATTCTCCTTTAAGAAGGAGTCCAGTCGCAGGCGTGCTGACATCATCGTTGTCAGTTTAAGGTTTGTGAGCGGGAACTCACCCAGGCGGGACCTACTGCAGCACTCAGAAAGAGAGAAGATGGGAGCGGGACCTGACACTTAGCAAGCGGCAGCTGAAACGAACGGAAGGAAGATGGGGCACTTTCAGTGTGTGTGTGTGTGTGTGTGTGTGTAAAATGCCCCAGGTGTACATGGTGGTGGGTAGTGAATAAGGCTTGAACCCTGTACCTTGGGCCCAAGTGGCAAGAGCCTGAATTCCCTACCCACCACCATTTGTGAAAATGTTGCAGGATTTTCCCTCATACTTTTTCTGTTCCTCATAAAATCTGTGGTTTCTGCATTTGTGTCCTTGTTGCCTGACAGCTACATGTTCTCTGGTTTTATTCTTGGCTGTCTGGAGTGTTTCTCCCTGGGCCTCTGCTAAAACTTAGCTTTTTTTTTTTCAAAGTCAGACTTTCCTGGTTAACAAAAGTTAAAAAAAATGGACACACTTGTCAGACTTCATATTCTTCAGAAAGTGTATGTTAACAAAAGCTTTTATTCTAGCAATTTTCTAAGTGTACAAGATGGATATTTGAAATGTATCCCTGTGTTTGGGACTGTATTCCCCCCATTATTGGCTTCGTCCAGGTTTTGTGCTAGGGTTGAGAGTTATGGTAAGAACTGAATTCACTGAATATGTTTGAGGGCTGTATTCACCCAGTATTGGCTTTGTTCAGGTATTTATTGGCTTCATCCAGGTTTTTTGCTAATGTTGAGAGCTATGGTAAGAACTGATTTCACTGAATATGTTTGGGGCTATATTCTCCCATTACTGGCTTTGTCCGGGTGTTATTTGCTAAGAGGTTGAGAGCTATGGTGAGAACTGAATTCACTGAATGTTTGGTGGTTGTAGTAGTCGCCCATTATTGGCTTTGTTCAGGTCTTTTGTGCTAAGAGGCTGACAGCTGTGCTATGGTGAGAACTGAATTCACTAAATGGTAGCTATTTAAGTTTCAGTCTTCCTCTTTCACAAAACAGTTTATTTGGCGTAGTGGTATGTTGCTCTGACTGTTTTGCACGGGGTCCCCTGGGTTCAAGACGTGGCAGTGAAATGTATGGTGGTAACGCAGCATTTTATTCTAGCAACTTTCAAACATTATACAAGCAATGTTTAAAATGTGTCCCTGGTTTTTGGCCTTTTGTCCCCCCCCCCCCAATAAATTTTGGCTTTTTCCAGATTTCTTGTGCTTAAAAGTTCAGAGATACAGCTGGGTGTCGGAGTATATTTTACAAGGAGCTGAGAGCTGCAGGGGAGCAAATGTTTAGTCTGCTCGCATTAATAGCACAACAGATAATGTACTTGCTTTAGATGCTGAAGGCTGTGGGTTCTACTCCCACAGTAGGTAAATGCATTGCTGATTCTGTATTGTGTTGTAAAGGGGGTGGATGCTGCAGTCTTTTTGGCAAAGATACCTAGTAACTATAAACCTGTTAACAGTTTGTTATCCATTCCCTATTGCGGTATTACTAGCTTTTCATTTTTTTATTGCATGCAACAAAAGCAATTTATTCTTCAAGAGTAACAGGCACTTTCAACCTCTTTATTAGTTACAATTTTTTTCAATGTGGAGTTTACTACTTCAGAGATTGTGTATATTTTTTTACTGATACTGGTGGACTTGAGTAGACTTTTTATGATGGAAATGTTCTGAATTGGGCAGTTTTGTCATTAGTGGATGCTTTTGTTTCATTGTTTACTGGAAAAATGTTCAAAACAATAAATTTAAAATGCCCTCTAACAACTGTACTGTATTGTACAAGGAATATAATGTAATACAGTCAGGCAGGTGTATCAAGAGCATGTGTATGTTATGTTCGAGGGCCTATGATTTTGTAGACAGCCCAGAGTTAATATTTGCCATTGGCAAAATGTAAAGTGGGTTTCAGTGCTGTTTCAATGCATGCGAGTTTCAAGAGCAGAGAAGTTTTAATGTTGGTCTATTTTCATTGTGAGACTGCATTGCTTTAACAGATATGTATTAGGGTTTGTGCTGTAAAATGCAAAATAAAACTTTCAAATGAAATCCTAAATCATCGCAGAAGTAAAGCAGTATGCACATTAGTGTTTATAATAAATGGGACATTGGAATGGCTGCAGGGGGAGGCTCCATTTGACCATGATTTTGTGAGGGGGGGGTAGCAAGCTCAGACAGCCCCGGTTGAACTATACCTCTCAGTTGTCCATATCTTTGCAGAATGAATAGATATTTGCTGCTTATTTTTGGTTTGTTCCCAAATTTGTGATTTTCTAGCAAATTATTTAGGAATGAAGCCATTAAATGACAGACATTGAGTTTCAGATGTCATAACCTTCAGAAAAATGCATGCTAATGCAAGACTGTCTTCACGTTTATACAAGAGCAATTTTTAGTAGTGTTTGTATGTTCCCCAATATATTTGGCCTTGTTCAGATTTCCTGCATTAAGAGGTTGAGAGGTACGTGCAAATCACTTTGTAGATTAGGAATATCCAAACATCTCAATTGTCCCCAATTCTGGCTCAAAATGTTGCTCTCCCTAATAATCCCTCCTCCAAAATGGCAATTTTGGAAGAAAATGTGGAGGGTTTACAATTATATATAACTGTAATGATCACTTATAGATTACCTCTATTTCAGAAATGCATGTGGATGCTCTTATTTTGTTAGCTGCTTCAAGTTAACTGTTAATATTAAAAGGTGTCCCTTTTTTGACAGGTATTTTTTGCATCACATTTTGGTCCGTTTTTCATAAAATTGTGTTTTTCTGGCAAATTAGTGGCAAGTCATTAAAGATTGAAGTTAGAAAATAATGGCAGACATTTGAGTTTCAGATTTCATACCCTTCAGAAAACTTGTACTAATGCAAGATCTACCTGTTCTATTTAAGTTATAAGAGCAATATTTAAAAATTGGCCTTATTTTTAGGCTTGTCACACTTCTAGTTCTATGTATGGCTTTGTCCAGATTTCTTGCTCTGAAGTTGAGAGGCATGAGTGTCAGAGCCATCACTGTCAGCCAGAGACATTTCAAATTGTGACATACTTATTGCACCCCACTCTCCCCATTGTAGTGGCTCTGGATGTGTCCATGGAAGGCAAGAAGCAGTTATGCAGTGTAAATGTGCAGAGTATTCCCCATCCAAAGTAGATCACAAATACGACCGTGGCTTTTCATCTGTCCTTGATTTTGCAAAATGTTCTGGTTTTCTATCAGATTTTTGTACTGTTGATTTATGCTTCTTATTCTGGAACTGTATGCTGTCACAGTGCCCTGTTGCTCTGTTTAAGTAGCCATGGTTTAATGAACATCAGGTAAGCTTGTCGGAGATTGTAAGATGCAAGTAAGCTTTAGTAAGCTTGTCGGATATTGTAAGATGCAAGTAAGCTTTAGTAAGTATATTGTTAAAGAATTACCAGCATTGAAAGCCTTTTCGTTGTTGCCATGCAGAGAATATTTACATGACTAGATAATGTATAAGCCTTGGGTATTGAAATGCATATGACAGTTTTATTTATTTTATTTGCAGTTGGTTTGCCAGGATAGTCCATTGGGCCAAATGAACCCGTTTTCAATGGAGTCCTGGGGAGAAAAGCTCCAAAACTAAGGTTATTAATAGATATACAAATTATACAATTACACAGAAGTTAATCATACAAGAAATAACAATTTGAAAATAATACAACTAGAGCGAGTACAATCTAGTGATGAAATTAATAGGTAATACAGACTAAAGGGAAATTTAGCACAAAAGCACTGAAATTGCCTGGGGGACTAGTTGGTTTATATACTTCTAATAGATTTTGATTGTTGGATCTTGATACTCTTGCAGGAAGGTGCATTTTAAAGGCTGATGAAAGGGAGGGACAAAGGGAGGGGTTGAAAATGAGCTTATGTGCAAGATTTAGTTGAGTATATGTGGGATAACTGGGTAGCTCTAGCCATTTTTAGTTTTTGGAGAGAGGAACAGTGGTGGGTGGAGGACTTGTGGTTGGTAGCGAACTTGGCAATTTTGTTGTAGCAAGAGGAAAGTTGTGTTTTTAGAGAGGTCTGTAGATTAGTTAGGAGTGGAGCTCCATAGAGAAGGGAGGGGATAAGAAATGAGGTAGAGGGTGATTTTGGTAGCAGGTGTAAGGTAATGATTTTGTTGGTAAAGCATACCTAGTTTTTGATGGGTTTTCTTGGTATTTAACTGTAGGTAGGAGTTGAATTTGAGCTGGTTATCAATTTGGACCCCAAGTAACTTGGTCTCGGATATCAGTTCCAGGGGTAGATTATTTTGTCTAGAGATGTGGAATGTGTTTATATTGAAAGAAGTTGCCTTAGAGGGGGTGAATAACATTAATTTGGTTTTAGAGGCATTGAGTGCTAGGTGATTCCTTTTCATCCATTGCTCAGTTGTTGTAAAAGCATCTTGAGTCAGTTTTAGGAGTGAGGGGATAGAGGTGGCAGCGCAGATAATAGCAGAATCATCGGCATATTGGATGATGTCTGAGAATGGGATAGAGTTGCGGAAATCATTTATAAATATATTGAAGAGAAGGGGACTCAGTATAGAGCCCTGGGGTACCCCAGTAGGAGTATTTAGAAATGAGGAGGTGGCCTTTTTCCATTTGACTGCTTGAGATCTGTTAGATAAGTAGCTGGAGAACCAGTTCAAGGAGGAGGGAGATAGGTTAAGTTTAGAAAGTTTAGTTAGTAGCAGGCTGTGAGAGAGTGTCAAAGGCCTTAGAGAGGTCGAGTAGTAGGGTAGAAACAATTTGGCCAGAGTCGCGGGCTTTATTTACAGTTTCAAGGAAGGAGAGGAGGGCTGTCATAGTGCTATGATGTGGTCTGAATCCATGTGTGGGAGTTAGTAGGTGATTATCTAAGAGATGTGGAAGGAGTTGTAGTTGGATACACTTTTCTAGGAGTTTAGAGATGGGAGACAGAATAGCGATGGGGCGGAAATTAGTAACATTGTTGTTGTTGCCACCTTTTATGTAGAGGTATGATAAAGGCCCTTTTCCAGACTTGGGGTACTATACATTCTTGGATAGAGCAGTTGATTAAAATGCTAATAGGGTAAGCAATTGCTTCAGAAGCTTTGCTAAGAAAGTAAGAAGGGATGTTATCAGGAGCATTGGTGCATGGCTTCAGTTTCATAAGGAATTTCTTTATAGTAGAAGTGGGTATAGGTTTAAATGAGAAAAAGGAGTGTGAAGAGGGAGAATTAGGGGCAGATGAAGCTGATGAAGTAGTAGGAGGAGTGGAGGGATGGGAGTTAGTAGATGGGAATGAGGAAGTAGTAGCAGAGTGGGGTAGAGAGATGGTTGGGAATGGTAAGGGAGTTTTGGAGAATGTAGTGGTGTTAGAGAAAGATGACGTTAATTTGGAAATGGATTCAATGAAAAGAGTTAAATTGGGTAGCCAAGTCTTGGTCAGGAGCGTTTGGGTCTGGGGTAGGGGTATCTGGTTTGCTGGGGTTAAGTAGAGTAGAGATACCTTTCCAAAATTTCTGAGGGTTTGATTTTATTATTTTGAAGTGTGGAAAAGTAGTTTTGTCGGTCAAGATTATGAGCTTTTTACCTTATTTCAAGTATTTTATATTCATTGTAATAAAAGGACAGGATTACAGTATTTTCAGAAGCTCATTACATTTTATTGCAGACCAGTGTCTTATAGCAGTGTCTGTGTGTTAGTACACTTGTAGTTGGGTCAGGGTAGCTTTAATGGTATATGGTAAATAAGCATTGCTACCTTACTTAAAAGCCAAGCCCTGCAACAACTAGCTCCACACTGAAGTCAAAACACAATAGCTCTGGTGGGTAAATGTACTCTGTAGTAATCAAAAAGGCAAATGTTTAAAATAACTACAGCTTATGTGCAAACACAATAGGTAGTGATGAAACAATGCTCTGCTAAAAATGCTTTAATGCTCCACATTGCTGAGCTGCAGATCAGTTATCACTGGCTACCAGGATTTCACCCACTTCAGCTCAAGCACGGTGCCGTTCAGTGCAACCTTCCCAGAACTAATTTGTCTGACCAGAATTATTTGGTGTGTGTATAAGAGGGAGGTAGCATACCCCTCAGCTGTCCAGATTTTTGCCCCATATTCCTCCTAAAAAGGATTGAAGTTGCTAAATGAGGCATTTCAGTTTTAGATGTCATGTCATTTAGAAAAATGCATACCAACACAAATCCTGTTACTCTTGCAATTTTCTAAGTTTCTGAGAGCCATATTTATAATCTGTCCCTATTTATTTTAGGCTTTGTCCAGATTTCTTGCACTAAGGTTGAGGCCTTGAGGGGTGTGGTATGTTTGTGAGAAAGTGAAATGCCCAAGTTAGAGTTAACAGGTGCAATTTTCAAGTGCATTTTCAAGGAACTGTGAGTTTTAAGGGAAGCTAAGTTCACTGCTGCTCATGCCAAGTCTATTTACAATGTGCAACTGTTTTGTTTAGCAAATGGTATCTCTATTGTGGTATAAAGTTTTAAAGCTATGTTAGTAGCACCACAAGTAGAATACTTGCATCTTAATGTAAAGGCTTGAGGTTCTATTTCTACAGCATATACATTTGTATGCTGCAGTCCTCAGGATGTCATGTTAGTAGCACCACAAGTAGAATACTTGCATCTTAATGTAAAGGCTTGAGGTTCTATTTCTACAGCATATACATTTGTATGCTGCAGTCCTCAGGATGTCCTCCTTTGGATGAGATGCCTAATAACTATGAACCTGTTTTTCAGCTTGTCATCCATTTTCTATTGCAATATACCAGCTTACCATTTTTTTAATTTAACATAGGCAATTTATTCTTTGACGGCAACAGGCACTGAATTTGTAGATGAAACACTGAAATATACAGTTGTTTTCTAGCAACAACATCTTCATTAGTTTCAGATATCTTTAATGTGGGATTATTCAGATTACTTTTACTTCAGCAGAGTCACTCAAACAAGTGCTGCTGTATAATACAAGGGATATAATTCAATTATATATTATAATTAATACAATCAGGTAAATCAAATAACTTTTGCATGGCCCTAACGGTGTGCAAGGAGCCTATTGCTTGAAAACAGTTCAAAGGTAAATAACCTGCCACTGGCCAGATGCATTTTCTTTGAATGTGGGTTTCAATGCTGTTTCATTGAATGTGAGTTTCAAAAGTAGAGAAGCTTTAATGCCAAGTCTGTTTTCATTGTAAGACCTTTGTTTAGGTTTAGTAAATGTCTCAGTGTTTGGGCTATAATGTTTGAAATAAAAGTTGTAAATTAAATCCAACTGCCTGTAATCATTGTAGAACTAAAGCATAAAACAGTATGCACACAGATTTGAACAGTGTCTACAGTAAATGGGGAGAAATAGCCAAGTAATGGGACACTGGAATGGATGTGTGGGCGGGGCTTTGGGTGGGTGGACTTGGGCGGGGCTGTGTTGGCAGGGGGCGGGGTGAGCTATGTGGGTGGGGCTCTGGGTTTGCACCCCCCTGCAAAAAATCCTGCGGGCTCCCTTGCCCTCACCATATGCTTTACGATCTCTAGCTAGTTTTTTTACTTTAATTTCTCTAAACCTTCCTGACAACACCCCTATAATCTCTCAACTTCTAATCCCTTACAACAATCTCAACTCACTTCGCTCTTCTAGTAAAATTATGACAAAATCAATAAAAGTAAACAATACAGCAGGTGGTTCTCTATTCACTAACACTATAGGTAGAAGTTGGAATCTCTTACCTAGTGACATTACCTTGACTACATCCCTGCCTCTATTCAAACAGAAAATTAAACTTTTCTACCTAAACCACTGGCTTTGTTCCTGCGATGCACCTGATTAACCTTTTCTATACACACTTCTTATCTATTTTTGCCTGTTCCTCCCCTCTTTTAACCTTTCTAATTCTAACTATGCATAATTTATGTAAAATTGCTAATAAGTAATTGCATATATGTAATGCAAATATGTAATGAACTACATATGGTGTATATGTCTCTCTTTAAAACTATCCTTCCCTCCGGATGGTCTTTTTAATTCTAAAATTTTGCTTTTATTAGAAGTAATGTTTTTTATGTAATGTACTTAGTATTTAGTGGAGCTTTTCTCCTCGGGCCTCTGCTGAAAATGGACATGTATCCAGCCAGACTAGCCCGGTCAACAAATGTAAAATAAAATAAAATAAATTGTTGGTCTATACTGTCAAAAATTCTGTTGTAATCAAAAGCATATCTTAAAAAGTTTACATGACCCTTAATAGCAGCATCTAAGCTAGTAGCTTCTTGTTGTAAAAGGTTAATAGAAGTCTCATAATGTTTAATCATCAGCTTCAACAGGGCAAGTCCCTGAATGTTAAACAACTCAATAAGTTCTTTATGAAACAATGAACCTGGCTCTAACCCCATAGGGTATTGGTGGGCACGCAAGCCTTTGGGAACAATGTTTTCATTGACACATTGACGTAATTAAGTAACTTCTAAAGAAAGTTTTTTATATTTGAAAAGTTTTTTGTCAAGGTCTTGTAATAATAAAACTATGTTACCTGAGTCCTCTGTTTCAGAAGGTGTTGATTGATTGGGTTGCGATTGAAATAAAGAAATTGGCGTTTCCAACCACTGAGTAAAAGGTGGCAAGTCTTTCATGGAATTAAATCCTGTAGGACTTCTCATATTAAGTCGTTTGTCAGTTATTATATTGTTAGTAAGGTTGACACTACCTGGCTGATTGTTGGAAAAAACAGGTAGAATTGTTGAACCAGATGCTGAAGCTGTTGAACCTGTAGGTTATCTGCCATTCGGTGCCCTTTCGCCACCTGGACTACTCCTCTGGTGCGATTGTTCAGCTCGTGTGACATCACTTCCAGTTGGTATCACACTTCCGGTTTGTGAATTCAGATGGGAAGGTACTGAGTTAGTATTGGGATGCCTACCACCTCCAATTACCAACGAGGAAGCAGAAGGTTGAACAATGGCAGGAACAGAAGAAATGGCATCCATTCTGGTCTATAACTGGCTCACACATTGAGATAATTGTTCTATTAACTGTGTCAAATATCCCACTCCATCTAGTTGTGGTGGGGTCAAGTCAAGAATAGTTGGTGTTCCACAAGGACTATTCAAAGCCATAGCAAACTCCAACAGACAGGAACCAAAGTAAAACAAACTAGTGAAAAACAAAAAGACAGCTTGGAAACACCAAAACAAATTCTCTCTCAGTTTAATTCTCTTTCAGTTTAATGAAGTGGTTTTCGTCTTGCACATATGGCAAGACTTCATCAGAAACTGAACAAACTTCAACATAAACAATATATATACACACCCTTTTGGTCACATGACACTTTTAATTAAAATCTTGTGTCTTAAAGGCACATCCACATTATTGCTACTTAAAACATTTTATAAAAACAAATATGACTGACAATTTTTTAGAACATCTCAACCCTTTCCTTCCTTCAGAATTTTTACCTGTGATGGTAATAGAAACATCCAGGACTGCGTTCTACATAGGTTAAAACAGGAATTAGCATCATCATTGGACATATTTTTCCTCCCAGTGGAATGGAAAACAGCTACAGTCATCCCTTTGCACAAAGGGGTGAATCCACGGACTCCTGGAAGTATAGAACCATTAGCCTGACCAGCCTTATCTGCAAGGCCATGGAATGAAGCATCATGGACCTTACTAACAGAGATGTAGGAAATCTTAAAACAATCAACCCCACCCAGTTTGGCTTTGTCAATGGGAGATCATGCCTATTAAACTTGGTGGACTTCTTTGAGACAGTCACCAAAGCACTAGAGAAGGGCAAATCTGTGCATACGGGCTATCTAGACTTAGCCAAGGCCTTTGACACAATCCCTCACTCAGGCATCATTGATAAACTCACCCAGCTAGGTATCAACCCATATATTGTCAGGTGGGTTGCAAAGTGGCGCATTGATAGAACTCATACTGTCAAAATAGGGGACTCCACCTCTGCTAGCAGACCTGTAACCAGTGGTGTTCCACAGGGTTCGGTACTGGGACCCCTATTGTTCGGAATCTACTTCTCCAAAGAACAGGCTAAAACCAAAGAGTTGTGGCTGACAAAGTTTGCTGATGATTGCAAACTGGGAGTGATCATTGATACCCCTAGAGATGTCAACATCTTTCAAGAAGGTCTTACACAGACTAATGACTGGTGCCAAAGTCATGGTCTTAAACGTAATGCAAAAAAATGCATTATCACCCTTTCAGCAAGGGTGATGTTCTTGCAAACTACTACATCAATAGCAATACCCTAAGCACGCAGTCAGTGGTGAGAGATCTGGGGACACAGATCGACAACAACCTTAACTTTGATCACCATGTCTCCACAGTTGTAAGAATGGCATTTTATATTTCTCATCTCATAAGTAAGGGCATTGCATCCAGAAAAAAAGAGGTTATAAACCCCCCCTGTACTATTCCCTCATCAGGCCAATGATAGACTGCAATGCTCCCTTTGGTATGTTCCTTTCCAAACATCTGCAGCAATTGGAGAGACTCCAAAGGTTCCTTACAAAGAAAATTCAAGGTCTTCAAGATCTGTTTTATGTGGACAGACTGAAATCATTGTCACTTTACTTTGTGTTATACAGACTGCTCAGAGGTGGCCTGTGCCTTGTATATAAAGCAATCTCTGACCCATCTTTAATGGAAATGCTACACATTCACAAGTCAAATGGCACACTGGTTACTTGCTCAAAGAACCTTAACCTGGTATACGACATCAATAGAAGTTACTGAAGAAGATTTATCTCACAGAGGTTGCCCCACCTTTGGAACAAGCTTCCTATTCATGTTAAAGAAAGCCCCTCATTGGCTCTATTTAAGCATAATTTGAACAATTGGATGGTTAACCAGAAATTCACCTCAGGGTTCCACCTGTGTCCATCTTGGACAGGGGCAATAGGTGCTGATTTTAATGTCTGCTTGAACTATACACCCTTGGTAACACAGGTTGAACTTGGCTAGGCTTGTAAGGGCCCTGAGGCCGTTAGCCTACTAACCTCCTATGATCCTATGATCTTATCATTCTATGATCCTATGATCCTATTGAGGCAAGGTTTAAATGCAAAGGGAGCACTCCCTCTGGAACAGAGATTGCCATTTTCACATTTTAGACTTGATGGTGACTGTAGTGGAGTCTCTGTAATTGTCAAGTAACATAATACCTACAGGCAGATCCTTAGGGACCAACAAACTGAACTCACAGAACTACAGATCACTCTAGATAGGATTAATTATCAGCTAATTGCATGCTAGAAACCTTTGTCTCCTGATGACCATACAATATTCTCTGGTTATAAATTATCTCCCTATAAACAAAAACTCCATTATTTTGGGTGACTTTAACTACCCTTAAATAAACTGAGACAACTACACCTCTGGTCTAGGATATGCCCAAAAATTTCTCACCTGAATAAAGAAAAATTCCCCTGAGCAGTTAATAAACCACTCTACTAGAGGACACAGCATTTTGCAACCTGATTTTGACAAGTGAATTCATGTCAAGTCACAAAAAGCACACATTTCAGCAAATATAAAAACTCAAAAAAGTTTGCTGAAACTACTTTCACTGAACCTTGGAGTAACTCTGTTTCTTCTGGGGGCAAGTTTCCATTCATTTCTCATATTAGGGAACACTCCTACACTCCCAAAATTTACACATATCATCTCCAAGGTTACAGAACAGTGGATAAACAGGAAAATCCCACCAGAAGTGAAATCAGTTTTGAGAAATATTCTTTCATCTTTGTACGTTCACTGAAACTGCTGTTAATGAAAAGAAAGGAACCCCTTACAAACATGGCAACCTCTTGTACTAATTCTGTGATAATTCCTACCAAGTGATGTCTGACAACACATTTGGGACCCTCTTCTTTAAACTCCCAAATGCCCCTACTGCAAACCCCACTGAATACAAGGACTACAAACAAGCTAACATCAGCCTAATTTATGATGAAAGATCAACATTCACTTATGAATGTCCTGAGGTTATTCAGAATAATACTTCTGGGGTGGGGCCTGAATGGCTAACTGAAAACAGTAGTATTTTAGAGCTCCATATAACTAGTTAAATAAGACAGGAAAAATATTATTTTTTTTTTCTTCAAAGTAGAAAATCTTATAGATCTTCTTTCGGTTGCTCCCGTCAGGGGTCGCCACAGCAGATCAACTGTTTCCATTTCTTCCTGTCCTCTGCATCTTGCTCTGTCACACCAACCACCTGCATGTCCTCTCTCACCACATCCATGAACCTTAACTTAGGCCTTCCTCTTTTCCTGTTACCTGGCAGCTTCATCCTTAGCATCTTTTTCCCAATATACTCTGCATCACTCCTCAGCACATGTCCAAACCAACGTAATCTTGCCTTTCTGGCTTTTTCTCCAAACCTTCCAACCTGGGCTGATCCTCTAATATACTTATTCCTAATCCTGTCCATTCTCGTCACACCCAGTGCAAATTATAACATCTTCAACTCGGCCACGTCAAGCTCTGACTCCTGCCTTTTTGTCAATGCCACTGTCTCCAACCCATATAACATAGCTGGTCTCACTACCCTCTTGTAGACCTTCCCTTTCACTCTTACTGGTACTCATCTGTCACAAATCACTCCTGACACTCTTCTCTACCCACTCCATCCTGCCTGTACTCTCTTCTTCACCTCTCTTCCACACTCACCATTACTCTGAACTGTTGATCCCAAGTATTTAAACTCATCCACCTTCACCACCTCTACTCCCTGTATCCTTAACATTCCTCTATCCTCCCTCTCATTCACACACATATATTCTGTCTTAGTCCTGCTGACCTTCATTCCTCTTCTCTCTAGAGCATATCTCCACCTCTCCAGGGTCTCCTCCACCTGTTCCCTACTGTCACTACAGATCACAATGTCATCTGCAAACATCATAGTCCACAGGGACTCCTGTCTGATCTCGTCTGTCAACCTGTCCATCACCATTACAAATAAGAAAGGGCTCAGAGCTGAACTTTGATGTAATCCCACCTCCACCTTAAATGCATCTGTCACTCCCACTGCAGACCTCACCGCTGTCACACTACCCTCGTACATATCCTGTACCACTCTTACATACTTCTCTGACACTCCCGACTTCCTCATACAATACCACAACTCCTCTCTAGGCACCCTGTCTTATTTTTTCTCTAAATCCACAAAGACACAATGCAACTCCTTCTGACATTCTCTGTACTTCTCCATCAACACTCTCAAAGCAAACATTGCATCTGTAGTGCTCTTTCCTGACATGAAACCATACTGCTGATCACTAATCATCACCTCCCTTCTTAACCTAGCTTCCACTACTCTTTCCCATAACTTCATGCTGTGACTGATCAATTTAATTCCTCTGTAGTTGCTATAGCTCTGCACATCACCCTTATTCGTAAAAATCGGTACCAAAACACTTTTTCTCAATATAGTTAAAAACTCCACTGCCATTTCACCTAAACACCTCCATGCTTCCACAGGTATGTCATCTGGACCAACAGCCTTTCTGTTCTTCATCCTCTTCATAGCTATCCTTACTTCCTCCTTGCTAATCCACTGCACTTCATGATTCACTATCCGCACATCATCCAACCTTCTCTCCCTCTCATTCTCTTCATTCATCAGCCCCTCAAAGTACTCTTGCCATCTGCTCAGCACACTCTCCTCGCTTGTGAGTACGTTTCCCTCATTATCCTTTATCACCCTTACCTGCTGCACATCTTTACTAGCTCAGTCCCTCTGTCTAGCTAATCGATACAGGTCTTTTTCTCCCTCCTTAGTGTCCAACCTTTTATACAACTCGTCATACGCCTTATCCTTGGCCTTCGCCACCTCTCTCTTTGCCATGCACCTCATCTCCTTATACTCTTGTCTACTTTCTTCATCTGTCTGACAATCCCACTTCTTCTTCGCCAACCTCTTTCTCTGTATACTCTCCTGTACTTCTTCATTCCACCACCAGGTCTCCTTGTCCTCCTTCCTCTTTCCAGATGTCACACCAAGCACCTTTGTAGCTATCTCTCTTACTAGCTCTGCTGTAGTTACCCAGCTATTCGGTAACTCTTCACTGCCACCCAGTGCCTGTCTTAACTCTTCCCTGAACATCACCTCACAATTACCATTTTTCAATTTCCACCATTTGATCCTTGGTGCTGCCCTCACACTCATCCTCCTCTTCTTGATCACCAATGTCATCCTACAAACCACCATAGATAAAGGACTAATTTACATAATTAGAAACTTTGGTGAAGTTTTACAAATAATTTCCTGTCAAAAAGCTTGGAGATATAGTCACTTGTTAAAATGAGCAACTCAAGGAATTCTCACCAGTATGCTGCCTTAAAGAAGGAACTACAACAGATGACATCTACCCTGCAAAAGTTGTCTTTGAAGATGGATGATTTTAAAGAGAACCTAGAAAATCTTAAAACAAGCAGTCAAAAACAGGCTGACACCCTCAAGGAAATGCTACAACAACACCAGACAAGGATAACAGGGAATAGAGGTTTCTCTAAATGACTTAGAAAGCAGACTTAAGGAAGAGAAAACACAGAAAGAACTGCTTCTTAAACAAAACACTTGGTTGGTTAATAAAATAGATGACTTGGAAAATAGGGAGAGGAGAAATAACATCAGGATTTTCGGATTACCTGAATACACAGAAGGTGAGGATATTATTTCCTTTTTATCAAGCTGGATCCCTGACTTTTTAAATTTAAAAGAAGGACTTTTCCTTGGCATTGAAAGGGCACACAGAGCTCTTGGGAAACCTGCCACTAACTCAAACTCTCCTGCTAGGTCAAAAATTATCAGATTTCTTCATATTTGGACAAGGAACTGATTTTAAGATCAGCAAGGAGGAAGGCACCTCTAAAATATAAACAGAGCCTGATATGATTTGATAACAACTATTCATCTAGAATAATGGAACAAAGGAAAAAAGTGTGGCCAATGATAATGTTTCTGAAACAAAATAACATCCAGGTACAACTTGCATATCCAGCTAAGATAAGAATACTGTATGCCAACGAGATGAGGACTTTTATCGACTTAGAGGAAGCCTCTTCATATATTAAAACTAATAATGTGATTACTTTACCAGAAGATATGGATTGGATGTCACCTTCTCTCAAGAGAACAAAAGAAACAAATGTCTGGACAGATGTCAAAAAGAAGAAGCAAAAGACTGATAGTGTTACAGCCAAATCTCTCAAAGCATCTACTATGATATGAATTGTTTTAACATTACTTTAAAGGACCAATTTTACTGCTTGGAATTTTAAAACAAAGGTAACTAACTACTAGAATCTTTATCTATATTTTTTGAAAATAGATGACACATGAGAGTTTTCACATTACCTCGGGTATGTAAAACCTGGTACTTTTCTTTGACAGAAGGAGGGTTATATAGCAAAAATATTTATACTGTAAATCAACATACATAGTATATGTGTATTTTCTCTTAATTTTCTCTCTTCTCTCTTTTCTCATTATTTAAACTGCATCTTGTCTCCCTTTCTAAATTCTCTTCCATTTACTATACTAATATAGTATGTATATATTTAATAACTCACTATCTATACATAGATAAATAATAGTCTAAAACAATCTAGCTGTAAGGTAGACTAATTGGAATAGTGAACTTAATTAATTGTTATTACAATATTTATTAGATTAATGATAGTCACTGTTATGCTTATTGGGATTGGGGACATGTTTGTGATTAACTCTGAAATGTTCCATTCATGTACATATGTCCTTTGAATTATTTCCTTTTAGTATTAACAAATATATATATATATATATATATATATATATATATATATATATATATATATATATATATATATATTTAAGGAGGGAAATGTACTGTTGGTTAAGAGAAGTGAAGCTTTCTTCACATTCTATTTGTGTTGTCATAGCAACAGTAAACAATTGCTGCAGTTTTTAAGGACACTGTGAACCTGTGAAGTGCATTTAGCCTCACAGATAACAAATAATAAGAAAAAGTAATGTTGTTTAGTTATTAAATTGAAAAACAACCTAAGCAAGGTAAAATAAATACATAATAGGACTATTTGTAAATATTTTATGATTTATCCTTATAGGATTACATATTCCTGGAAACACAACTAAAATGTTCCCAAACTACATGTGCACTTAAATGTAGCTGCTTGATTAAAAAGTATTACTCAGTTTAACATGCTGATTTCACAAGCTGTCTGCACTGTAAAAGATACATTTTATATGTTACTTGAAATTGACAGTCTCTAGAGCACATAAAAAGATACATATTACTTTTTGCAACATGTTATCTTTGCAGTTACCTCACACTCTGTACAAACTCACTTGGCAACTGATAGCTATTCATTTAAAATATCAGTTTAAATATTAAATGTGCCCTTGAAATGCTATTGACATTTTGACAAAGTATAATCTGAACTGTAAAATGAATGGTTTGAAAGAAATGTAGTACTGCATAGATTTCAAAGACAGTTCTTGACATTACAGTATAAGTAACAATATATATTCACAAGGAAGTATTGAAATGTTTTAGTCTTCCAGTTAAAATAGCTTACTGTCAACATTTTGCAATATCAGAAAGTTTGAAGAGCTAGGAAATTACTATTATTTGTCTTTATAATGATTATTAGACAGATGTTAGACTCTGCTTTGTTTAATGAATTGTGACACATGTTTATGAGGAAATGTGGACTCAATTACTCACATTGGACTACACATTCCTGGAAACTCAACTGAAATGTCCCCAAATTACTTGTGAACTTAAATGAAAATGCCTGATTAATAAGCATAACTTACTTTAACAACCTGAATCCATAAGCTATCTGTTCTATATATGCTGCATTATATATGTCACTTGCATATGACAGTCTCTAGAAAACACGAAAAAATACATATTATTTTTGCAACATGCTATATTTGCACTAACCATGCATTCTAAACTAACCCAATTGGCAACTGACAAGTTATTTATTTGAAACATCAGTCTAAATATTAATTGTACCCTTGAAATATTGTTGCCGTTTTGACAAAACCAAACCTGAATTGAAAAAGGAATGATTTGAAGAAGTGAAGTATTGTACAGATTTCAAAGACAGCTATTGACACTACAATAAGTAGAATGTATACATGCAAGGAAAAATTGAAATGCTTTACACTTTTAGTTAAAATAGCTTATTGTTAACTTTTTGCTTTATCAGAAAATTTAGAGGTAGGAAATTATTTCTAATTTGTCTTTATAATATTTACTAAAGTGATGTTAGTCACTGACTTGTTTAATTGGTTGTGAGTCATGTACAAGATGGACTACTGAATGTTATTTTTGTTTACCTATGTTTGCTGAATTTCTTTTATTAGTACTGATTTAAAACAAGGGGAAAGAAAGGGAAGGGAAATCTCTGTTTTTTGTCAAGGGAGGAGAAGCTTAAGAGTATTCTAACTGCCCCGAGAACTCTCTAAGATGCTCTAAACACTATTTGATTAATACTTACCTAAGGTAAGTCTTGATTACCATATGGGTACCTACACATTAATTCTAGACCTGATGTGATTACCCATTCTGGAAGCAGGAGGTGCCCTATGCAGGGTGGGAATTGTCAGGTGATCATAGTTCATTCTTAGACTCTGCTTTGTAAATCTATAAATATGTAAAAGCACTGCACACTAGAATGTAAGGCACCTCTACTCAGAGTCAGGATACCAATGATAAACCATGTGTAAGTTGAAGTTGGTGATCTGAAGAGTGGGAAAGTAAAGAAAGACAGTACACCTACAGTAAATTCATATTTCATTTGTAATCACTTATTGTCTCCTACAGAGTCCTTTTAGTCAAATTTTTTTTATTAATAATCTATTTGTTGTTAGCTTATTTAGTGTATGCTCCTCTTTTGCATTTAATTTATCAGAAATGACATATCTGACATGTTTAGTATCTCTTAAGGGTAACTAAATATTGGATATTTTCTAAGTCAATATAATAATTGTTTGCACTACTAACATCCCATCCTGATAACTGCGGTGCTGGTGCTTCGGTAGCATTGTCGCCTCACAGTAAGACGTTGTCCTGTTCGATTCTCAGCTAAAGCGTCTTCTGTGTGGAGACATGCGTGAATGGGCGTACCTTCGTTGAAGGTTGTGCGTCAGGGCTGGCAACTCGGCACGTAAAAATCTACCGGAGTTCCGCTGTGGCAACCCCTAACCGGGAAAAGCCGAAAGACACAACAACTAACATCCCATCCTGATATAGAAAATACTATAGAATAATAATAGAATAATATAGAATTTCATATCTCTTTTAAGAAAATTCTCCATATAATAATTTAACATATGGAGCTCAGTTGATATTGTTGGTCAAAGGTATGAGTGATAATCCAATAGATCAATCTTTATCTATTGGATTAGGAACATCCATGTTTAATGGGAAATTCATATTTACTTGTATATGATACTTTAGAATTAATGTTTTATAGAAGTACTTTTTTAAAGTCTGACCAGAATTTTGCCTTACTTGTATTTAAAGAAGAAAGAACATTAAATTACACTCCCAAGTTTACACACATAAAAATAACATTCAATGTTATCAGACAATATGGTATAACTACTATAATCAAAATAAAAAAAAGAAGCAAAAAGTTTCTTCCAACAATAACTGGAAATGGATTTAACATTCTTATCATTAAATACTAATGGCTTAAATAATGCAAATAGAAGATCAAACTTACTAAAATATTTAAATCTAAATAAGGCACAAGTAGTATTTTTCCAAGAAACACATTTTAAGACTAATGATAGCTTTATTTGGAACCCTAAGGACTATACAGTCTTAGCTCAATCCTCCTATAGAACAAAGACAAAATGAGCATCAATTCTCTGGAAGAAAAACATAATCACTCCAAATGTTATTTATAAATATGAAGACAAAGAAGGTCTACTAGCATTTGTTATAATTAAATTTAATAACAGAATATGGACCTTAGCTAATCTATACTGGTTCCCAGGAATTGGAACAGGAACAGTTAAAAAACACTTAGATTTTATTTCCAACAATAATAAAGGAAATCTTATACTGGCAGGAGACTTTAATTGTACCTTAGAAGCTTCTGAAACCACCAAGAAGTCTTTTGCATAGCAACTATTTCAAAATCCTTAAAAAGATTGATTGATTCATTCATTTAATAGACACTTTTAAAGTAAAAGATGATAAATCCTTATTATTTTCCCATAAAGACCATAGATTTGGAACACAAACCAGAACAGACAAATTATTCATAGTTCAAGATTTACAAACAAAAATCCTCAACTTCTCAATAGTTCCATGCCCCTTCTCAGATTATGACTCTCTGATAATGAAGCTCCAAATAGAGTTTAAACCTTTAATCCTCTCAACTAGAATTCCATCATATATCACGAAAATTAAAGAATTCAGTCCCTGGATGTTGTCAGAACTACATTTATTTCTTGAAATTAATAATACAACAGAAATCAGTAGAGTCATGGTTTGGGACTCATTAAAAGTATATTTATTTGGTAAGACCGTTAGCTGGTACAAAAACAAAGTTAGAGAGTGGGAATCTGAATCATTAGACTTGCAAACCAGACTCTTGACAATAAAATCTAAAAAAAATCAGAATTGTCCAGAAGTCAAAAAAGAAATAGAGGAGTTAAATAAAAAATATAATGAAATTCTAACACACAAAACTTGTCTACCCTTGGAAAAATTAAAAATAAGCTCATTAGCCACCTCCCCCAGATAGCTACATAACTTATCTACAAGAATTAAAATACAATCTAAAGCAAATAACATTAGTAGTATATATCATGAAAAGAAAGGGAAAAAATATCAGATATAGGAGACATCCTTGAAGCATTCCGGTTCCATTATATGGAACACTTCAAAAAAGAAGATTTAGATAACAACCAAATAAACTTGGATACAAACCTTATCAATATAAAAAAAATTCCGGAAAACTTAAAACTAGACCTACAAAAACCTATATCCTACAAAGAAATTGTTGACAAGATAAAAGAAAGTAAATCTAACAAAGCTCCAGGGATAAATGGTATAATTACGGAAATTTACAAACTCTTCCCTTCAACAGTAATCTCCCTTTTTCATAAAACTTTGCTAGAAGTCCAGTCAGAAGCAAAAATTCCACCCTCATGGAAATATTCTCTCATAACACCAATTATAAAAGATTATAAACCATCAGACCTTTGCACCTCATACAGACCTATATCATTACTGAATAATGATTACAAAATATTCATGTCAATCCTAGCTAACAGAATGAAAATCCCACTTTCAAAGACAATTAATAATGATCAAACTGGATTTTTATATAACAAGCACACACATGACAATATTAAAAGGATACTTACTCTTATAGATTATGTGGATAAAGAAGATAGAGAAACACTTGTAATCAGATTAGACATAGAAAAAGCCTTCGATTCCCTCAACTGGGAATATCTATTTAAAACTTTAGCATTATTTGAATTTCCTCCTCTCTTCATCTTATTACTAAAAAACATATATATTAATAACTTAACCTACATTAAATTAGGTCCTTTCACCTTAGAATCTATCCATATAATAAAGGTACTAAACGAGGATGCCCCCTTTCTCCTATTTTATTTGCTTTGGCTATAGAAATACTTGCAGAAATAATACGCAATAATCCAAGAATAAAAGGAATAGAAGTCTATGACCCGTACATACCTAAAATAATGCTTTTTGCTGATATTTTATTAACCCTATCAAACTCCAGAGAGTCATTAGGAGAGCTAGAAGAAGTAATGGAGAAATTGTATAAGATTTCAGGTCTATACTTTAATAGATCAAAATCAAAATTTCTATTTTTACATAAGAAAAAAGAACTACAAGTTACAGATAAATCCGTCCTAGGAAAACAAGAACCTACGCTAAATTATTTAGGAATAGTGTTATGCAAAAATATAAATGAAACAATATTAATAAATTATAAAAACATTATTGAAACAATAAAAATCTATATAGAAAAGTGTAACAAAATTATATTAACTTTTGACGACATATTGCAATTAATAAAATTGGTCTTATTGCCAAAAATACTATATGTAGCATTAGCAATACATTTAATTCCTGAAAGATGCATTCTTAAAGAAATAAATTCATGTTTAATAAAATTTTTATGGTATCCCAAAAAGAATAGAGTAGCTCTAACACATCGCATTAGACCCTGGAAACAAGGAGGATTGAACTTCCCAAAAATAGAAACATATATAAAAGCATCTGTACTTAAAACTACAATAGACTGGATAAACCCAAATTATTTTGCCAACTGGAAAAAATTAAAAATGGCTATATTAACAAATGAATTTAATCTGTTAAAATTTTTTTAAATAGTAGACAAATCAAACAAACCCTGGTGCATACTATGCATAAGTATACAATACAATATAACAAAACCTTCTAAAACAACACTGATTAATCATTACATCAATTCCTTTAGGAAACTTAATGCAAACATAGATCTAAAACTTTGGTTTGACCTTTTAACCACATTTACCATCATTAAGAACTTTCTTCACAAAATATATAAGGAAACAATAACCTCCTGGGAACAAAATGGATTCTTATGCTGGTTTCAATGTGTAAATAAATTGAATGTTTTAGATATACACATGATAAAAACTGCTTACAATATTCCAACACAGGACTGGTTAACCTTACAAAGCATTCTAATATGCATTCAAGATTTATGCAGATTAATTAATAATTCCACATTTAAAGATATTCCAAATCTAATAAGTTTTCTGTATGAATTTATATATAATAGTTGTGAAAAGAAAAATTCCATTTCACATCTATATAAAGAGTTAATAACATATAAAACTATTCCCAAACTATCATACTGGCAGTTCTTAACAAAAGGTCAGTCATTGCAGTTAACAGAAGAAATTAAAACTAACATCTTACTATCAGTTAATTACACCTCTAACACACAGTACTGGAAAATATTTAACAGGAAATACTTACATAGACCATTTTTAATACCAAATAGAATTAAAAAGATCAGTACTACTACAAATAGTTTTTGCTGGAGGTGTGAAAAGTCAAATAAAGCAGACTGGATTCATATTTTTTTATGAATGTAATAAAATTAAATCATATTGGAATGGAATCAATTTTTTATAAGCTTTATTTAATGAATCCTTTACCTTAACTAAAGCATTGATTATACTAAATGTAAATGAAGGTCCCTACCTGAATAAGACAAATACATATTTGTTATGGACAATACTTGCTATATCTAGGAAATGCGTAACCAGATGGTGGAATTCAAATACATCCCAACCTTGGAAGAATTCTACACTTTACTGAAGACAACTGCATCGATGGAAATAAAAATCAAAGAACTACGACTCTGTCCCAGGCCATTGATAAATAATCCTTGGAAGAAAGTTATATCTTTGTTGGATACTCTGCAATAATCAATATTGTATCTCTGATAACTGATCTGTAATTCTATATTTAATAACATACAGTGTATATAATTGAAAGTCGGGCTATTGTAAATATTGTATATAGTTGTTTAAAATGATATTTAAAAATATTATGTAAATGTTATTTTAATTGAAAATACATTTTTTGAGGAAAAAAAGAAAAATACTTCTTATTCAGCTCCAATAGATATTGCCAACATCATTGCAAACAAATTTGATTCAAAATTTTCTGGCAAGATTTCTGTCCAAAGCTCTGAAATAACTGAATCCTGTAATCCCTAAATTATCTTTATCATTTACTGAGTGTGCTAACCAAGACCAAAATTACTTCATCAAAAGGATATAATATTATACCTAGTTTATTAATAGTCTTAAAACAAATTCTTGTAGACCTACTCCTTATGCTGTTCAACTAAAGTTCAGATACTAGATTAGCCCTTGATGAATAACTTATTGCAGTGGTAATGCCCTTCCATAGGAATGGCCAAACTACTGACCCAAGTAATTACAAACCTATAAGTCTTTAAAGCCTCATCTGTAAACACACAGAACATATTATAAGTGACCTCATGAACTACAATATCAGGAATCTTCTTCACCCTGATCCACAACAGGTTGACTCTGTGAATTGTAAATCATACCTATTGAATCTGATAGACTTATTCAGAAGGGTTATAGAGGCTACAGAACATTGCCATGTGGTACACATAGTGTATTGTGACCTGGCTAAGGCCTTGGACAACATTCCCAATGCTGGCATCATACAGAAACTAAATGCTTTATAAATTGATCCATATGCATTAAAATGGAATACATACTGTCTGAAAGGCAGAACTCACACAGTGTGAGTTACAGGTGCCTCATATGAAAGTATGAAATTGACCAGTGGTATCCTTCAGGGCTCAATGCTAGGACCTCCTCCTTTTGGCCTTTACTTCTCAGATCTCCATACAGAGAGATAAGCTCCCTGTCTAACAATGTTTGCAGATAACTGCAAACTGAGGATTGTTGTTAAATCAACCTCTGTCATCCAAGCCCTTCAGATTGAACTTTCCCTGGTAAATTCTTGGTGTACTAAAATGTGCTCAAAATAAATGTTGAAAAGTTTAGTATCATCACCTTTGTAGACAATCCTCTTCCCTCATCATACTGTATAGAAAGAACCACTACAAAATGAAAATGTAGTCTGAGACCTAGGAACTTTGGTTGATAATTCATTATTTTTGACTGTCATGGGATAAGGGGTGTAGGGAAATCTTTTTATTTAGTACAGTTAGACATGTCAGGCTCCTCTCTCTTCAGTAGGTGTCACCATTGCAGTGGGCTGGACTGTCAGACTCAATATTCTTCAAGCTCTAAAGAGGTAATCACTCACTTTTAATCAGGATTGATTACACCATTCATTGAGTACAGTGCCGTCTTTGGGATGCATCTCTCAAAGCATATTAAAGAATTAGAAAGACCACAATGGTTCCTAACCAAAAAGATTGCAGGCGTAAAATCCCTGCGCTATCAAGAGAGTTTGGAAAGTGTATCCCTTTATTCAGTGTCTTACAGATTTTTGAAAGGAGAATTCTGCCTCTCCTACTGGACAATTAGAAATCTGGTTGTCCTGAACTTCCTGCATATCCACAAGTACAATAGCTCCACCAATATTGGAAGAAGGAACCTAAATCTCCACCAAAGTTACACAAAACATGGTGGATGGACAGGTTTATAAGTTAGCGCCACCAAATTCTCTGGAATAAACATTGCCTGCGCGTTAAGCAGTGTGACTCACTATTTTTCTTTAAATATATACATAACTGCAAGGGTATCCACAAAATTACTCCAGCATTGCCTGCTATGGCCCTCTTGGAGCAAGGACTTGCAGCCTGTAGAAGAGTACTAAAAACACATAAATGGTCACAAAGAATCAATTGCTTTGGAATATCTATGAATCTATGAGATGATGAATCTATGAATCTATAGGAATGAATTACAGATGTGCTGCACACAGGTATGCCCTCAATGTAGAAATGCCGTCACAGTTTTGATTAAATGCAGTTTATATAAGCAAGACCATCTGCTTAGAAATGCATTATAGCACATTATAGAAGTTCTTTCATATACTGAAGAGGCAGCAAATTAGGAAAATGACAAAAGATGGATTGATTTTGAGATTTAAAATGTTACTTTTACAGAGTAGGTAGTTTTAATTAAAATTAAACTTTCATCTCACTACTCAGCAGTGCTTAAAATGGAGTTTGCTTTTTAAAGTTTCTTGTTATCTTCACTCTGTGTTTCATTATGGCTACCAGAGCAGGATCATGTTCAAACGGGGCCCTAGGCAGGGTAATGGACCAGCCCCCCCCCCTGCATCCCCCCAGCAGCCATTCCAGGGTCCCATTACTTACCTGTCTCTCCCCAGTTACAATAAAACAGTGTTAAAACCTGTCAGTGCATACAGTGTTTTCTTCTTTACTTCTAAAATGATTACAGATATTTTGATCTAATTCAAAACTTTTACTTCAAATTTTATAGAACAAACACTGATAGCCATTTGCTAAACAAAACAAAACAATACAGTCTCATAATAAAAACAGACAAACAGACTTAGCATGAGCAACAGTAAACCTCTTTGCTCTTAAAACTCACATTCATAGAAAATGCATCTGGCCAGTGGCAGATCAAATGTACCTTTCAACTGTTTCAAACAATGGGCCCCAGCACACAATTTTAGGACCATGCCTAAATAAATATTTTCTTTGATTCACCTTCCTGGTTCTACTAAATTATATTCTTTGTTTAATACATCAGCACTTGTTAAAGAGTGTTTTAAATTTGTAGTTTTGAATGTTTTTCCAGTAAGCAGTGAAACAAAACATATGAACCAGTAATGTACAACTACCCACTTCAGAACGTTTCAACCATAAAAGGTCACTCAAACTGCTGGCATTATAATCCATCAAATAACAGTCAATATGCACAATCTCTGCTAAAGTAAAAGTCATCAGAATAATTCTCTATTAACGAGAACTCTTAACTAACTTTGCATTTCTGTGCTTCATCTACAAATTCAGTGCCTGCTGCCCTTGAAGATTATTTTTTTAAGTAACATAGACAAAGAGTGCTAGTAATATGCAATAGGGAATGGCTGGCAAACAGGTTCATAGTTTGTAATCATCTCATCCAAAGGAGGACAAACTCAGGAGTGGAGCATCACACCCTCCCCATGCTGCACAGTAGTGTCAGCAATTGATCTACCTGGTGGGGGAAGAGAACCCAAAGCCTTCTGCACCAAAGGCTAGTATGGTACCTGTTGCACCACTGACACTGAAAAACACATGAAATTCTGACACTGATAGACTGCAATCCCCAGGGATTTACAAAAAAATAAAAATGAAAATAAAAGATACCTGGCAGTTGGTGTGGAGGTTTAAGGCACTGACTTGCCAATTATCATGGCTCAGGGTTTGACTCTGATCAAAGGCATTTAACAAGACAGACCTCCTAACTGACATATTATACACACTCTTCTATTTTCACAGTGGGCTTTGTCTGACTTCACAGAGTCTGTCTCCATGCTGGATGGCCATCTGGACTCTGCTTATATCTCCCACAGTACTTACATGTAATGTTTTCTTTTTGAACATTATCCTAGAGGTTTCTGGGGCTTCTTGATCTTCTCCCAAGAGGTCCTAAAGCCCTTCGGTTTTTATGGATGTCTTGGGGCATTTTATTTACAAATGATTTTATTTTTTATCAGACCACTCCCCCAGCCAACACAGGCCCTGGGTAACTGCCACGGTCACCTAGTGCTGCATCTGGCTTTAATGGCTACTAAACCAGTTGGTAGAGTATACTGGATATTATCCCAAATGCAGTGAGCTACAAATCAATCAGTGGTGATATTTTGCCATTGTAAAATATTTATTTTTATATTATTTGATAACTACATAGGTAAAGAGATTCAAAGACTTAATTTTAGCCACAGATAGAACAGAACAGTGAAGCTTATGCATTGCATTTAACTGTGAATCTGAACTGTAGTATTAATTGTAAGATGGTAGGCTATTCACAGTTTGCCTTTTAAAGGTACAGTTTCCTTTTTTCACCCAATTCTTGCTGACTGTCAAGTTCACCATAGGTTATAGATTCATAGGTAGTTACTAGGCATGCACTTTGGGCCTTGCCCAAATTCTCAATTATATCAAAGCACTCTCTGCTTAAGTGACTTGCTCAAGGTCACTCAGGAGGCAAATAACGATATAACTCATTGGATATAATATTAGCTTACAAACATAACACAGGCAATTATGGTGAGGGGTTATGCCTTCTCCAAAAGACCTGTCACTAGTGGAGTACTCCAGGGTTCAGTCCATGGGCCACTCCTCTTTGCATTTTCTTCTTGGGGGCCAAAGCTTATGTTAAGGGTTTGTGGATAATCAAATCTGCAGATAATTGTAAACTTGATGCCATCTTAAACTACCCTGAGAACAATAACATGCTCCAAGAGGGCATGTTCCAAATAGCTGGTGTCAAAACCATGGACTAAAACTAAATTCCAAGAAGGATATAATAGTATCATTCATGAAGCATGACTCCCCTTGTAACTATCACATTGATAACGTACTCTTGAAAAGTGATCCCATTGTTAGCTATATGAAAACCTATGTTAACAATGAACTGTCCTTTGGTCACCACATACCTGCTGTTGTTGGGAAGTCCTTTTTCACTGCATAACTTATATCTACATGTATTGCATGCAGATCCAGGGATGTAATCATTCTACTGTACTTAGCACCCATTAGGCCAGTCATTGAATATAAAGCCCCTTTTGGTATGTAACTGAAAAAAAAACAAGGCACAAAAACACAACTGAAAGCATAAAAAGTTTAATAGTTTAATAAGGTAAGCGCTTTCACACCAAATACTAGTGCTTCATCAGACCATATAAAAACTGCCTCAACAAACACTTTGAATGAAAATCAAAGAAAAGTAGAAACCTGACATCAGCTTATATTATTTAAAGAGACATTGCACTTTTAGTCCTTAATAGAAACGCTGTCATTTAGACCTGGGTATTTATCAGCTTGCCATAGTATAATCCAGTGCAATTCTCTGGTTTCAGTGAAGTTTCTAACATCACCGCCACATATATTTTCAGAAATAATTTCAATAACTTGAAATCTAAAACCGTGTTCATTCTCATTCTGCATATAATGTCTGGCTACAGCATTCTTGGTGTCATCATTCCTAATACAATAAATATGTTCCCTGACTCGTTTCATCAGTGACCTATTGGTTTTTCCTACATTGAAACAGTGACAAGCTGTGCATGTCGCCAGATAAATCAGATTCCTAGTTCGACAATTAGCTTTAACCTCAAATTTCTACTCAAAACAAGTGACTGGATTAATAAAACATACCAATGTATTAATAAACTTATAAAAATTGCATGTAAGGCATTGACTGGTGCCTGTCCAGCCACTGCCCTGTCTACTTTCTTTTTGTGTCATGTTTTTATAACAAAGTTTTCTTTTAAGAGATTTCTTGTTCTTAAAAGCAAAATTTGGTCTATGGCCAACAACCTTCGAGATGTTATTTTCCAAGCTCAATATAGACCAATTCAACTTAATGATATTCATTCTGCCAGTCATATCACAAGTGTAAAACAAGGATATAGGCAAACTACTCCTATTACTAGTAGCCTGAGAAGACTTAGCCTCAAAAACTTGATTTGAAAAATATGGTTTTGCTTTATTTTCCCTATGTATAGCTCCCATACAAATATTCCTTTCAACCTCACATGGCTTATACCCCCTTTCATGAAATTCTTTCTTAAGCATCTGAACATCTTGTCTGAAAACATCATCATAATTGTTCAGTCGAGACATCCTCATTGCTTGACCCTTAATAACATTCCGGAATATATGGCCAGGATGGATGCTATCCCTATGTAGGATAGCATTTCCTCTACAGGGTTTCCTATATAATTTGGTCTGAAAATTCCTAGTTGTATCACTACTAACTAGTACATTAAGGAAGTCTATTTCGCTGGTGGAAAACTTATATGTAAATTTGAGAAAAGATGTAGTAGGCTCTAGATGGCTGATAAACGACATAAGCTGTCTTTCAGTGCCCCCCCCCACACAAAATACAAGTCATCTACAAATCTCCTGTGGAAACTAACCAAAGGAGCATATTCATTTAAGTTTAACAGGGAATTCTTCTCCCATTCAGCCATGACTATGTTGGCGTAGCTATTGGCACAGGGTGTGCCCATAGCTTTGTCAACCTTCTGTAGTAACAGGTGTCCTTCAAAGAGAAAGACATTGGGCTGGATTCACGAAGGCTTGCACGGAGTCTTAGAGTAGAGTAAGACTCCATGCAGCCAACATGTCCGCCAAGCGATTCAGGAACAGCCGGTAGGGGCGTGCAACTGAGCTCTCCAAACTAGTCCTACATGGACAGGTCTGGGATATGCAAATTACCTCAACTGCAGGCGAAAGCCATGCAAATGAGGTAAATTTGTGATCCAGGAAACCCGAACCTGTCCGAGTAGGAGTAGTGTTATTTGCAGAAATGTACTCAGTTGATAACTGAGTACGGTTCTGCAAATAGCAAAACAGAGCCGTGTCAGCTGGAAAAAAAGCATGCATTCACAGGAGGAAGCATGCCAATGGCCAAAAATACGGCCATTTGCAACGGGAAGTGATGCAAATTAAAAATAAAATAACTTTTTTTTTATCCCGAACTCCGGGGTTTAACCATAGCGTAGCGCTGCGCAAATGCGCTACACCCTAAAAAACAGAAAATTAATAATTAAGATCCACAAATGTGGATTTTATAGCTAAAATTAATTTACAATGCAAGGGAATGGCAGGCTGAAGACAACATGGCCACCGAGTAGAGGTTGCTAAGGGGAGAAGCTCAGTCTAAGAGATGGAACCAAGCATTAGTAGGCAATCCTATGTAAATGAGAGTTAGGATAGTGAATTGCAAGTTTACATAGCAAATGAGCACAGTCAGTGGAGTGTAGGAGTTGGATAAGGGGAGTAACAGAGTAGAAGATAGGTGACATCACGAGGGGGGTATGTATGAAAGGAGTAAAGCTCATTGGAGCAGAGTGACATGTGTCAGCTTACATTTACATAATAGTGAAAGAGGTGTGTCAACAGGTAGGCCAGGTAAAGTCAAGAAATCAAAGGTGTATGCCGTGGATAACACCAACGTTTCTTGCTGAGCGTGCATGCGCGCGTGTGCGCACCAGTAAACCCGAGTAAGACAATGTGCGCATGTGTAAGCGTGTGTGCGCGCGTTTTGGCTTGAGTAAGCATATGTAAGGCTGTGTAAACAGTTGTAAGTGCGTTTGCGTCGGTGTGCACGCATTTCAACAAGAATAAGCACGTTTTAGTCCGTGTAAGCATGTGTGCATGCATGTTAGCTGCTGTGCGCGTGTTTGCGCTTGTGTGCGTGGTGCTCCCCCCCTGAGGAAACAGAAAGGAAAAAGGAAGCATACCAAATAGTGGAAGTTACCAGAGAGCACTAGCAGAGCTAGCAGGTGAAAACAATCAGAATCAGGCAATTACCCAGGCAGAACACTAGCTCAGCCCATCCCAGCATTTAAAACTCTGCAAACAACAGTCCATTATGTTTCTGTCAAGAGACACTGCAACACTGCAGTAAGCTAATAGAAGTGAAAACTGAAAAGGCTTCACTGAGACAAAAAAATGTTAGGGGCTGCCATTGCTATTATAAGGCGACATATGCAACATGCTGAGGGTGGTGATAATGCAAATGCTGCTGGACAACCCACAGTGAGGAGACGGAGATGAGTGTACAGGCCCAGGGTTACCTACCAGGGGCTACATGAGCTGAAGATAGTGGAGCACTATAGAGTGGACAGAGACCTCTTGCAGCAAATTGTTGAGCTGTGCAGGCCATGCCTCACACACAGAACCAACAGAGGGGAACCCATCTCAGTGGAAACTAAGGTATGTGTTGGCCTAAGAATATTAGCAACAGGTACCTTCCAGAGACCAACTGGTGATATGATGGGGATATCACAGGCATCAGCATCCAGGGTACTGCACCAGTTCCTGGATGCCATGTCAGCACATGTCGGTGATCGTGTATATTTCCCCAATTCCCGTGAGGTATTTGCCAGCAATATGCGTCTCTTCCAGCAAATAGCGGAATACCCTGAGGTAGTGGGTGCAATAGACTGCACGCACATACGCATCAAAGCACCAGCCAGTGAGCGGGGTAGGGTCTACTTCAACCGCAAGGGCTTCCCCTCCATCAACTGCCAGGTCATGTGCGATGCCCAGGGCATAATACTGAATGTGTATGCTGGCTGCCCTGGAAGCTACCATGATTTCCATATCTGGCATCTGACGCAGCTGTGCCAGACATTTGCCAATGGGGACATCCCACATGGTCACCTAGTGGGGGATGCTGGCTATGCACTGGAGCCGTGGCTGATGACACCCATCAGAAACGCACACACACCTGAACAGGAAGGCCATAATGAGGCACACGCACAAACACGAAATGTAATCAAGCGTGTGTTTGGGCTGCTCAAGTCACAGTTCTGATGCCTGGACACATCTGGTGGAGCCTTGCAGTACTCACCAACTACATGTACCCAAATTGTCATGGTATGTGCTATGCTACATAATATGATCCTGTGAAAACAACTGCAACAGGACCAGCATTGGCCTGGGCCAAACAGCCCCCCACCATTGCCAAGGCCATCACAGGCAGAGCGTGACTCGGAGGAGGAACAACCTGGGCCTGCCCCAGTAGGCAGAAGGAGGTGTGCCCAGTATGGTTTGGCCTTGGCAAAGAGGCAACGCATAGCACATACACTGGCTCAGTAGGAACTCTGGAAATTATACCTCTCTCTGACACGCACATATAGTAAAAGGGATGCCTACGTTGACACTACCTGCTTTCAAACATGTATAGGGAGTGTAGTATGTGCATCTGGCATAGGCAGCCCTGCATCAACACCTGAGGCATGATTGCCATCTGTTAAGCAATATAAAACAGTGCTAAACAGCATTTAAGATCATGAAGTCAATGTAAACAAAATCGCACATGCCAACTACTACAAATGTGGTCAATGAAGAGTAATATTGGTCGATGTCCAGCAATGATGGTTAATATTGAGCAATGTTGGACAAGCTGGGTCTAGGTAGGGCATAGCTGAACAAAAGCCAACATGCTCATATTTGCTCTACTGGCCCCTAAGCAATCTGGTCTGCTCAGTATGAAAATATAAGCGGCAATGGGCCTCGAACCCAGGATACTGTGCCCTATAGTCATAGTACGGAACCACTAAACTATGACAGCAGTGCAGTGGTTAGCCTGTATGAAGAAATGTTGATAAGTCTATGCAAAGTATTTCACGGAAACCCTGCAGGTACAGCATAATCCCTGTTGAGTTATGACACAAAGGTGAGTCCTGCAGTAAGAATAGAACCTGACTTTCAACACACACAGTACAGATGTTAATAATGGACATGTAGACATACATCAACAAATGTAGTGGACCTCAGACAGCAACATACTGAAAGGTCACACTGGGCATGTTCACACACTTGAATATAGGAGACAAATGTCAGGCAACAGAACACTGAGAGTCTGAACTGGGCATGCTCACAAACGTAGGCCATGTTGGAGTAAAGCATTGGGCCACACATAGTAGGCAGTTGCATGTGTTAACCCAGGAACCTCTCACTACACAGCAATCTGCCCTGTGCACACACTTATATGACAACAGACACGTATATAATATAATGGAACCCTGCCATAAGCAAATATGTTCTGCAGATACCTAAGTGGTTCATATAAAGTGTGAAAGCAAAGATGATAAAAACCTGCAAACAGTATCAGCAATAAACATTGTGCATCATGAAAATTATCATAGGTTCGGAGGTTGATACTAGGCTATCTGCCCTAGGGCATGTACAAGCATAGCCAGAGTGTGTTTGGCTACTGCAACCCAGTCAAATCAGAGCACTGTGCCTGTGAATAGTAGGTCACACAAGATAGCCCATTTATGTTCAGTGTATTGTGCCTCTGTCTAGCAGGGACCCAGAAGATATCCCATGGGTAAACATGAGATCACCCATCCACTTGTCAAGATGTCAACTGTAGGTGGTCAGTGGGTGGCTCTGCCTATGCAAAACCAGGACTACACTCCAGTGAGTGGAGGCTTTCTGATAATAATCTGTCCCCCCAGCATGTCCTTTTAACATCAGTGCTGAGGTATATGTCCCTGGAGTGTGTAGCAGCAAGGGAGTTGGATATCCTGAGATGGAGCATGTCGAGTAAGTCTGGGTCAGATATTGCCTTCAACTACAGGCACACAACACATCCGTGTAGGTGGTAAGTGACTGAGTAGAGCTAGAGTTACTGTATCGGAACTGTGCAGGGCATCTGTGTGAGTCCCTACATCTGCTCGAAGAGTAACATTTGTGGCCATTACAGTTGCTGCAGGTGTCAGGTAAGGTACATCCCAAAGGTGGCATAGTAACCAAGAAAATATATGAAGAGTATAGGGGCACAATGACCACACGTGATCAACATGTGAAACCATGTGGGATATGATGGGCTGTGTAGATGTACTGTCTAACCACTATGGCAATAGGACTGTCAAAGGCGAGAGTACGAACAGGTCATGTCCCCAAACCCGAACAACTACTACTGAATGTAATGGATTACAACCTATGTGGTAATGTGTGGGCATCTTGTCATCCTCAAAGGGGATGACTATGCAACTAATGGCATGTAGCCGTGGGCCATGGCTCAGGCACCAGTCAACCTATCTCTGTGAGAACCTGTATGAGTATGCATGCGCCAGCAGGAGAGCTGATTATGGCACCCAGTTTGCAGTCATCTGCGAACATGGGCAGCCATATCCCTCCTGTGATAGCCTGTACATCACACAAATATATACTGAACAAGAGAGGTCCCAGGACTGTGCCTTGTGGGATGCCAGGTGTAACTGGTGTAAAGTTAGACATGGCACCTGCAACACTGAGCATGTGGGTGCTATCCCTGATCCAGGTAGCAATCCATCTCGTCAGATACGTGTCGATATTGATGCTGGTGAGCCTATGTATAATGGCTGAGTGGGGTATTGTGTTGAAAGGTTGTGCAAGGTCCAGGCAGGCTGTGTGGACAACTTTCCCAACACTGATGGACCTGTTAACTGTTGAAAGAATATGAACAGGTCCAACAGGCAAGATCTGCCCACAACAATGCTGTAATGTGTAGGACCCAGGGTCTGTAGATTTCTCATATCTATGTACATGAGTCCCATTACAATACACTCCATAGCTTTGCAGAACAGGCTAGTTAGCCTTTTAGGCTGATATTGTCTGTGGTCTGCTGTGGCAGTATTCAGTGGAGCGGGACCACTATCACTGTACGCCATTCCGTGGCTACATATCCTGCAGTAACTCTTATATCAAACAGTGATGTAATGTGAGTGTTACATCTGTCATGAAGGCTGTGTACGACACAGGCTGGGACACCATCTGGTCCCATTGATGCTGTGTTGTCCGCTGTGGGGAGGGCAGCACTCACCTGTTTACTTGTGATGTCTGGGAGGTTACACTCTGTTGGTATGGACAGTACCACCTTAGGCGGGATGGGGGGGACACATCTGCAGTGAACCTGTTTGCCAGGATGATGGCAATGTCAGTGGGTTCAGGGTATGTTTAGTCAGTATGCAGTAACACACAGCATATCAGTGAGTGTCCAGCCAGGTACCTGAATCAACTGAAGAAGGCCTTGTGAGTGTCCGATGTGTCTGGTGCAATTGTCTGTTAGAAGCGTGCCTGACATAAATACCCGAGTGATTGTAGCAGTCCGCTAGTACAGATCACAGATGCCTTCCCTGTCTGGGATTGTGCTCTATCATGTAGTAGCTTCCTCCATTTGTTGTAAAGCGTATTAATGGCTGGGGTCTACCAGACAGGTCCACTGCCATTGGAGGAGTGAGACCAGTTGTTATTTTGGATGTAATGATCCATGCGATCCACTAGGTGTCCATAGAATGTGTATGTAAAGGATTCAGCAGTCTGAGCCATACTTACCACTGACCCAGAGTCTCTGAAGGATACCACCGTGGTTTGGAAGAGTGTGACGTTTCCTTTTGGGAAGTTCACCAAGATTATCCAGGATGGGTGTGGGGACGGGATATGGATATCCAGTGAGATAAAGTATGTTCTGCCCTTACCAATGAGGGGTATATCGCAGGTGTGGAACATAGAGTCCCCATGTCGGTGATGATCATGTCCTATATGTTGTCCCCTCTTGTGGGTGTGGTGACCGGTTGTGCCATAGCATATGAGTTTAGAAATAGTAGCAACTGTTGGGTGAGGGTGTTGGGGCCTGAGTACTATCCACAGTCAATGTGTGGGTATTTGACGTCACCCAATATAATGGTGTTTGGGGAGACCTTCATATGGTCCAATGTTCCGAGGAAAACTGAGTGAGGTTGCTGAGTTGGGGAGTGTGGTCTGTAGCAGGCAACAAACCAAAAGGTGGATTTACACAATGTTAGGTGCATATGTATGGTCAGTGATGCATTGTGCAGTGCTACCAACCCGGAGGTATGTGTATCTGTGATGTATATGGATACTCCCCCTATTTGTGTTGGCTATTCCGAGTTATGTGGTCAGAAAGCATGGTACGAAATACAACCTGGTAGTGCTGGTGTGCATGTTGAAGCCTCAACCATGTGTCTGTTAGTGCACAGATATTGCTATCCTCCATACTGAGGAGATTCCTGAATGGGCGCAATTTGAGGGTAAGACATCTAGTGTTGAGCAGCATTACCATCAGTGTCGTGTACTCTGTAATGTGTATGGAGGTGGTTCTGTCCTTTGAGCCCTGCTTAAATAGGGCAGTATGGTGGCAGCAAGTGCCCTAGCCAGTATTCAAAAGTCCAAAGGAGACAGGTGCAAGCTGTCCATAGGGAAGCTATGTGGCATGTCGAGCATGTCACCCAGGTGACAGACACTGTATCCCCTTTGAATAACACCAATATGTTAGCCAACTGTTAAAAGTGAACAGTTTGTTGGTATACTGTGACATCATACTTGGTGAGTGTAAGATGCTAGACAAGGTCAGGGTAATACTGGGCTTGGCTACATGATCACAGAGTTCCTCTATGTGTCATGTCATGTGGTCCAGGGAGGAACATCTGAGGTTGTACGCACCAGCATGGACAATGATGGAGCCAGTCCTGGACTTGCTTTGGAGTGACCTGAGTGCATGTGTTATGTGGCAGATCCTGGCACCTGAGAGACAGCTCAAAGTGACTATTCCCCTGTCTGGCCTGGTGAGCGGGACGATAGTGTGTTTGACATTAAGTGTCACCTATAACAAGTGTATCAGGTGTGTTGTTTAGCCCAAAGGGCAGTGACTGTGTGGCACACTGACATTGTGAACTGTGTGACATGTGGGCATTGTAATGGGGTAGCAGTTGTATGTGTGTCTGCTTTGGAGGCCTCTGCTGCTTAGGCAGAGTGTACGTAGAGCCTCCAAATATGTGTATGTGTGATAATGTGGTTTGTTTGCTGTCACTATCGGTGTATTTGAGACTGGTATGTGGTATGTGTGGTCACTCTCACCACCTGATAGACTATACCAGTCATGGGTCGAGAGAGCTCAGCGTCCTGTATGTCAATATTGTTACATCTCCCACATATATGTGAGTGTCATGTGAGGAGGAGAGGGTTGTCTGTGTACATGAGGCAGATGTGACATTGTGTCATAACCACAATATTCACTAGCTGAAGACTACACATGAAACCGACCCCTGGACATGCCAGTGTATTATGATGACATACTCTGTAGCCTGATCACAAAGGATCAGTAGGGTGTTAAGTGTGTAAAAGAGTATAATCGGGATTAGTGCTCAGGTTTGTCAGTGTTTTGTAAAGAGTAGCTGAGAAGGAGTCCAGACTGAGAATCATGACATGTCCTTCAGCTATGTAATAAATAGTAATGTACACGTATATATGTGCTGAGTCAGGGACAACTGTACCTTACTAACATTGCCAACATCCTGTCAGACAGGCCCATGTATGCATACCCACCCTCCACTGACGATAGTCCTTGACATCATACCAGGAGATATCACATGTAGAATGGTTGAACATCTCCCCCCAAAGCCAAAAGCATGGCAGCAATTGGATTGCATAGTTTCCCAATATGTGTCATGCATGCACTACAGAACAAACAGACCCTGCACCTGAACAGTCTGTTGAGCCTCACCCACTCCACAGGACCTGGAACCGTTGAATGTGTTACAGCAACATATGGCACTCCCCACATGTGTGGATGCACAACACACCATGGGAAGTATAGTCCAGTAAGCCTATAAAGTCTGATCTGCAAGGCCATGGAGAGCATCATGGCAGAAGTCATAAATAGAGCTATTGGAAACCAACAAACACACAACCCTACCAACTGTGGTATGTTCATGTGCAGATCATGGTTCCCAAGCATGCTACACCGTCTGCAAGGCAGCCACCCAGGACATACATCACAGAACAGAGCTACACATGTCCCACATAGACTTTGAACAGCTCTTCATCAACATCACAGATACGTCATATCCACAAAACCAACAATCTGTGCATAGATATGTGTTGACATATGAAGGGATGGCAATGTGTCCACAGATAGATCACACAAGGTGAGACTCACGGGGTACTGGACAAGCTGTTGATACCTGCCGACCTACATGGATCATTCCTGGGATTGCATAAAAATGTGTACACACATTACCATGTCCAGTCTGATGATGTCATCATCCTACAAATATACCAGGAGAACAGAAACCACCCAGTAAAGCATATAGTGTGCCATGTTAATGTGTGTATCTCTCTAGTATCATAACATAGTCAGGTAGGGTTTGAATCCTGCAAACGCCAAGTGTGTGTGTGTGATTTCCTTTGAGAGGAGTAGCCTTTTTGGAGACTGGGAAAACACATTAAAAGAGGTACATCCCTCTTTGGAAAGTCTGATGATGTCAGCATCCTACAAATATGCAAGGAGAACAGAAAGCACCCAGTAATGCATATAATGCGCCATGTTAATGCGTATTTCTCTAGTATCATAGCATAGGTAGGGGTTTGAGTCCTGCAAACGCCAAGTGTGTGTGGGAGGGTGTATGTGTGTGTGATTCCCTTTGAGAGGAGTAGCCTTTTTGGAGACTGGGAAAACACATTAAAAGAGATGCATCCCTCTTTGGAAAGTCTGATGATGTCAGCATCCTACAAATATTCAAGGAGAACAGAAACCACCCAATATTGCATATAGCGCACCGTGTTAATGCGTATCTTTCTAGTATCATAAAATAGTCAGGTAGGGGTTTGAGTCCTGCACATGCCAAGTGTGTGTGTGATTTCCTTTGAGAGGACTAGCCTTTTTGGAGACTGGGAAAACACATTAAAAGAGGTACATCCCTCTTTGGAAAGTCTGATGATGTCAGCATCCTACAAATATTCAAGGAGAACAGAAACCACCCAGTATTGCATATAGCACGCAGTGTTAATGCGTATCTTTCTATTATCATAACATAGGTAGGGGTTTGAGTCCTGCAAATGTTGTGTGTGTGCCATAGGTGGTCAATGGAGTGTGGGTTTTGCTTTTACAACGGTATGACATATGTTTCAAACAGTATGTGCATTGCACACATCGGGTATCTGCATGTCAAATAAACTTGTGTACATGTGACCTCAATCAGTACATAGGTGTGAAGCCTGCATACTACATGAATACATTTGTAACCTTCGACAGATTGTGCCGCTGCTTCTCAGATCATAGGTCACATATGTATGTATGCGTCAAGCCCGGCCAATGTAGTGATCCGTGGCCAAGGACATCCCTGCCACACACACCCATGACACATACTATAGAGTACTGTAAGTGAGGGTAATTGCCGGGGTATATGTCAGACATGTTCATACACAACAACGACTAGCAATAATGGACAGTCATTATAGGTGTGTGCCAGCCCTGTGGATATGCATGCAGGCCCCTAATGTGTTATGTGGAACACTAAGGGATCCCACAATACCTATGCATATGTGGATACCAAGGGACAGATGACATAACACGTGTCTGTCTGTACACATTGGTACCCAACATACATGTTCAGGGCTACCACCTATGTGGTACTGTCGGGATAGTATGTATAGTAAATGTGGATGACTATGCCATAGACAGCATACTACTATACAGCATGTATTGGACAACAGGTATCTGTCTGTATGATACCCTTGTGTAGGATATGCGTCTCATCTGGGGAATGCAGTGTAGGCCAATGCATGCATTTCCAGATGTGGATGGACATATCCCTAGTGTGTTTGCATGCACCTAAGAGGGCTATATGCCACACAGGTGTGGTCCCAGGAATGTGTGGCGGTCAATACCACTGGTTACTGTTATAGTATAGTACTGGAAGGATCCAACTGTTACTGAGTTCCCTACAACTGTAAGTCATTTGTCAGGACATCATCTAATGATTGGTTATAGTCGTGGTGTATAGTACCAGACTGCAGATCATTGACAGATATCAATGGTATCACCCACAGCATAGTGCCAACCCATGTCATACACACATGTACCCATTTTAGTACATATCTGTAGTAGAATGCATACTGGCCATCGAAAGATACCATGAGATGTTAATAATGTGTAGAACAGGGTATGTCGCACATCCCACGTGTCCACTATGCACGTACATGCAGACAGTGCGCACACACCATGTTCACAGATGTACATCCACTAATTTGTAATGCACATATCACACACGCACTGTCCACTCACTAACACATGCTGGCAACACTGTACACTTCAGCCAAGTGGCACATGGGTGGACAATACATACTCATACCTAACACTTATGTAAACAATGCTACAATGACTACCAGAGCTGTGATGCATAATGCCTGCTCAGATATATCTACAAGGATATCAGTACACTTTCCTGCTGGCAACTTGCTACTATTGCTACACTGCTATAATGTCACCCTGTGCATCAGAACCATGCTAGCCTATTCCTGCATCAATGTGACAGATGACAGGAGGTGGCACAGGAGGTGGCACAGGTGTCATCATATGCACAGGGTGTGTTGTAGGTTTGCCAGAGCCCGACATTGACCCATCCAATCGGCATGTCTGTATGTGTGTGTGTGTGTGTGTGTGTGTGTGTGTGTGTGTGTGTGTGTGTGAGGGACAACAATACTGCATGGGCCAATGTTGATGTAATGTGTGTGTGTATGTGTGAGCCCTAGTTGTATGGTAAATATGTGTGTGTGTCTGCATGCACACAACTCCACCATGTGGCTGCCATATACGGGCGGTTGTGGGACAGCCACAGACTGTACCTGCTAGGCC
Organism: Protopterus annectens; assembly: GCF_019279795.1. Lineage (NCBI taxonomy): Eukaryota > Metazoa > Chordata > Ceratodontiformes > Protopteridae > Protopterus > Protopterus annectens. The sequence continues at coordinate 161,506,570 of NC_056727.1, forward strand.
ATACAGATCACTGTCTCCGGCCATGGACACAGTACCTGTGCCTAGCAGGGGTGCTGCGGGCAGTATCGGGTACCAACCCTGACTGGGTGCTATCATCAGAGGCAGAAGTATGATGACTGGACCCATGTCCCTGCTGGGACTGGCCAGCACCACGTGCACATGGTCTAGTAGGACGGTCAATGGACAGGCCAGCCCCAGCATTGCTGGGGCTGGTACTGCCACTACGGGAGTGGCTGTGATCCGTGGTCCGTCCACGACGACTGCCAGCTGATGTGTCCACGTCATCTTCTCATCCATCCCACATGGTCCTGGCTCATGGCTAACACATTGTGGAGGACATCTAATGTCTCCCTCCAATGGCTATCAATGACCTCGGTGTAATTCCGGATGGCACCGGTAAGGTCACCGGATGCTGTCATTGATAGCAGTGTAATGGGCCCTCTGCACCCTTAGTCCCTGTCAGGTGTACCATTCCATATGTGCCTGCATTACAGCCCGGAACATACTGGAGGTTGTAATACCTCCGGGGGCACGTCTGCCAGGGGCAATATGACCAGTGGTGCTCCCCCGAGAACCCCTGGACATCCGCCTATGTGGTACCGTTCCAGTAAGCCAGCTATGGCTGCTGTGAGGGGATGCACATGCCATAGGTACCACACTCTCCTGGTTAATGCCAACTGTATGCTGTCCCTCAGCTACGGCCATTGGTGACGAGGCATGTATTGGCAGTATGAGTGTGCACATAGATGGGGTTGACTGCTGTGTACTGTCGATTGGTGGACCAACGACAGACCCTGTCAGACCTTCCTGTGCCACAATACATGTCTCATCATCTACACTATTAGTGGCGGTGACATCAGGTTCCCTGCTGCATTCAGCCACCCCTAACTCAGCACCTGTGGAATGAAGACAGGAAACACACTTTACAATCTGTACATGATGTTAGCACACATGCACACATGAACACATGCACACATGCACACATGCACAGACATACACAGCTCACCACAGCACATGTACACACACACACACCAGCAATCCAACACATACACAATAGTGGGTGATGGTGGGAGACAGTATCACAAGGCAAACAGTCACCACACACGTATCAGCATGCAGACCATGTGTTGCTCAACACCATGCAGTGCAAGTGTAGACAGCCCTATCTAATGACATTATACATGGCTTTGATGCATGTGTGTAGTTGTTCAGTGATTGGCTACACCCTGGAACACAATGTGTACATGGACACAACATTGCTGTGCAAGTATTATCTTCTCTGCAATGTCATGTGCACCATCACTCAATGGTATCCATACCATGGCTGCATGTGTTATCTGTGTGACACATAGATTGCCATGGCTGATGACAGTGTCTGTGTCCATAGCACATAATAGTGGGCACAGGTGTAGCAAATGCATGCAATGTACAGACATGGGATGAGTGGTGCATGTAGACGTGAAGGAATCCCAATGCACGACATGGACATTGTACAGTGGTTATGGTGAGTGTGGGACATATTGCAGATATGTCAGTGCCAGCCATGACATGGCATGCTACATGACTGCAACATTAAACACCACACATACCCAATGTGTGTCATGTGACCTATACACCCAATAGCATTCTAGGACATATATGTGACTCTTTGTACAGATGGCAACTGTTGTGCAAAATGTGTATACTAGCATATGTAAGCACACACACAACATGCTATGCATGGTGTGTATAGGTGCATATGTTTGCACAGACAGAACAATGAGGTGCACAGCAAAGACTGCTATGTGCAGTACTGTGGTCACTGTAACCGGATGGGGTGTAGTACCATGTGCCATCATCATCATCATCATGCATCTTGTGGTCACTCATGGCTACTACTGTGTGACAGACCACCGCCTAGCATACTGTACCTGAACTGCAGTGCCGTGGATATGTTCATTATCACACAGCCACTTTGTACATGGGTGTATGAGGTGCCCAGTAGGGAGCATTGCCTAACATGACTGTGTTATGTGTTGAAGAGTGTTGCACAGCCCCATGATAGGCCTCTACCCCTGAGGTACATCATGTGTGTGTGTGTGTGGATGACATGTGGGATACTGAAGTGTGACCTTACAGCGGGTGTGTGGTTACGCCATATGTAGCATGACTTTCTGTACTGCATGTAATAAATGTGTTATGTTGTGTACAGGTGTTGCAACTATGCCTATCCAATATACAGTATGGGGTTGCCACAACTGTGTGTCATGCTCTGTGTATTGCATGTCATTGAGGCAGCTACTGACATTACTGAGCTGTGCAACGTCTCACAGCAAACATGCATGGCATGCATTATGCGTAGGTGTGTTATGTGTACATGGCTTACACCTCACCTATGACATGCATATTTCATTACCAGCATTGCAGGTATAACACACTCACCAGCATGGATTGGCTGCCCTGCTGTCACACCAGAGGGACCTAAGAGAATATGATAGGGTTCGTCAGTGGCCACAACTGTGGCATTGCTACAGTGGGTATGCTAAACTGCAGTACAACAACAGTCAACAGTCACAGGTGTAGGGATATTATTCAAACTATCCGTATCGCACAACACTAGGCAGCAGAACTGCTAAACACACAGTACACATCTCACGTACACATAATCTAACAAAACAGTTAACTGTAGTCTACAGATAGGGCATGTTACCTGCTTGCTCCAGGTGGATGTGCTGGGTGGCTCTGGCCTCCATTACAACACATGTCAGAGGTTGATGTAGCTGTTGTCCAGGAGCCACCATGCTTAGCAGCAGCTCCTCCGCTCTTGTGAGGGGGGGATGAATGGCCACCCCACCACCTGTGGCAAACTGCTGTCTTTGGATAGTAGACGCACGCCGCCGGACTTGTCTAATTAAATCACTGTAGTGGAGTACCTGCTCATATGTCCGGTTATGCATGCCTATGTCATTTACCCGACGAACAAGTTCCTGCCACAGTGCAGTCCGCTCCTGCTGGTGCTGGCTGCTTCTGGGGAAGAGCATTGTGTACTGCTGCAATAGGCTGTCGAGTATCACCTCTTCCTCATCCGCTGTGTACGCTGGGTTGCGTTGGTGGGCCATCTGGCTGAAAAAGATATGAACAATATGTGTGAGAGTGTCCTGTGGCACACTTTACACCTTTACCCACAGATATCACTTTACTGATATATATACCATCCTATTGTCTGTCAGAGGTTACACACGTTCATTACCACTTATTGGTTCTCAGGTCACAACTAACTAACACTGTCTGGCAGACTCTATATATCACACCACTATACAACAGTACCCGACACACTGTTTGTGACACATTGCACAACCTCAAGACAGGAATGTATATCACACCAATGCACGAACAGAGATATCATCCATTGCAATGGATGTAAAGTACAGGTACAGTAGTACCAATCAACCACCCTAGTCATTGATGCCATAGCCCTGCCTAACAGATGTGTCCAGTTGTTACTATAGGTGGCATACTGCTGTAACAGACTATATATGTTGCTGGATGCACACGTTTACCCTGTAACACCCATATGATTGCAGCCATTGTAGAGGCGTAATCACGCACAAAAATTTGTAATGATCTTAAAGAATTTGAAGAACAGATTAGTTTTCAAGAGTGCCTGAGCAAACTGTCAAAGGAACTCATTGGTTTTGAAAACAATTTAAAGACTAAAAAACTGCATAAGTTTTCCAGGGATAAGGAAGATTACGATCGGGGTAGACAGTTTGAGTCGCATAGGGGGGTAAGATTTGCCGATGGTACCAAAAATGCCACTACCATTCGCAAAAAGAGACCGAGATCAATACTTAAAAAAGGCGTTTCTTTAAACACCACCTCCGGTGAGGAGTCCTCCACCACGGACACAGAATCCATACACATTGGGGACTCACCAGATTCTAAAAGGGGACGTGTTTCTGAACACCCTTTAGGAGTAGGAAACACAGGGGAGGACGCAAACATAAGGGTAAAAAGTTTGGAGGACCTATTCCAATCAATAGTGAAATAGATGCTCAATGCACCAATATACATAATATTTCACAACATGTTTTAACATCTGATGAACAAGCATTGCTTAATAAAGGTCTTGGATTCATCCCTGGCTTTTTTATTGATGAGAGTACTTTTGTTTCTGATATTACAGCTTTTTGTAGAAAAATTAATCTGAAATTGTTTTTTGGGGAACAGGATCAACCAGACCAAGCTCAAAGATCTTCTGAATTTAGATTTCATCGGTCCAATTTCAATCCACCTATGGACAAATATGTGTCCATTTTTCAGCAAGCTGTCATCAAAGATCTACATTTCCATTTGGACTCAGATACGATTATCAAACATAATCTATCAAAAGCTGAACAACAGGCTTTCAGGGATCTTAGGAGCAATACTAACATTGTCATTCTTCCTGCTGACAAGGGCAGTGCAGTGGTAGTCATGGATTCCAATTATTATTGGGATGAGGGAAATAGACAGTTGTCTAACCCTCGTCATTACATGAAAATGCCCACTGACCCTACTCCTAACTATAAAAAGGAAATTGATGATTTTTTACAGGATGCAGTTGAGGAAGGCATTATTAGTGCCAATACAAAATTACATATAACAGTTGTTGACCTTGCCAAACAATACTTCTCATCAACCACTGGGTAGACCTATAGTTTCAGGGATTGGATCACTTACTGAACCTTTGTCAGTATTTCTTACTGACAAACTTAAACCATTACTTCCCTTCATCAGAGCTAGACTTAAAGATACCACTGAATTTTTGCAAATTGTTTCGGACTCCCAACTTGAACCTCATTGGCTTATGTGCACCCTTGATGTAAAATCATTATACACTAGTATTCCACATTGGGCGGGATTAGCTGCTATGGAGTTTTGGTTGAATAAAGCGAACATATATCGTCCTGGTTTTAATACCCTTCTTATTTGCATGGCTGAACACATTCTTACCAAAAATGTTTTTTACTTCCAGCAGGATTGCTATTGGCAAACACAGGGGACAGCAATGGGTGCTTCTTTTGCCCCAATTTATGCTGATCTTTACATGGGATATGTGGAGGAGCACATTATTTATGATGAATTTCACAATTTATATTTGCCTGAGATTGATATTTGGAGAAGATACCTGGATGACTGTTGACTAATCTGGAAAGGAGGCATTCGATATTTGGATGAGTTTGTAGAACATCTAAATGGAAATATATGGGGCACTGAGTTTATGGTGGATTACCATCAAAATGAAATTCATTTTCTTGATGTATTCTTACAGCGCCAGCCTGATAACACATTAAAAACTAGTGTATATCGTAAATGTCCTGAATATAACACCTTGTTACATGCCAACAGTCTCCATCCCAAGCACTGTCTTCATCAAAGCAGAGGCTACTGTCCACCTTTGTCCCATGTTCCCTTATCACACCTTCACTGTTAGGTAGATCTCTACCTATGTGGTAGTTAATGGGTACACTGTTTTGGGAAGGTGGAATGGCACTGCAGTATCAACACTTGTCTACAGTCCATGCCTTGGTCACCACACACCTGTTGCGGTACATATGACCCCATGTCTCTCTGTCTCCCTCTCTCTCACTATATATGTATATATATATATATATATATATATATATATATATATATATATATGTATATATATATATATATATATTATATATGCATATATACACACATACATATACACATCCATTGCTGTACACATGGATGTACATATAGGCACATGTACGGTCCACCTTTCATGGTGGGGATATCATTTATGCGACAGTTGTGGGATGTACAGGTATGTGATTAAATTGCACAGTGTTGTGCAGAATGCATGTGGGTGTCCTCAGCCCTTGTAGCATTAGCAGGCCTCATTGGCTGTAACACAGCAGATCTGACAAATCTGTCTCACAGCATCTAACCACCACATGACATATATCAACACTACCATAGCTGGCCTTAGCTATAGGCCAACTGGGCGGCCGCCTAGGGTGCCGCTCTAGCAGGGGTGCTTTTCCACTATTTATGTGGTGTAGTAAGACAAGGATGGGGGCACCTGGAAGTGTGGTAGGGGGTGCCGTGGAGCCCTTTTGCCTAGGGCACCAGTTGACCTAAGGCCGCTCCTGCGCACTGCATGCTGTTTTCTAAGCCACACACTATGATCTACATGGATATATGCACATATAAACCTTCACTGACAGATATCTGTCCACCCTTCACTAACAGTTGCAGTATGTCCCTTGCCCTATGCACATGTGCAGATACAGATAGATACATACTGCTGCCACACATGGATGATTTGCAGTGTGTAGAGTACTCTTCAGGAACATCTACAACATGGCAACACGTACATGTGAGTTACATACCTTACCTTTGTATTTCCCTGCTCCGTGTGTTATGGTTTTGTAGTTTTTTTTTTATTGGTGGTATGTTTTGGGTTTTCGCCCTCTATTTAACTTTCTGTCTGTTTCTCACTCTGTTCTGTCTCTGTCTCAGTCTGTGTCTGTCTCTCTCTCTCTCTCACTCTCTATCTCACAGCACCTGCAATGATATAATTGCATGTGTGGACTGCAGGTACAGTCTGCTTTTCTAGGTATCTGCACTTGTGCATGTGACAGCCTCTGCACCAATTGCTGCCCACCATTCAGTAAATGCATGCAGCCTGCTGTTTGCTGATTGCATTACTCACTGTGATTGCAGCCCACTGCTATAAAATGCTAGCTTAGGTAGGCGTAGCCCTTTCAGATTTCCAAGGTAGGGCCCATGCTTGTTTGCTCTGGACACCGTTGTGTCAGTCTGAAGGTTGGTATATGTCTCTTACCTGATGCTAGGGTTGCAGCCAGTTATATGCATGTTGTGCTCAAACCTGAATGTTGCTGCTTCTAGTACACACATCTCAGTGTAGACATGTACGCACCCCTCCAAATGCTAACACAGGATACATGGGAGTATGTACTTTTTTCTCACTTACACAATTAACTGCCATACAAATGTGGTTATTGCACTGTATTCCTGTGGCTAGTATTTATCCTGGTCTGATACTGTGTGGTGTTTGTAAGGTGCTACTGTAACATTATTCCCTGCTAGGATGGCTGGTTCTCCTTTCACAGCCATGTCATGCAATTCCACAACCACTGCAGGTAAAGAACCACAGAAAAGGATTTGTGTTATACCATTCCTAATTTCCATTTACATTCCCTCATTGTAATGCATGATACATTTATTTCAGAAGCAAGTTATTTGTATATCTGTTGTGGCATAGTGGTAATTCATGTAGTCTATTGTGTCAATGGTCTGGGGTTTGAGACTGGGAGAGGTTTTTTCTTTTGCTGCTCAGCAGAACAAGGGCCCTACCATAGAGTGACTAAGGCACTTTTAAGCAGTTGTAAGCGGGTTTGCGCGGGTTTGCGTGACACTTAGCTAAGCGTACACATGCGCACACTCGCTTAATCCTGCTTACTACTGCTTAAAAGTGCTTACTCCCGCTAACCCCCGCACTCATTTCTTTGAAAGAAAAGAAAATGGGGAGATAGGAAAGTGGTGAAAAAGGGGGCACAAAGAGGGACAGACAGTAGGTAAACAAGCTCGGGATGTGCAGGACGGGTGTAGGGAAGGTCCATAGCTGCCCATTTCTTTAACAGCAACAGCTGTGCATATGCAATGAATTTGGAGTGAACTTTGAAACCTTCCACCCCTGGGAGAGGGGTGAGGACAACAAAGTATGTTGTACTGCCAATTCTAATGATCAGCTTACATGTCCAATGGACATGTGTGCGAAATGGGCAGTTATGTATGGGGCATAATTTTTTTGTGGGTACAGATTGCCCTTTTTTTTTTTTTTTTTCAGGTGAGAGTGGAAAGTGAGGTAGAGGAAGTAGGTATGTCTGGGGAGGTAGGTTGGGAAGGTAAACAGACAAGACGCATACAGGGGTGGTGTATGACACATGGGGTGGGTGAACACAATTGACGGGGTCGGATGTTTGGAAATCGCAAGCCCATGAGCCCACAGATGGTAACAGTGGAACTGAGATCCCCACCCATGGGCAGTCAGCACTGAACCTTCACAGCCCCGAGGGTGGCTGTGCTGGGGGCTGCGTAGGACAGGCAGGCTCACCAGTGAGATGCACCACTCTCACCTCGAGCTGGCGTAGGGGATCAGCGACTGAACGCTGGATCTCCCTATGCACCACAACCCGGACCCTTCGAAGGGTGACAAGTAGCCCTTCTCCGCCCACACTTGCGCGGGGGGGACGAGTCCCATCCCCTGCAGCGCTTCCACCCAAACGGAGGAGGGGAGCCGGGCTGGGCAACGGACCTGCTGGTGCCAGGTGCACTCGCCAGCTGAGGAGGGACAGGTGGGTCTGCTGGGACTGGCCTTCCCATACGTTCTGTGATTAGGGGTGTTTAATTACAACATAAGCAAAACAGCATTCCAGATTAGCTGTAAAAGCATGCAGTAATATTCCCATTAACCCAACACACCAAGGTTACAACAGTTGAACAGCAAGCATAACACATGCATATATTGAACCCACAGTGGATATTCCAACAGCATGCAGGGATGTTTGGTAGCAACAGGCCACCATGATTGTGGTGTTTAAACAGGGCGCATGCATCAACATGGATGCAAACATTTATAGAACGATAGGACATATGTCCCAACAAATATTTAAGATTACACATACCCATTGAGGTGTGGAATTGCATGGTTTATGCACATACAGTAGGGTGTAGAAAAAACATCGGTTAACATCTTATAATTACCTTTTCGTCTACACTACATTCCTAGTGACTGCAAGTGTATATCCCCTACATGTATTATTACACTTGCCACCATACATTAGGTTGTGTAATGGGTTTGGCTAGTTCAATATATGTCTGACCTATACCTGACATACTAACTGTCCAGGATGCAGATGTTACTGCTACATATTTCTTGATTGCATTTATATTTCTTTATCTACATATCTGGGATGTTTTCAAATGACATTTTCACTTCGATTTGTACAGAACCCTGCATTTCTTGACACACACTCACATTTCTGGGGAAAAATAACATGCTACACGTGTGCCAGATTTACTTATTCATGCCAGCCAGTAACTGACTGTTGTGGACTGTATATATGTTTCACAGCTACTAGCACTTCCATCACCCACTTTATATGGGACTGCACAACTCTGGGTTGCCAGCACCTTTTCAAACAGTACTGTTTGTATAATGCAAGGGTACAACATCATTTCAAACTCTGTGACACAGACACACTCCGGGTTTTAGACCTTTATTAATGACATTACACACTTTTCCACAGGCTCACTCCTTTATTTGTTTTAACGGTGTATATGGTCGACATGTTCAAGACATATTATACCTTTATTAATGGGTTAGAACACTCTTTTTTCAGGCTCACTCACTTATTTTATATGACAGTGCCTGCAGAGATATTATTCCAGACATATGTTACCTTTCTTAATGGGTTACTACACTCTTTTTCTGCCTCTCTGACGTTTTTATCTGACAGTACATGCAGAGGACTTATTCAGGCAATTTTATGGCTGTATTATTGGACTACAACACTTTCTTTCATGCTCTCTCCCATATTTTATATAACAATACATGCAGAATAATCACTAACCTGCCTGGTGGCACAGCCTTAGCAGTCTATCAGCATAGGCTTGCTGATTCACAGCAGGGTCACCTGCAGCTGTAAAGTAAATGAAGGAATATTGAGACATACCTATCCATTATACATACTCCATTATCAATTCTTATATACTGCATTCCATGGCTACGTACTCAGTTATGGGGAATCCCGTATCCCATGGACCTCCTGCATCCATTGGTTCAGGCGGTCCTGCTTTCATCTCTTCAGGTCTGCATGGTGGTGACGGACCTGCTCACCAGTCTGAGGAATGCCTGTGGCACTGGTGAGGTCATGAGTTAACCGGTTTCAAGCCTTTGCCTTGTACTCCGTCCCTTGGAACTGGCCCTGCAGGAGTCTTGACTCATGATGGTGGGCAAGGAGTCAAACCATGTATTTCGATTCCTTGATGCCCCAACGTTGTGCTCAGAAGCATGTTCCCTCTCCGACACCAGACATTCTAACTGCAGATGTGAGCTACAATCAGTTATGGCATGTATTCCCACCAGTGGGGCTTAAATATGCCGCATTTCCCACACTTTTTTGTGATTGGCCATTTTGTAATATTCTCGGCTGTCTGCAGACCTGCTTAGTAATGGTTAAACTACCATTCATAAGTATATGAATGTTAACAGTGGCTGTTTCCCCTATGTTGTCATGGCTTAGTGGTTCTGTACTGTGCTTCTAATGCACAGAGCCCTGGGTTCGAACCTTATCATTCATTTTATTTTCATACTGTCCAGACAGGCTAGGGGGTGTGGCTGCATTTAAGCAACTTTGCTCTATGTTGCTCCTTGGTGCCCTACGGTGCCCTGGTTGGCGCGGCGCGCACGTCCGTGCAAACACATTGCGCTGGGTAAAGCGCTGTTAAACTATGGGCAACTCTATTGCGCTGGGTAAAGTGCTATTGAACTATGGGCAACTCTATTGCACTGGGTGAAGCGCTGCTTAACTGCAGGCAATTTTATATTGGGATCCTTTAAATATTTATTTTGTTCACTGATACATTGGCCATTTCACTGCTTTTTAGTTATGTTTCAACATATATGTTAGGTATTATTCCATATACTGATTTAAAAAGAAATACGAAAGGGAGTGGTGGGACTCGAACCGTGAATGCCTCTTCTTTGTGCGAACGCTCTACCATTACACTATTGCTATTTGGTGTGATTTGCATAAACATTCTTTCTTATGCTCTTCCATGTCAGAATTGCTAACTGTAGCTAAGCAATGGGCACACCCGCGCACACACGCGCAAATACGGGCAGCTATTTTGGAATTTAAAAAAAATTAACTGTGATGGGGGTTTACAATATCAGACAGTGAGGTGTTGGGTGCAGGGAAATTTGAGCAGACTCGCTCTTGTTTATTTGCTTTTATTTTAAACACTTGCAGGGGTGTGGACATTTAGACTGCTTGGCAGTTGGACATGCCCCCTGCTTTCTTACACGGTCCGTGTAAGACTTACGGTTGAGTCAGCATGCCCTCATGCATATTCATGGCATGCTGACGTCATACCATTCAACTGCAGCCTCCGAGTAAGACTTATTAAGTCTTACATGGAGGATTCGTGAATCCGGGGGATTCTTTTCTAACACAATTTCCAAGAACATACAAATCAGATCAATTTTACTTAAAGTATATTCACTATTTTTTACAAGGAAGTCATTGAGTATAAAGCCCCTTTTGGTATGTACTTGTCCAAATGCTTGTCAAAACTGAAATTAATACAATGCTTTCTCAATTAAAAAAAAAATCCTAGGGTCTAAATTGTAAAAACTGTATGGACCATCTCGAAGCCTTGTCCCTCTTCTCGGTGTCATTACAGACCACTGAAAGGTGACTTCAGCCTTGTATATAGAGCTTCAACAGACACTCTTCTGTCAGACCTGTTACACATTCACAAGTCTAATGGTATAATAAATACCTGCTCAAGGGATCTTGATCTCTTTTGTGAAATAAATAGAACATGTTGGTGGGATAGGTTTGTATCACAAACATTGCTGCTTCTATGGAACCATCTTCCACTCCGCATAAAGAAAAGTACATTTCCTACTCTATTTATATGCAATTTGAACAAATGGATGGGTAACTCCAAATTCACCTCTGGTTTAGCAACTTTATCCCTCATCGATAGGGGAAACATCTAAATGTCTGAACATAACTTTGTATGGCCCATCTCTGGGGTTATTTGTAAGGAAAACATAATGGCTAAAAGTTACCATAGGAATGTAAGGCTAGGCTTCTAAAGATCCTTGTAGATCAATAGTCTAGTAAGTGCCTATGAACCTATGAACCTTGGAAAATATTCAAACCCTGTAACCCTGACATTGGAAGCAGCTCATTAACAGGTCAGAACTTTAGTCCTCTGTATTCACCGTCCAATGAAAGGATAATTTTAGCTTTCATTTGGGAGTAAAACCCATGACTTCTAGCATACCGTGTCTGTGTAATTGCCAGAGACCAACAAACGACTCATCAGTTTGTTCCATGCAAGTCAATGAGTGACAGCCTGTTCCAGGCACTGTCAGTCAGGCAGCCAGCATGAGTTTTCTTAGTAAGACCTAACCCCCTGCCCATGATCAGAAGGTATCCCATAGATTAGATATGCAATAGGTTCATCAGAGCTGGATTGTCCCTCTCTTTTTCACGGAATGTAAACCATCCTTCCACCTACCATGATGGTACAACAAGCACTTTCTCTGGTCTCTGTTAAGGAAATTGTGACTGCAAATATTCCCTTCAGCATGCACAACCCACATCCTGTCCCCTGAGAAAGGAAAGCAGACACTAACCCTTCATTCCTCATCCATTTCAACCAGGACCTCCAGTCCTGGGGCCACTAGCTGAACCCTGTCACGTGGAACATAATCAGAGCTTTATTCGTCTATGTCACTGACTCTACTATTTAGATGTTAAGTAAGCAGTACAAAGCAGTGCATATGGTTATTTATAAGCTAGAAAAAAGAGAGCAAATAATGAAATCAGTAATTAGATAACATAACACATTGCGTTTAAATATGATACAGTAGAATAGAGTCAAAAGAGCAGATTTAAATACATTGATTGTAAGATGCTCTTAATGTACAACTAATGTAATGTGCTAGTTAGATGTAAGTTATTAGCAGATTGTCATAAAAATTTATAACACATTAAAGATAACTGGATATAAGCTCTAAGATTTAATTAACCGGCACTTGCATTAACCAGACTTGGTTCTTAGGTTGAATTATGAAGCTTACAGCCTACTAGCCTTTACAAAGCTTATTTGGCAACCCCCCCCCCACCCACCCCCACACACACACACACACACGTCAAAGAAGCACCTAACTCTCCCTCCAGTTATGGAGTCAATGATGTCCAAAAGAAAGCAAAATAGGTTATCATCCTCCTAACACCTCACAGTAAAAACTAAAACACAAACACTTTCACATATCGCTATAAAAACTAAAATAAAACAGCATTTATGTTGGAGGCATTGCTGCCATACCACCCAACATGGGGGCTTCCCCCCACATCCCCCAATTTATATGTAGTAAAAAGTGGAAACAAGACCCAGCTAAGTTAGAGTCTTCACTTTGTAATTTAAACCTCTTGCAGCAGAGGACCATGGGATAAATGCAAATGAGCCCTTAAAGACATGACAGTGTTTCAGCTACATGGCTTCTAATGAATGCCCATGACTTTTTACTTTTTAAGCCTTTATGGGTATATTCAGGCTAATATAGCCAAATGTCATAGATGTGCTTGTTCTGGCCTTTGTTGACCTTTGTTTGAAGCTATTATTCAATGAAGACTCTTGCTTGGCTGGGTCTTTTTACTAAATGTTTCTATTTATTGTTTGATTTGAATTTTAATTTATATGTACCAACTCGAGAATCTTACAACTGTGATGACAGTGAATACTTCCTTGCTCTGCTATAGTTAACAAAACCCAGGATGATTATAACAGGACCCAACAATCCCTGCACTTGAGTAACAGTGTAAGCCATGCTGCACATCAGCAGGCTGTATAGCTGATAAACTGCATGGTAACTATAGTCTACACACACACACACACACACACACACACACACACACACACACACACACACACACACACACACATACACACACACACAATTATATAGCTTCATAGGTGTTTACTAGACTAATGACCCCAAGGGCCCTTTTTAAACCTAGCCATGCTTTGCAAATGTATCTGACAAATTTTGATATCCTAGGATTATTTTAAGGTATATATTTAGGCTTGGGCATGGGTGGTCAAGTCCCTATAGGTTGTCTTTATCTACTAGAGACACAGGTGCCAGACCAGGGGTCAGTTTCCAATTTCCCATCCACTGGTCCAAGTTATACTTGAATTGGGTTAGGGAAGAATTCTGCTTCACATTGATGAAAAGTCTTTTCCAGGGAAGGAGCAGTCTCTAAGGAGACCCGTACTTGTCCCTCCAGCATGTCCTATTTATGTTGCAGACAAGATTTATGTCCCTAGACTGGGTAGTTCTGATGCAATTTGTTTTGCAGAAGTGTAGCAGGTCCATCAGAGTTGGATCAGAATATGCTTTGTAGGCCAGGTATAGATTGCCTCTCAGCAGTCTGTAGGAGACTGAGTACAAGGATAGGGATTTGAGGCAGTCCATTTAGGACCTGTTGTTTAAAACATGCATTCTTTTTCTGAGTAACCTCTGTAGAAATTCCAGTTGTTGCATATGCCTGGTCTGGTACTTACCTAAGGGGGCATTGTTCTCAATTATAAGTCAGAGAAGGGCTGAGCACAGTGATACAGTGACAATTTTGGACCTAGATTCCATACCCTTGCTTACATATTGCACAATATAAAATTACCTCCTTACTAGCATTGATGCATGATGGCCAAATGTCAGGTAACTGTTGACTTGTGTTCCCAAATCCCTGAACACTTGGTCTACTCTTAGGGATATATAGCAATGTGGTACTTTCCAGAGGTATTTGTCTTTTCAAAGAACACTATTAAGAATTGCATTTCTTAGCACTGAATTGTAGACCATTGCTCTGGCACCAGTTATTAGATTGTGTTAAGCCAGCTTGGACGGTATTTGTGTCATGGGGGATTCTATGACTGTGCCTTGTTTGCAGTCATCTGCATACTTGGTCAGCCAGACACTCTTGACATTGGCCTTTACTTTGAAGCAGTAGATGCCAAAAAAGAGCAGCCTCAGCAGTGAGCCTTTTGGGACGCTGTAAGTGACTGACCTCTTTGTGGAGGCAGACTCCCCTATCCTAACTTCTTGGTTCCTATCTATAAGGCAGCTGGCTATCCAACAGGTGACAGAGGTTTATGCCTAATTTTGTGAGTTTGTCTACAATGTCATTCTGGACTATTGTGTTTTGGGCAGGTCAAGGTAGGCAGTATGAGCTGCTTTGCTCTCGTCCATTGCTTTGGTGGCCTTCACAAAGAAGTCCACTGGGTTAAGTAGGCATGATCTGCCCTTGACAAAACTAAACTGGTTGAATTCAATGTCTGAAAGTTAGGAACCAGTATCTGATACATACATTTATATCTATATCTATATCTATAGCTATATCTATACATACACACACACAAATTTTATATATATCTATATATATATATATATATATATATATATATATATATATATATATATATACAATAGATATAGATATGTAAATCGATTTTAAATGTTGAAAGACCAAAGAATTGAAAACCAAGTGTCAACATTCAAAGCATCAAACCTCCAGCTGCCAAAAAAAATATATATATTTTTTATAGGGTTGCAAGCCACCAGCACTCCCCATCTCCTGCATAATATATATATACATATATATATATATATATATATATATATATATATATATATATATATATATATATATATACCAACTCTGTGATTTCACTATACTGGGAAAAGGGCAAGTTCCCAGAAATACTGGCAACCAGCAAAAACGTTGGTTCCATGTTCTGAATGCTCCACCCCTGAATAGTCTACATTCTGGACCTTCTAAAAATTAAATGGAATGTATTTATAGATAGATATAGATACATCTGTATCTCTCTCTCTCTCATTATATATATATATATATATATATATATATATATATATATATATATATATATATATATATATATATATATATATATATATATATATATATATATATATGGGTCTACCTGACAACACCGACGCACTACAACACCGACAATGAAATCACCGACACCACATAACCGAAAGTTCACAAACACGAAACCTCACATGCCCGACACACCACAATCCCGACAATCAACAAACAAAACAAATCCCCTGTCCAAAAAGCACACACACAACACAAGCACACCAAACTCGTTACAAACCCACACTAAACCTTACATACACAACTATCTATAACCTTAAACCAAAACCTAACCCTAAGGTCCGTCACTATCACACACTCACCTAACCCGCGCCCTAACTCTAACTCACTTAACCCGCCCCTAACCCTAAAGACTGTCAGTATCGCACACTCACCTAACCCGTGCCCTTACCCTAACTCACTTAACCCGCCCCTAACCCTAAAGACTGTCACTATCACACACTCACCTAACCCGCGCCCTAACCCTAACTCACTTAACCCGCCTTTAACCCTAAAGACTGTAACTATCGCACACTCACCTAACCCGCGGCCTAACCCTAACTCACTTAACCCACCCCATCCCTAGAGTCCATCAATATCACACACTTACCTTACTCGCACCCTAACCCTAATGTCCGTCACTACCGCATACTTACACAGCCTTTTCACATGTCGGTGTTCTCAGCGTCGGGGTTTTCATCTGTCGGTCATCTCAGTTGTCGATCTTCTGGTGTCGGTGTTCTCACCGTCTGCGTTGTCAGCTTTCGGCGTTGTCAGGTCGACCCATATATATATATATATATATATATATATATATATATATATGTATATATATATATATATATATATATATATATATATATATATATATATATATATATATATATATATATATATATATATATATATATATATATATATATATATATATATACACATATATATATATATGTAGACATATATATATAGATATATAGATACATGCAGGGCTAGCCACCCAACAGTTTGAACATTGGCTGTAGATGATAGTCACTGTTGATGTGACAACCCGACCCCATATGTAAAAATGTGAAAAAGGGAGTTATGGTTCAATGGATATATTAAGCCAAACACTGGTTTTGAGATGTCACTCCATTTAATTTTAGTATTGGGTTTTCTGATCTGGTGTTCACTCCTCCAAGAGGCATTTTTAAGCATGGCCTTATAAACAAAACTGGATTAAACATTGACTTATAGAATACATGAAAGTCAGCTTTAAATTATCGACAGAGAATATAATGACAATTCTTCAAGCCTTTTGAATACTCAAATTTTTAAATCCTAAGCTTTTTCTAAGAGTTAGATGATAAGAAAAATACGAAACTTTAAATGAAGAAAACTGTTTCAAAAACTACTGTAGATATCTCATGATTTCCAAACTCAGTGTAATGATTCCAAGTTAGGGAAGTCCCAGTCACTGTCTACTTTTCTAAATTATTGTTTCCATCTTTTGGTCAGTCACCCCCTTTTACCAGATGCCTAGACTTAAGGGTAAGGCTTTCCTATTTATGAAAAAAGGAGAAGTCATAACCTCAGTCAAGAAGGTAATTGAGATGGTTTATTTAGGTTATGTAATACATGTTATTTCAAAATCCATTTGCAAAATGCTTCCTCTTAGTATTCCAGTTATTAGCCAAAAATGGGAGAATTGGCTACATTTCAATTTTTTTTGAATCACACAAAAGGATAGGACTGCTTTTTTAGATTTTTCAAGTCCAAACATTTAAAGCAGCCAAAGAAGTTCAGAATGTTGACACTGCCATACCTGTTTCCACCACTGTAACAGAGGGCCTAATTGGTAACGCTAGCCCTAGAGGATGCATATCCGTACATTACTATAATCTACCTTGAAAATGCACACTATCATGAAGAAAATGCTAATAATTAATTTACCCTAACGTTTTTGCAGTCAGCAATGAAACCAGATATTTTAAGTGACCATTGACAGTCACTGTAATTGTAACACATTGCATTTAAGTTACCTGGCACTTGCTCACTAAAGCAATTATATAAGTCAGCTCTAAAAAATTAAAAGCACTACACCCTTACAAACTCCCCTTGAGTACCTTGTTCCCCATTGGCCCTTTTTTTCAATTATAAAGGAATTCCCAATACTATTCTAGCATGTCCAAAGGTCAGTTGTCAATCTCCTCTCCGGTCCAGCTGGTGAATCTGGGAATCTTGAGGCAATGTTACAACTGCCTCATGTACACAGACAACTCTCTCCTCCTCCCAACAAATTCCAACACATGTGAGAGATGCAACCATATAGCCAAACTGGAGGCTAATCTCTCTCAACTCAGTACTGGCGTAACCAGTCAGGAGGAGAAGGAAACCACACTCACTACAATTCCAGTCTCATATAGACCTACCACGACAACAAACCAAACACATAAACACACAAAAACATACTTGGAGGCTCTAAATAAAAATCTGCCTAAGCAGCAGAGACCTCCAAAGCAGACACCCAAGCAACCGCTACCCCAAAACAAAACACGTGCAACACATAGCTCACAAAGCCAGTGTGCCGAACAGTCACAGCCCTTAAGGCTAAACAACACACCTGATACACTTGTAATAGGTGATTCTATCATCAGGCACACTGACGTCCCGCCACCAGGCTGAACAAGGAGAAGGTCACGGTGAGCTGCCTGTCGGGTGCTAGGATCCGCCACATAACACAAGCACTCAGGTCACTCCAAGGCAAGTACAAATATGACTCAGTCATTGTCCATGCTGGTGTGAATGACCTGAGACGTACCTCCCTGGACTACATGAAAAGAGACATAGAGGAGCTCTCTGAGCATGTAGCCCAGGCCGGTATGACCCTGACCTTGAGTAGCATCTTACCCTCACCAAGAATGATGCCACAATATGAAGACAAGATGATCAATTTCAACAATTGGCTTAAGTGTTGGTGTCATTCAAAGGGGATCCAATGCCTGTCAGCTTGGGATGACATGCTCGACAAGCCACGATGCTTCGATAGGGACGGCTTGCACCTGTCAACCCTGGGCTTTCGGATATTGGCAAAGGCTCTTGCTTCCCCCATAGTGCCTTTTTTAGGCAAGGCTCAAAAGACAAACCCACCTCCATAGGTATCACAAGGGATAAGAAACTAAGAGTAATGCTACTCAACGCCAGAAGTCTAAACCTCAAGATGCACGCACTCGAAACTCTCCTTAGCATGGAGAACATCGATATCTGTGCAGTAACAGAAACCTGGTTCAAGGATCCCGAGAGCACCCCAGCACCACCAGGTTATACCTCATACCATGCTTTTTGGCCCCAAAACTTGGACCGAACCACAAAAGGAGGGGGAGTATCAATATTCGTCAAAGATACCCACACCTCCAGGTTGGTGGCACAGCACGAAGCATCAGAGACTATCCATGTGCAACTAACTGTGGGTAAAACTGCCTTCCAGTTTATAGCCTGCTACAGACCACCCTCCCAAACACAGGAACCCCACTTGGCCTTCCTGAGAATACTGGAAAATATGAAGGTCTCTCCAAACACCATTATATTGGGCGACTTCAACTACCCAAACATAGACTGGGAGCATTACTATAGCTCCAACACCCTAGCCCAAAGATTCCTAGAATTTATAAACTCAAATGCTATGGAACAACTTGTTACCACTCCCACAAGAGGGGAAAACATACTGGACCTGATCATCACCAACATGGGGACACTATGCTCCAGACCAGAAGTGTATCCCTCACTGGTAAGATCAGACCATAAACTAATCTCACTGGATATTCACATCCTGACCCCACCCCCTGCCCAGAAAACCACAGTGAAAAACTTCTCTAAAGCAAATTTCACATGCCTCAAAACTGAGGCGAAATCCTTCAGAGCCCCCGGGCCTGTGGAAAATATGGCCCAGACCGCAGAATCCTTTATAAACGCATTCTATGAACACCTTCAGGAATGCATGGATCATGCAATCCCAAATAAAACCAAGACCCAATCCTCCAAAGGCAGACATCCTGTCTGGTGGACCCCAGCCATAAACAAACTATACAATAGAAGGAGGAAGCTACTACATGATAGAGCAAAATCCCAAAAAGGGAAGGCATCTCTGATCAGTATTAGCAAAAACTACGGGCACTCATAAAATCGTCTAAGGCCAGCTTCGAGAGAAAAATTGCACAGGACACTAAGGATAATCACAAGGCTTTCTTTAGTTATGTTAGGAACCTGGGTGGGAATTCCCAGATATGCTCAGAATTAGTCCAAAATGACAAAAAAATACACCGAGCCCACAGACATTGCCAACATCCTAGCTGACAGGTTCAGTGCAAAAGTTCTCCCCCCTCTCCCCACCAAAAGGGCAAATATCTATCCCAACAGAGTGCTGCCCCCCTGACATCTCAGATGCTCAGGTAAGAGCCGCCCTCTCCAAAGCAAAAAACACAGCATCAATGGGACCAGACGGTGTCCCGGGCTGCGTCCTACATGAACTCCAAGAAGAGCTAAACCCAAACATAAAACTACTGTTCACTCTTAGCCTTACTACAGGATATGTACCCAAAAAGTGGCGTACAGCAACAGTGGTCCCTCTCCACAAAGGTGGTGCCTCAACGGATCCTGGAAACTATCGCCCCATAAGCCTGACTAGCTTGGTCTGCAAAGCTATGGAAAGGATCATCATGGACCTCATAAATAAAGATATTGGGGACCTACAGACACTGGATCCTACCCAGTTTGGCTTTGTTAAGGGCAGATCCTGCCTCTTAAACCTGGTCGATTTCTTTGAAACAGTCACCAAGGCCATTGACGAGGGGAAGGTGGTCCACACAGCCTACCTGGACCTCGCAAAAGCCTTCGATACAATACCCCACTCGGGCATTATAGATAAGCTCACCAGCTTAAATATAAACCCCTATGTCACTAGATGGGTTGCAAACTGGCTCAAGGACAGAACCCACATGGTTAGAATTGCTGGAGCCATGTCAGACTCCAAACCAGTTACAAGTGGCGTCCCACAAGGCTCAGTCCTGGGACCTGAAAGTGCCCACAAATTACCACATAGGTGGTAATCCATTAAGTACAGAAGAAGTCATTAGGGACCTGGGGACCCAAGTTGATAGCAATCTCTCATTTGACAACCACGTGGCCAAAGTGGTTAGAAAAACATTTTATATAGCCCACGTAATCATGAAGGGATTCACATCTAGATCAGGGGAGGTCATCGTACCTCTTTACTCATCCCTCATCAGGCCCATAATTGAGTACAATGCCCCTTTTGGGATGTACCTTACCAGACACCTGCAGCAACTGGAAAGACCCCAAAAGTACCTCACCAAGAGGATCAAAGGGCTCAAACAGATGCCATATGCTGCCCGGTTAAAGAAACTCCAGCTCTATTCAGTGGCATACCGCCTGCTCAGAGGCGATCTGTGCCTGACGTATAAGGGCATGTCCAACCCGGAATTAATGGACATGCTGCACCTCAGAAAATCCAAATCCCATCGAGCTATGCGCTCGAGAGACTTGAACCTCAGCACTGAAATAAATAGGACATGCTGGAGGGACAGATTCATAACCCAGAGGCTCCCTTCACTCTGGAATAAAATCCCAGTCCAGGTTAGGCAGAGTCCCACATTGACTCTCTTCAAGAGGAATCTTGATGAGTGGATGGGAGATCGTAGGTTTACCCCGGCTATCACTTCTGTGTCACTGTTAGACAGAGGCACAGTATACTAACCTCAAAAAAAGGCATAGCAAAATTAATTTAAAATGGGTGGCGAAAGCCAAACACACTCTGGCTAGGCTTATAAATGCCCTAGGGCAGATAGCCTAGTATGAACCTATGAACCTATGAACCTATAGTATTCAATCAAACAGGGAGGAACTCATTCTTACACATTATTTGTAGTAGGACTGATAATCTATAAAAAATATCAGTTCAGGTGGCAAGGGGAGGTATGTCTTTTGTGTTTACTATCAAAATCCAGAAATGCACTCATTATACATGCTGTCAAAATAAAATGTTGAAAATAAAAATGTTTTTATGCCAACATTTCCAAACATGCTAAAGTCATTTTTCGTATGGGATGTTTTGGAAAAAATGACCGTTGAACTGCATTTGCCATCCGGATATCAGTATTACGCATCTGCTAATTTTACTTTCAATTTAATAAAAGTTTGAAACCATACATTCGATGTTACGGTACTCAGAGAAGTTTATTTATGGATTTTGAGAGTAAACCTGTCTTTTGTATCCTAGGAACTAAATTTATAAAGATTCTTTCCATAACTTTGCAGAGACAGCATGGCAAGTTTATTGACCTATTGTCATCAAGATATTAGGATACGAGATAAAATATCCTTTAAATATGGGAACTGCTATTTTCTGATGCTACAGTTCTGGTATATTCCTCAGCTTTATGAAGTTATTTATTGGTATGGGCTTAACAAAGCTCTCTTTGATTTTGTGTAAAAAAAAAAAAAACAAATGAAAACACCAGGGGTATTGTCTGAACACATGAAGCATTTTTTTTTTTTGCTGCTGCTATGACCATGTCTTCCAGCTAGTGTACAAATTTAATTGACATGATGTGGGATATTTCCATTGGTTGGGAGATTGCTGTGCTGATAACTGTAATGTACACTGATCCCCTCTTAGTTTTAAGATGAAAGTATAAAACATCGAGAAAACTTGATGGCTCTTTTCAAGGTCTTCCAGAGATCTTCTTGAAGACTTTCTAGTACCTTCTCTTACCATATTGCTTTTATAGCTCTTCTATGAAGGTTTACTTTTAACTTTCATGCATATTTGTGACAGATAAGTATACTTTGAAATGCAGTAATTACAGACTTTGTAGAAGTTATGTTATCTGGTGTTATATGAGGGGCATTAAGAAGTGTATCTCAACCTGTTATGTACTAATCCAATTTACTTTGATGTAGTTTCTACATATGTATAATTATTATTAGTGAAAATGACCTCTCATCTTTGTTTGAAAAGAGAGAATCATGATTATGGTCCACTATGGAAAGGATAATATTTAGTGAGGAACACAGACATATGAAGCATAATAGCACTATGATAAAGATATTATTACCCTTACTTGTGGTTAATAATCTGTTGCCTTGAGGTTGTTCTTATCAAAGTCAGTTAAGTCTGGTAGTTGGTGCAGAGTATTAAGGCTCTGAGCTATTAATGAGCTACTTCATGTAGTCAAGGGTACAGGGTTTGATTCATTCACTTACTATGTGACTCTGAGCAAATAACTGTGTAACAAAAGGAGATGCTGCCAGCCCATCTATCTGGAATTTTGTAAGTGGCTGTGTGTCATTTGCGAATATCAAACATGATTCATATGCCTGTGTAACAAAGGTATTGGAACTGCATGTCATATTGTACAGACGTGTGCTGAAGAGATATTTTAGTATTGAGCAGAAATGTATATACACTATTGTAACTATTTCGATGTATATGCATTTTAACAATGGGGATTGAAACACAAAGAGTTAACTTCAGAAGAATATCTAAAAATTTAAATTACTTTATAACCATGTAATAAAAGAGATGTTATCTTTCAGTTTCAGTACAACAGGAGACATAATGTCTAGACCTAGAAGTTTTTTTGTATTGTCTTTATATGTGGAAGAATGTAAATTAATTTACGACTTCCACCATTTGTCAAAAGATTTAGGTCTATGTGTTTTCGCAGATAAATGTTAAATGCTGCAGCTGCATCAGTGGTTTTGCTTGGGATACTCAGATGACAAGAAGTTATGTCATGCTGCTAGCTACCCCAGCAGTAATATTTGAAATATTAATTTAAGAACTCTTTGAGAAAAAGACTGTGCATTCTGTATTTTGTCTTTGACCTGACAACATCAGCTGGAACACACACTCACCACATCAGTTTTGCCTTGCTATGAGTAAGTAAGTCTAGCGTTTAATAATTCCTCTTAGAAACAGTTAGGAATATATTGAAGGAAGTTGTTTTTTGCTTATATTGAAGTAAAGCTTAGATGTTTTCTTTATTTATTTGAGACTGTCCTGTAATGTTGTTTTAAATATTAACTGCGATTTTGAATTCTGAAGTAACTCTGATTGTTTATTGAGTATTTTCATGTTCTTGTCAGTCTGTCTAGTGATATTTAAGCTCTTAGGTACTTGCATATCTATCTGGTGACACTGTGCCGGCCACTCCTAATAGCCATGCTCTTGGTCAAACTAACATTTGTATTAACAGTAGCATTACACAGTAAGATTGGATACCCTTTGCTAAGGTCCTTAAAGTAGCTGATAAGGAGTGGCTGGTGGCAGTCCAAACTACCTCATAGTCTAGGCAAAAGGGGGCATAGCTAGTAAACCTGTGCCAGTCTTTCCCAGGTGTGTGTGTGTGTGTGTGTGTGTGTGTGTGTGTGTGTGTGTGTGTGTATGTTTGTGTATAAATCAAATCTCAAAGACTGTGTGTGTGCTAGCTACTTGGGCAGGGACACAAAGCACTGGGTGGGCAGAGAGGGTGCTGGAGGTCTTGGCTTGGCCACTCAGCTGAGATCTCAACTCTATAGCTGTGCCAGTGGGGAGTCTTATTGGGGATCTGGAGGAAGAGGGATAAACCAACTGCAGATTGACTGTGGTCTCTGTGTGCTCTTAAGGGAAATTGCACTTTACTGTGTATGTACTTGTCATCCTTCCAGTGTGTACGTCCCCCACTGTTGCCAGTGGTGAGGATTGTGGCTCTTTGATTACTGGGCCAGTGGTAGGGCATCACATATTAATTGGTTGGCAATGGTGGGATATCCACATATTAGGATTCAGTGGTGTGGAGATTGAATTCCTGTAGCCTGTAAACAGTGGTCAGTAAAGAAGGTGTTTGTACTCTCAGTCAGCCACACAGTGAACACTCAGAGTTTCATATCACACTAGTTTTATTTTATTTTTTTATTAGCTTAGTTAGTCATGGAGAGCAGACAAGAATGTCAGCAGAGGAGTATGGCAAGCTGACAAGGAGCCAGTTGACTGAGATGTGCCAGGACAAAAGACTGGTGTATGCCAACCTGACTAAAGCAGAAATGGTTGCAGCCTTGGTCATAGCTGCATCACAGACAAGCAACCAGGAGGGCAATCAGACTGGCCGTGGGAATGTACAGCTCTCAGAAAATGGACAGTTCAACCTTTCCACAGGGGACTTAATAATCCATGTGGAGTTAAAGAGACTTGAACTGGAGGCCAGGAGGCCAAACATTTGGAACTGGAATCAGCAGATAGACTGTGGCAGGAGAAACAAATGGAATTAGAAGCAGCAGAGAGACTGAGATGTGTAGAAGCTGAAGAGAATGAGAGGCAGAGGCAACATGAAAAGGAGATGCTGACTCTTCACCAGGGTCATGGAGATAAAGGAGAAGGGAGTAACCGAACCCCAGAAGCAGCAAAGGTCAGTACATTTCTTTCAAAATGTAGTGGGTGATTATTTTTACAGTTTTATTCATATGTTTGAAAGGGTATATAAACAGTATAATGATGACCAAGGGCTCTGGGTGTGGTACCCCCTTACTCCATGGTAAAGTTGTAACTACTATTTCTAAATGCTCTGATAGTGATTGCTTAAATTATAATACTCTTAAAAATTGTCTGTTACAGTGTTTTAAGTTAACACCTGAAGCTTATAGGAAAAAGTTTTGTGAGCATAGATGCAATGCAGATGAGAGTGTCTGTGAATATATTGCTGAGCTAAGCACTTATTTTCATAGATGGGTGAGTGGGTGTCAGGTCACCACTTCTGAATGGCTGGCAGACATTTTGGTTAGGGAACAACCCTTAGCACCTTGCCTGAGGACATGAAAAATCTGGTTAGCTGATAGGCAATGCAATACTGCAGATGAGTTGGGGAAAAAGGGAGACCTATACCTTGCAGACAGGGCATCACTGCACAGGAAAGGGATACTCAGTGCTTCTCATGGGTCTCAGAGAACCCATGGTGGGAAGCGTAGACCACCCCAACAGAATTTGCCAGTAGCAGGAGAAGTCACTAGTCCAGGTACACGTTGAGGACCAAGGGTTAAATGTTTTAAATGCAACCAGTGGGGCCATGTGGCATATAGATGTCCATGGAGGCAAGGTGGGGAACAAAAGGTGGGAGGGTCAGTAAGTGGGAATGACAGAATGCCAGCAGTAAATTGTCTGGAGACAACAACAGTACCTAACTACCACAAGAGGTTATATCCTAGCTTAGTAAATGGGAAACAGGCTATTGCTAAGAGAGACACAGCCTCTGACCTAACCTCTGTGAAGCCTGCAATGGTAAAAGAGGAACACTACTTGCTTGGGCAGTCTACTCCAGTCAGAGCTTTAGGAGGGACCCCATTCCAAATACCTTTGGCTAGGGTTCACCTTGACTTGGAGGGTGGAAAAGGAAGCCAGCAAGTAGGTGTGTTTGAGGATATCCCTGCAGATGTCCTGAGAGGGAATTATTTTGATAATGCAGTACCTTATGTGCATGCAGTGACATGCAGTCAGACTTGGAGACAAGCATGTGGATCTGGTAGCCTGGGGGGACCCAGACAGACTGCAGACTTGAAGCCATGACTGATGTGGTGGTTACTACAGGGAGGGAGCTACCCTGTAGCAGTGAGACTGAAAGTGAGCCACAGCTGCTTGTGGGTACTGATGTTCCCTTGGACAGAGTGACTGCAAGGACAGGGGTGAGTAGTAGTACCCTGGCTGACAGTGAGGCACAGCTGTTAGAGGATGCCAGAATTTCTTTGGAAGGGGTGCTGTGAAAGGTTACAAAGAGAGCATTGAGATAGGCTCAGCTCTCAGACCCTACATTACACGGCCTGAGGGAGGTAGCTAGTGAGGCACCTAATTGCCAGGGGAAAAGGGGAATCTGTATACTGAGACAATAGGTTACTGTATAGAGTGTGGACCCCTAAGAGAGGGCTAGAGGGTGAGAAAATACAGCAGTTGGTAGTGCCTAGAGCCTGCCATATTGCACTTCTAGCCATAGCCCATGACATTCCCTTTGCAGGTCATATGGGCATAAAGCATACAAAGAGACGTATTATGCAGAACGTTTATTGGCCTGGGATTTCCAGAGATGCAACAGGGTACTGCAGGACCTGTGAGCAGTGGCAAAATGTAGGCAAGGAAGGAGACAAGGTGAGAGTTCCTTTGATGCCTTTGCCTGTGATTGAGGAGCCATTTCAGAGGGTAGTTATCGATATTGTGGGGCCTCAGAGTACCCCAAGTTCCACAGGGAAGAAGTGTATCCTTTTGGCAGTAGATTATGCTACCAGATACTCTGAGAAGTGGCATTGCCCTCCATTGAGGCAGAAAAGGTGGCACATGCTTTGTTAGAGATTTTCAGCAGGGTAGGTTTCCCAAAAGAAATACTGACTGACAGAGGTGCCAATTTCATGTCAGACCTGCTGGCTTGTCTGTTGAAGTATTGTGGGGTGAAGCACCTGAAGACCACCCCTACCATCCCCATACTAATGGTCTGGTAGAGAGGTTAAGCTCTACACTAAAGATAATGCTACGGGCATTACCAGACCAGTTCAAGAGGGAGCGGGGCAAATATTTGCCCCATTTGTTATTTGCTTACATAGAGGTGCCCAGGAATCTACATGTTTTTCACCCTTAGAGCTGATGTATGGGCATAGGGTGAGGAGACCTCTAGATTTGATTTGAGATGAGTGGGAAGGTGAGTGTGAATCCCACAAGGAGTCTGTTGTGGCATATGTCCTAAACCTCAGGACAAGGCTCAGGTAACTCATGGGCTTGGCGCAGGAAAACTTCGCAGAAGCCCAACATCAGAAAAAAGTCTGGTATGACGGGGATGCTCGAGCTAGAGAGTATGCTGTAGGGCAGCAGGTAATGGTTCTCATTTCTGTCAGACACAACAAACTGTCAGATACAACAAGCTGCAGGCAGCTTGGGAGAGACCGTTCAAAGTGGAAAGGAATATCAGTGATGCTAACTACATGGTAGAACTGCTACGTGGGAGGCTGGGGCACAAACTTTACCATGTTAACATGATGAAACCATACCATGATAGACAGGCCCTTGTGCTACTTGCAGTGGATGGAAGGAGGCATCTGAGGGGAACCTGGAGGCTGATCTCCTTAGTGAGGTTTGGACTGACACCTCAGTGGAAGGGATAGCAATGCCCCAGCAGCTACCCCTTATCCAGGTTCAAAAAATCCGAGCAGTGTTACAGGAGTGTGGGGACATGTTCTCTGGGAAAACAGGGTGCACCCACCTGTTGCAGCACCATGTGGATACAGGATTCCAAAGGCCTATTAAGCAGGCCCCTTATAGGGTGCCTGAGAGAGTCAAACAGACTCTGAGGGAGGATATACAGGAAATGTTGGAACTAGGGGAAATCCAGGAGTCCAGCAGTCCCTGGGCCTCTCCAGTGGTGCTGGTACCAAAGAAGGATGGCATCACTAGGTTCTGTGTGGACTACAGGAAATTAAATAGTCACACAGAGTCAGATGCTTACCCCATGCCTAGGACAGATGAAGTCATAGAGCAGCTGGGTGGGGCTAAGTATCTTATCACTATTGATCTTACCAAGGATTACTCTCAGGTGCCCTTGACTCCCAGCGCTAGAGACAGGTCAGCCTTTGTGACTCCTTTTGGCTTGTATGAGTTCATAAAGATGCCCCTTTGGGATGAAAAATGGCCCAGTGACTTTTCAGAGGGTGGTAGAGCATATCCTTGCAGGAGCAGAAGAGTTTGCCCTTGCTTATCTGGATGATATTGCCATGTTCAGCCATTTCTGGCAAGATCACCTTCAGCATGTCAGGCAGGTGCTGGGCAGACTACAGAGGGCAGGGTTGACCATTAAGCCTAGTAAATGTTAGGTGGGTATGGCAGAGATCTCCTACTTGGGACATAGAGTAGGGAGTGGTAAGATCAGGCTAGAAGCCATTCAGGCATGGCCTGTCCTTGTTACCAAAAAGCAGGTGAGGTCATTCTTAGGGACAGCAGGGTACTACAGAAAGTTTGCCCCAATTATAGTACCATAGCTGCTCACCTTACAGACCCGACAAGGAAAAACAGGCCAGATAAAGCAGTGTGGACTCCAGCATATAATCAGGCATTCCAGAAACTTAAAGGAGCTTTGGAAAGACCTCCTGTATTAGCCAGTCCAGATTACAGCAAATAATTTGTTGTGCAGGTGGATGCTTCAAACCATGTACTCAGCCAGGCTTCCTGAGAGGGAGAAGAGCACCCAGTGGTATATCTCAGCTGTAGGCTTCAACCCAGGGAGGAATGCTATGCAGCTTTAGAAAAGGAATGTCTAACCAGAGTGTGGGCATAGCAGAAACTTCAGCCTTATGTGTATGGAAGAAAATTCACTGTAGTTACAGATTACAATCCCTTACCATGGCTACACTGAGCCAGACAGCAAAATGCCAAGTTACTATGGTGTAGCCTAGGGTTGCAGGCATATGATTTGAGAGTGCAGCACTGCAGTGGGATTAGCAATGCCAAAGCAGATGGGCTTTCAAGACAGGGAATAGGGTAAGGAATTCCCAGATAGGCTCACCCCTGTCAAGCAATGTTTCTCAAGAGTCACTTGAAAAACTAGCTTGAGTCTTTGGGGGGGATTGCAACAAAAGGAGGTACTGCCAGCCCAGCTATCTGGAATTTTGTAAGTGTCTGTGTGTCATTTGCAAATGTCAATATGATTCATATTCCTGTGTTACAAATGTATTAGAACTGTATGTCATATTGTACAGACGTCTGCTGAAGAGATATTTTAGTACTGAGCAGAAGTGTATATACACTATTGTAACTGTGTAGATGCATATGTATTTTAGCAATGGAGACTGAAACACAGGAGTTAAAATCAGAAGAATAGCTGAAAACTTAAATTACTTTATAACCACGTAATAAAAGAGATGTTATCTTTCAGTTTTAGTGCAACAGGAGACATAATGTCTAGAACTAGAAGTTTTTTGTATTCTCTTTATATGTGGAGAAATGTAAATTATTTTACGACTTCCACCATTTGCCAAAACATCTAAGGTCTATGTTTTTTCGCAGATAGATGCTAAATGCTACAACTGCATCAATGGTTTTGCCTGGGATAGTCAGATGACAAGAAGTGATGTCATGCTGCCAGCTACCCCAGCAGTAATATTTGAAATATTAATTTAAGAACTCTCTGAGAGAGAGACTGTGCATTTGTATTTTGTATTTGACCTGACAACATCAGCTGGTACACCCACTCACCACATCTGTCTTGCCTTGCTAGGATTAAGTAAATTTAGGGTACAGTAATTTCTCTTAGATACAGTTAGGAATATAGTGAGGTATAGCTTAGATGTTTTCTTTATTTATTTGAGACTGTCCTGTAATGTTGTTTTAAATATTTCCTGTGATTTTGAACTCTGAAGTAACTCAGATTATTTATTGAGTATTTTCTTGTTCTTTTATTATTTATTATTAAATATATTTAAACCTTTCAATTGTGGCCCATCTGTTTAGAGATATTTAAGCTCTTAGGGTACTTGCATATCTATTTGGTGACACTGTGCAGGCCACTCCCAATAGCCTTGCTGTTAGTCAAACTACCATTTGTATTAACAGTAGCATTACACAGTAAGATTGGACACCCTTTGTTAAGGGCCTTAAAGTTGCTGATAAGGAGTGGCTGGTGGCACTCCAAACTACCTCATCATATGGGCAAAAGGGGGAATAACCAGTAAACCTGTGCCAGCCTTTCCCATGTGTGTGTGTGTGTGTGTGTGTGTGTGTGTGTGTGTGTGTGTGTGTGTGTGTGTGTGTGTGTGTGTGTGTGTTTGTGTATAAATCAAATCTCAAAGAGTGTGTGCGCGCCAGCTATTTGGGCAGGGCCATAAAGCACTGTTTGGAAAGAGAAGGTGCTGGAAGTCTTAGCTTGGCCAGTCAGCTGAGATCTCAGTTCTATAGCTGTGCCACTGGGGAGTCTTATTGGAGATCTAGAGAAAGGGGGATAAACCAGCTGCAGACTGACTGTGGTCTCTGTGTGCTCTTAAGGGAAATTGCACTTTACTGTGTGTGTACTTGTCATCCTCGCAGTGTGTATGTCCCCCACTGTTGCTAGTGGTGAAGACTGAGGCTCCTTGATTACTGGGCCAGTGGTGGGGCATCACACACACTGAAAAGGTGTACTTTGTCTAGTGAGCTTACCCAGTTAACAAACAGGAAAATAATTAGGAATAGATGTTGGAGTAGTAATCTATTCCTTGGGTATTAAGACAAATGGGATTTGCTATTAAGACTAAACTATACCCATTATTTGCATCCTGCAATTTATGCAGACATTCCTCATGCTCACCAGAAGTGGGATCCACCAGCATCCTATAAAACTGTAGTTGGTGTCATTGAGTGAAATTGAGATATTCAGTAACTCAAACTCTAGTTGTTTTTTATGTATACTAGATTTGAGATTATCCTTGGGAAATATGGGAACTCCACTACTGTGTCAACTAAGGCTGCAACAACAGAAGGCAGAAAATCCTGGTATTAACAATATACAAACCAAGTCTTGGGACTGTGCAAATATCAATATATTTTGGGGTGTAGAAAGTCTCACGTTTATCACATATTCTAAATTTAGTCTGCCACTGTTTAAGGTTACTTTTTATAGTTACAAAAGTGATATATCAGTGCTAGTGCTCTAATTTAAATGAAGGGGATTAATCCCTACTCTTTATCAGATACTGTGGCACTTTTAGCATACTCTTAAAAACACTTTTTCTGGATTTAAGCACTGAATAAGCTACTATGCAATCATTTTGCCTTAGGTCCTATAACTCCATGGAAGGAACATACATTTAGCAGTTTGTGTCTAATTCACAAAATAATTAGGGTTGCATGCTTCAATTCCAATTAATCCTTGATTTACATTTTGCTAAAACCATTTTCTCAGTATTGCACTTCTAAGTGACCAGTGTTTTTTTAAAAAGCACTAAAACACAGAAGTATTGGAAACATTATCACACAGGACATATTTATTGGTTCACTTTACCCATTTCATAGCCTATGGCAGAATTCACAGATCCTATTTCATCTCTGTTCATCTACTGCTAAAATTTCTGTTGTAACTATCCTGTGCATTCTTTTATTTTTTTCACTTTGCCTATTACTGCTATTTAATTATTATGCATGCCTTGTCTTTCTTCAGTGTATTGTTTTTCTTTACAGAGTTTACACTGCTCAAAATATCCATAATAAGTTTTTTATTATGTCTTTTCACCTTTCTTGTTAGCTAGGCTGTACAAACTAAGACCTTCTTTACCCAAATTCTACTCTGTATTTCTTTAATTTTCTACCAAACAGATTTGTAAAGAAGTAGCTCCAAAACAGACCTAGTACTCAGAAGATATGTCAACAACTTGTAGAGATGGAGCATTACATTCATTGCCCTGATTCCTACCACTGCTTCTGCAACATAATGTTTTGCTTCTTTTTGTTATATTATTTAACCATTTTACTTATCAATGTAATTAATCCTTAGTCATTTGCTAAATTATGGACATTAATACTTTGACTCTTTTACCTACCATGGGTTTCATGTTCTTGACTAAAAATTTCTTGCTTGGAAACAAGCCAAAGAGACACCCAGGCCAAAAACTTATCCTGTAAGAAACAGACTACTGCTAGGTGGTGGGGGTGGGTTGGGGCGAACTGAGCTTTATTCTAAAATATAGGGTGAATAATTTCAAAATGAAACAATCTGTAAATAAACATTGATCATTATTATTGCACAATATGAATTTTTGATGTTTTTTTTACGTGGAAAATGTAAAGTAATACATAAAATGTACAAGTCATTGACACAGTATTTGGGCTATCATAACCATACTGGCTGAGGGTCTCTAAAAACAGCTTTTGGGAACAAAAACTGTAGGTCTAATACCCTGTTGAAATTGTGTACATTATTGTGATATACATAAATAGGATGCCGCGGTGCTATGGTGGTAGCGTTGTTACCTCACAGCAAGAGGTTCTCCCGCTCGATTCTCGGCTTGGCTTGGGAGTGCGTTCTGTGTGGAGTCTGTATGTCCTCCCCGCGGTTGGGTAGCATTCAAAAGACATGCATGCGTAAATGGGTGTGCCTTCATTGAAGGTTGGGTGTCGAGCTGGCACCTCGGCGTTTTGTAAAAATCTACTGCCAATCATTAGCGGACCGGAGTTCTGCTGTGGCGACCCCTTACCGGGAAAAAGCCGAAAGGCAAACAACAACATTGTGATATACATAAATAGAAAACCACAGCATACTCATCCTAGATTGTTTTGAGTTCTTGTTACAAATGTTATTAAGTTGGGGATATACATGACCCAGTGTAGTTGCAAGGCATTTTATACTGGAAACACTACTAGGTTATTCAAATTCAAAATAAATTAGCACCTTAGTGAATAAGATGCCAGGGAGAAATGAACACCCTGTTCTGACACCTGTTGATACATTCTGGAGCCATATTTATTTACAAATTTGACACATCTTACCAAAAGAAAATGTGACATATTTTTCATGCAACATATTAAGACTGGGGGATTGACACTTCTTACTTAAGAACATTTTTATAGTTATGGTTATGCAGTTGCAATATTGTGTTTTGATAACTATATATATATTTTTTTTGCAATATGTCTTTGTCCAATAGTGGGCAGAAATAAGTTATTCAATGCAGTTGCATCTCCTTTAAAAGCTGCAATGGTTATGAAACAATTATTTTTATACCACAGTTAGTATATTTCTTTCCTGTTTGTGTCATTCTTTTTATTAAAGTTTTACCTGATGAGTCATGTTATTGCTGATATATTTTACATGTTATGAGGGTTGCTACGTTGCTCTTTATAATGATTCAAATTCATTTTAAAATATTGGCATGTTTGCTATGTCTTACTTAAGGGCTAGAGGTGATCTAATTGAATTTACACTGAAGACGCTCTAGTTAGGAACCTCTAGGGTCCTTCTTCTTTCGGTGAGGTAACTCAAAGTGGTTCAGTAATTAATATGCTCAGTATTAAATAAAAAGGGATAGTAACATTTTTAGATCTGAATGATATTCCTTTCACCCGGACCAAGTAGAAGGATTTCTTGACAAATGTTGTTACACGATGATCAAAGGACAATGAATTATCAGCCAAGGTTTCTAGGTATCTGCATTTTCATTTTGAAGGGGGTATTGTCAATGCTGTATGAAGGCTGGAGGGTTTGTCTACCAAATGCAATAAAGTTAAGTTTTATATAATTTAATTTGTCCATTTTCAATAAACAAAGCGTGTATAGCATAAGTTCTTGCCTGAGGGCTTCTGTGTGAAAGGGTGATTTGGCAATGACTCCTAGTTTGCAGTCATCCGAAAACTTTGTCAGAGATAGATAGTCCTTGGCTTTTAGTGTGTAGGTCAGAGAAGTAAAGACTGAGCAAAAGCAGTCTCAGCACCTGGCCCTGTGGGACACCACTGGTTACCTTCATGTCCTCTGATACTGCCTCTTCGACCTGAATTGTGTGGGTTCTGTCTTTTATCCAGTTACCTATCGATCTAATCACATAGTAGTATATTTGTAACACATTTAGTTTATTAATTATGCTAGCATGGTCAGTGATATCAAATGCCTTGATGAAATCATGGTAGGTTGTGTACAGTGTGACTTCTGTCAACAGCTTGTGTTACTTTTTTCAAGATTCATTAGATAGGATATACTTTTTACAAAACCAAAATTATGTGGCAATAGCCTGATGATATTTTTAATGTCTGCCCAAATTAATTCAGTCGTAATATGTTCCATGTCCTTCCAAATGAGAGCCATTAGACTAATGGGTTTTCAGGGCTGGGCATAGGGCCACCTTTATAGACTGGCATCATCAGTGCTGTATGCCATACTTTAGCGACTAAGTCTGTAGCCAGGCTCAGGTATAACACTTATGGAGAGGTTCTACCTAAGTATTTCAAGTACCATTTAACAAACAGCTCAGTATGTTATCTGGTCCCATGGTGGAAGTGTTCTTAGTCTGTACATGCTCTTTACTGATAATGGGGGCATTATAGGGTTTGGGTAATTATCTCAGGAGTGAACATTTTTGCTGGTATATTGTCAACGTCCATCAAGTCCAAGTAGGTTTTGTCATTTAGTGTGAACTATGTACATTGCTGAGTGTTATGTTTTAGTTTCTAACATAACTAAAGAAGCAAATGTAATTGTTCTTGGATTCAGATGCAAATCTAAGTTCATAGACTCCCTTAGTAGATCTAATATTCTTTTTTTAAATTTTTAGTTAAATTTCTAAAATTTTCCTTGATGTGGGTTTTTTAGATCTCATCTAATACATTGTTCTTTTATTGTAAATTTTAATTATGCCACTGGACCACCAGAGTTGTTTCCTTTTAAATTTCTCATTGTATTTGGACGCAGCTAAAACTGCTATTTCTATGCATTTATTTATTTGGGTAGAATTTCTCTATGAATTTATCTGCTGAAGCAATGTGTGTGTTGATGCTATAACTGAATTTTGTGACTTCCTCATAGAATTTGAGGAGATTTGTATATTAGACATCTTTAAATTCCAAATTTTGGCTTTGGGGGGTTAGATAATTTGAGGGAAAAGGTTGCAAGCTTATGGTCTGACTTACTTGGAGAAGGACTTACTAATAGAGCTGTGCATGATAATGCTACATTTGTAAGTATCAAGTCAAGAATATTTTATCCTCTAATTTGGCTAATAACAGTCTTGTCCACTGAGTTTTTATTTATTAGATCTAAAAACATTTCTGCATATCCTAGACTAGAGATGCAGGTACTCCAGTCAACTGATGGGTAATTAAAGTCTCCCAAAATTATGGATTTCTTATTTAGGAGTAAGTTTGAATCTTGTATGATTTTCCAGGGTTATGGAAGGTATAATGTAACAAGCAATAAACTGGTAATTGTTTTTCTTCAGTGTGAGTTAGAGTTTGATAAGTTCCATTTGACAGTCTCTGAGAATTTGTCTAGAGGTAATATAGTATCTGAAAAACATGAACTTACCGCCACAGTTGACATTGGGTCTGAAAAAATGGTAAACACTAAACTCCTGTATGGAAGGAATGCTTTCTGGGCATTTAAAAGTGTTTCAGTGATTACACACACACACACACACACACACACACACACACACACACACACACACGCACACACACGTATGAATGCCTTCGAAATGCAGGACTATCTCAAGGTTAAGGAACTTGTTATTTAGACTTCTGGCATTGCACAGAGCCACCTTAATTTGATCCTGCTTTGATACTGATACATTTGCTACATTGGAATGTTGATTAACTGAACTTTACCAAAAAATAATGCTATGGAGGTAGTGACAGCTTCTTTATCCAGAATTCGGAAGATTCTGAACAAGAGGTGCAGACCATCCCTTGCAAAGCAAAAATGTCTATTCAGGTTTACTCTCTTAATTGTATAATTCTGTGCATCTTTTTGTTTTTAACTTTGGCACTTTATACAACAGTTTTGTAGATCAAAAGAAACCACTGGATCTACTTTATGTTTTTAAATAAGTACATAAAAATCCAAAACTCACCCAATTTTACATAAATATAACAATTTATTTAATGCGTGTCTGAATAAGGAAAATAGCAAGATAAAAACTACACTCTTTAAACGCTGCGTCTGCAATCGATTAATAAAAAGTATGATAACTTGCACAGTAGTATTGCTCTGCTTATATGTAACATTTGCAATATTAAATAAAAAAAAAAAAAAAAACGCTTTAGAATGCAAAATATTTTATTTTTTGAGCTGCACACCTGCAGCTGCAGTATAGAGGGCTGAAACACCACACACCCTCAGAGGTTACGCTAGCTTGGAAAAATGGTGAGCTCTGTTATCTGCACTGGCCATGAAGTCACACAGCCTTGATGTTAACACGTATAAGTATGGGGCAGGGTGGTGTGACATGACATTCACACCATTAGATGTTACAGACTTAAGTAGGGTACGGTGGTCTGACATGACATTCACACTATTAGATATTACAGACTTAAGTAGGGCAGGGTGGTGTGTGATAACATTCACTCTATTAGATATTAACTAACATAGGTAGGGTAGGGTGATATGCGATAACATTCACCCTATTACATGTTACAGACTTAAGTAGGGTACTGTGGTGTGTGATAATATTCACCCTATTAGATGTGACAGACTTAAGTATGGTACGGTGGTGTGTGATAACATTCACCCTATTAGATATTAACTAAAATAAGCAGGGTAGGGTAGTATGCGATAACATTCACTCTATTATTACAGACATAAGTAGGGTATGGTGGTGTGTGATAACATTTGCCCTATTAGGTGTGATAGACTTAAGTAGGGTATGTGATAACACCCTCCCTATTAGACATTAAATAACATAAGTAGGGTAGGGTGGTATGTGATAACATTCACTCTATTACATGTTACAGACTTAAGTAGGGTACGGTGGTGTGTGATAACATTCATCCTATTAGATATTAACTAATGTAAACAGGGTAAGGTGGTATGTGATAACATTCATTGTATTACATGTTACAGACTTAAATAGGGCACGGTGGTGTGTGATAACATTCACCCTATTAGATATTAACTAATGTAAGTAGGGTAGGGTGATGTATGATAACATTCACCCTATTAGATATTAACTAATGTAAGTAGGGTAGGGTGGTATGCGATAACATTCACTCTATTACATGTTACAGACTTAAGTAGGGTATGGTGGTGTGTGATAACATTCACCTATTAGATGTTACAGACTTAAGTAGGGCATGGTAGTGTGTGATAACATTCACCCTATTAGATGTTACAGGTAGGGTTGTTTGGCTGCTATAAATACTTCACATTTCACATTTACGTTGGATTTATACACAGGCGCACTTGCCTTCAGGTGAGAATTCCTCAAAAACATCTTGCCTGTCCTTTTTATTAAGGTGGCTGTCACTTAGTGTTATAGAAGTAATATTCCGTAATGCATACTGTTCAGTGTAAAAATATACTTTTGTGTACATCTGAAATAGTTAGGCATCAATTTATACCTTTGGTTTCTATATAAGCTTTCTTTCCATCTCCTACATTGTCTATTTAAGGAATCCATGCCTGAAGAATATGGCATATTGTGCATTGTAATTTACTTGCTTATTTACCTTATTGCATATTACTAAATGCTGAGGTTGCCTTTTGAGTTTAGTATTGTTAGTTCAGAAATGTAATGATCTTGTCATTAACAAATTCATTATGAGAAGCTTAGAATATTTTGGGTTGTATAAAATGATATATTGAGATGCATTAGAGCTAAATGAAGCATTTAATGTGGCAACACCATAGCACAAAGGAATAAAGCCATGACTATGGCACAGGTGACCTGGCTTCTATTAGTTTCACAGGCAACTAGGTCTTCTTTGCAACTGTGTGCCATGTTAAACCCAGTGGGCATGTTATAGGATTGTAATCTCACAAAATTATTAATTTCAGTTGATGTTTGCAGTGGATATTGCTAGCAATATTTTATTACTTAAAGGTAAAGATTTACTGGCAAGAGAGATAGAAAGAAAGCAGTGTCATCAAACAGGTGAAATAGAAAAAAAATCCATTCCTGAAGGAGTACTGGGTGAACAGCCTAGATAATGTGTAAAGAAGAATGCTGGAACATCTGGAAACATCTTTGATGATGCATAGATGCATATTCAAATAACTCACTCTTTATCACTAGCTTTGTGGATCATAACTCTGCAAACTTCACATGAACTTTGGAGGCAGCCAGGTGAGAACACCTAGAGAAGACCTTTTTAGAGTTTGCTTACCTGACTGTTGCCTAACCACAAGCCAGTCAACTCCTGGTTGCTATAACATCACAATGAGGGACTAGGCATATGGGAATTGCACTGCCCAAATACCATAGGCAGCTAGACCATTACAGAAGTGGAGTCAGGCAGCAGGCATGTTAGAAGAACAGCATGTCTTCTTTAGAATTACATGGAAAAATGGTCAGGTAACATCTGACAAGCAAATGATAATTGCAGTGAAGCAGTGACAGTTGGCTAGGAAATAGGTTGACCTAAGTTAACGAACATATTTGACAGAGGTGGGTAAAGTGAGGAACAAGTTTTCTTTGGAGGAAAGGCTTGGCTGCAAGCAGTAAGATACTCTGTACTCAGTGTAGGTTGGTTTGGTAGTGGTGTATGCAGGGTGTGTTAAAGCAATTTTATGGATTTTCAATATTCTATCCTCTTTTCAGGCTAAAAGTTGTCTAAACATTTTGTCAGTGGCAACAAGAGTTGTTCTAGTTTAATATATCAGTGAATCAAATATTTGTAATTTGCTTAGAGGATGTCAAAGCAATTATCAAAAAAGGTGACTGTTCCACAGCTGAGTTTACCAGCTTGAACCTGAGGACATTCACACAGTGCTAGGAAAACCACACGTGAAAGCAGCAGAGAAATAGATCTGAGTTCAGGGAAGAGTTAAGACAGGCACTGGGTGGCAGTGAAGAGTTACCGAATAGCTGGGTAACTACAGCAGAGCTAGTAAGGGAGATGGCTAGAAAGGTGCTTGGTGTGACAAGGAGGACAAGGAGACCTGGTGGTGGAATGAGGAAGTACAGGAGAGTATACAGAGAAAGAGGTTGGCGAAGAAGAAGTGGTATTGTCAGAGAGATGAAGAAAGTAGACAAGAGTATAAGGAGATGAGGTGCATGGCAAAGAGAGAGGTGGTGAAGGCTAAGGATAAGGCGTATGAAGATTTGTATGAAAGGTTGGACACTAAAGAGGGAGAAAAGGACCTGTACCGATTGGCTAGACAGAGGGACCGAGCTAGCAAAGATGTGCAGTAGGTAAGGGTGATAAAGGATAATGAGGGAAACATACTCACAAGCGAGGAGAGTGGATGGAAAGAGCACTTTGAGGGGCTGATGAATGAAGAGAATGAGAGGGAGAGAAGGTTGGATGATGTGCGGTTAGTGAATCATGAAGTGCAGTGGATTAGCAAGGAGGAAGTGAGGATAGCTATGAAGAAGATGAAGAATGGAAAGGCTGTTGGTCCAGATGACATACCTGTGGAAGCATGGAGGTGTTTAGGTGAACTGGCAGTGGAGTTTTTAACTAGATTGTTTAATGAAATCTTGGAAAGTGAGAGGATGCTTGAGGAATGGAGAAAAAGTGTTTTGGTGCCGATTTTTAAGAATACGGGTGATGTGCAGAGCTGTAGTAACTACAGAGGGTGGAGATATGCTCTAGAGAGAAGAGGAATGAAGGTCAGCAGGACTAAGACAGAATATATGTCTGTGAATGAGAGGGAGGATAGAGGAATGGTGAGGATGCAGGGAGTAGGGGTGGCAAAGGTGGATAAGTTTAAATAGTTGGGATCAACAGTACAGAGTAACGGTGAGTGTGGAAGAGAGGTGAAGAAGAGAGTACAAGCAGGATGGAGTGGGTGGAGAAGAGTGTCAGGTGTGATTTGTGACAGACGAGTACCAGTAAGAGGGAAAGGGAAAGTCTACAAGAGGTTAGTGAGACCAGCTATGTTATATGGGTTGGAGACAGTGGCATTGACAAAAAGGCAGGAGTCAGAGCTGGATGTGGCAGAGTTGAAGATGTTAACATTTGCACTGGGTGTGATAAGGATGGACAGGATTAGAAATATGTATATTAGATGGTCAGCCCAGGTTGAAAGGTTTGGAGACAAAGCCAGAGAGGCAAGATTACGTTGTTCTAGACATGTGCTGAGGAGGGATGCAGAGTATATTGGGAAAAAGATGTTAAGGATGAAGCTGACAGGTAACAGGAAAAGAGGAAGACCTAAGATAAGGTTTATGGATGTGGTGAGAGAGGACATGCAGGTGGTTAGTGTGACAGAGCAAGATGCAGAGGACAGGAAGAAATGGAAACAGATGATCTGCTGTGGCGACCCCTAACGGGAGCAGCCGAAAAAAGAAGAAGAACAACCAATCGACATTTCTTACTGTTGCAATTAGGTACATGGAAGCATTGCTTGTGAAAAGGTTGGTAGAGACATAGGGAAGTGAATAGTTAACGGGACATTAGGCAGTAAGATTTCAAACCGGAATGCTTATGGTAGACAGATATGATTAGGTTAATTGACTTAGGAACTTAAGCATTAAAGTAGGGCATGACAATTGATGAGACATATTCAGAGTTTTGTAAGAGCTTTAGCTATGTTTTTTGTGAAATATTGGTTAGTAAATCTGAAAAAACATGGGACAGGAGTCAAACACAAGACTGCTGAACAGATGACTGGAATGCATGACTTAGCAGGTAGTGGTAAATGGCATACACACATAGATTTCAACCTGCAGACATTAAAAATAAGAACAACGGCCCTTGAAAAACTGGAACTTCCAGCTAAAAACCTGGACATCTAATTAGCATAAAACTCAAATTCGACATAGCACACAACTCTTCCTGCTTCCACTAGGAATGTGGGATACTACTCAGTAACATGTTTAAAAACAGAGTGTAGGAATGTGGGATACTACTCAGTAACATGTTTAAAAAGAGAGTGTAGGAATGTGGGATACTACTCAGTAACATGTTTAAAAACAGAGTGCAGGAATGTGGGATAATACTCAGTAACGTGTTTAAAAAGAGAGTGTAGGAATGTGGGATACTACTCAGTAACATGTTTAAAAACAGAGTGTAGGATTGTGGGATACTACTCAGTAACGTGTTTAAAAACAGAGTGTAGGAATGTGGGATACTACTCAGTAACGTGTTTAAAAACAGAGTGTAGGAATGTGGGATACTACTCAGTAACGTGTTTAAAAACAGAGTGTAGGAATGTGGGATACTACTCAGTAACGTGTTTAAAAACAGAGTGTAGGAATGTGGGATACTACTCAGTAACGTGTTTAAAAACAGAGTGTAGGAATGTGGGATACTACCCAGTAACGTGTTTAAAAACAGAGTGTAGGAATGTGGGATACTACTCAGTAACGTGTTTAAAAACAGAGTGTAGGAATGTGGGATACTACTCAGTAACGTGTTTAAAAACAGAGTGTAGGAATGTGGGATACTACTCAGTAACGTGTTTAAAAACAGAGTGTAGGAATGTGGGATACTACTCAGTAACGTGTTTAAAAACAGAGTGTAGGAATGTGGGATACTACTCAGTAACGTGTTTAAAAACAGAGTGTAGGAATGTGGGATACTACTCAGTAACGTGTTTAAAAACAGAGTGTAGGAATGTGGGATACTACTCAGTAACGTGTTTAAAAACAGAGTGTAGGAATGTGGGATACTACTCAGTAACGTGTTTAAAAACAGAGTGTAGGAATGTGGGATACTACTCAGTAACGTGTTTAAAAAACAGAGTGACGAAAGTAATGGAGGAATATAAGTGCATTATCAAAGAGATTGTATGTGGGATACTACTCAGTAACGTGTTTAAAAACAGAGTGCAGGAATGTGCGATACTACTCAGTAACGTGTTTAAAAACAGAGTGACAAAAATAAGGAGGAATATAAGTGCATTATCAACGAGACTGTATGTGGGATACTACTCAGTAACATGTTTAAAAAACAGAGTGACGAAAGTAATGGAGGAATATAAGTGCATTATCAACGAGATTGTATGTGGGATACTACTCAGTAACGTGTTTAAAAAACAGAGTGATGAAAGTAATGGAGGAATATAAGTGCATTATCAAAGAGATTGTATGTGGGATACTACTCAGTAACGTGTTTAAAAAACAGAGTGACAAAAGTAATGGAGGAATATAAGTGCATTATCAAAGAGATTGTATGTGGGATACGACTCAGTAACGTGTTTAAAAAACAGAGTGACAAAAGTAATGGAGGAATATAAGTGCATTATCAAAGCGACTGTAAAATCTGTAGACTTTAGTGAACTGCAGCACAAAATTCTACACACAAGGTCATTTATTTTTGCTTCAAAAAAGGAATCTGTAATATGAGTGCCCTCTTTCTTTAAATTATTGTTTCCACTAGTTTGTTGATCATGTAATGTGGTTTTCTGTGTACTGGACAGCTTCAAAATCACATGTGATACGAGGGAATCGGTAACCTGTGTGAAGAGGTATATCAAGCCTGAAAACAGGGGCATATATCCAAAATTAGGGACATCCTAAATCAGTCTAAAAATAGGAATGTTCCTCCAAAA
Organism: Protopterus annectens; assembly: GCF_019279795.1. NCBI lineage: Eukaryota > Metazoa > Chordata > Ceratodontiformes > Protopteridae > Protopterus > Protopterus annectens. The sequence continues at coordinate 161,549,501 of NC_056727.1, forward strand.
CAGGGACAGTAAAGAGGTCTGCATACATCACTTTTGGTGTCAGGCTTCTCCATCACTGGAAGGTGTATTATTGGTTAGACCTCTACAGTCCTTAAAGGTCTTTTATTTCCCCAATAACATCCACCCTGTAGAGCATAATGGCACATAAAAATGAGATGTTACATTGGTTTGTTTTTGTTTTATTATTAGTATATAAATTTTTTTTATTATATTTTTGATGTAAAATAGTATCTCCATCTATTGTTTAATATTTGCTGTAGGATATGTAATAGTTATTGGAGGACGGGGACATATTTTAAATTCAACTATGCATATATACATTATGTTAGTATTTGTGTACACACAAACACACATGCACACACATGCACACACACATGCATACACGTGCACATACAGAAACGATACATGGTATCATATATACGTACACACTAACAGATGCAGAGGCAGAGACAGAGAAAGTCTGTCACACATATATACATACTCACACATGCGCACACAGATGCACACATACACACACAAACAGACTCCCACACAAACATACACACATGTAGAGGCACAGGCAGTTAAACATTCACGCGCACACATGCACACATGAGCACACACACACACACACACACACACACACACATACACGCACACACACACACACACACACACACACACACACACACACACACACACACACACACACACACACATGCACACACACACACACACACACACACACACACACACACACACACACACACACACACACACACACACACACAAATATGCCTAGCAGTTATAGACACTTTCTTGACACTACACAACTCAGATACCTCACTTCAATCAAAGGAATTAAAAAATACATACAGTGCAAAACAATGCATCTCCTACCCCCAACACCACATACCTCTCAGCTGTCCCTAATTTTGTACTATATCCTTGATTTTGTCTCAGATTTTTGCCCTGCCCCTTAAAACTTTTTTTCATTTTCTAGTAAATCTCTGATGACTACAGTTGTTCAATAAATCCAGTCACTATAGTTTCATACTTCTTATTTGTTCAGAAGAAGCATGTTGATGCAAAACCTCTTGCTCTAATAACTTGAACAAAAAGGCTGAAAGTCACCCACACACTCTCTGTCTCCCCCTCTGCCACAGTCACATGCACATACACATGCACGAAACTACATTACATTTGTTTTATTTTTTCACACTTGCTAGACACAGCTTTTTAAGCTGCTGTTAGTGAAGGGAAAGTAAACAGTTAGTAGAGCATCTGGTTTAGTTTTCTTTTTATTTACTTATGTTTTAAACTTTTTAAACTGCTACACTTAGCAAGGATAAAGAAGATGGCAGCCTTTTCATACATTTTCCTCAGTCAGTGCTTCACATCATCTTAATATGCCCACATTTCTTGTGCTTAGAGGGTATAATGTATGTCATCAAGTTGTTTCTGCGCATAAGCATAAGGATTTAAAGTACCAGTATACAGCAGTGTTAAATCATTCTTACATAATACTTTAGAGAAATAGACCTCCTGCTTGAGCATGTTCATTCCTAAAATCATGCTTTCAAAAGTACACAGGTATGGAGAACAGAAGGTAAGTCACCAACATTATATGAGTAGGCTTCACAGCAGAAATCATGCTAGGACAGACTCAGACATTTCCATACAGGATGAAAGTGAAGGGGAACATGATACAGATGTAAATATAATAAGGATGTTTCATAAATGCTTCTTTATTGAAATGGAGGTGTAAACCCAGGACAGACTCTCTAAATGTCATTGAAAGCAAAGAATTCTGATCTCAGGTAGCAGCAATTTAATATTTAATTAGTATAAAGATACTTTTCTACCTTTTGCTATTCATTATATTTGTTTGTGTCTTTCGGCTTTTTCTGGTTAGGGGTCGCCACAGTGGAACTCCGGTCCGCTAATGATTGGCAGTAGATTTTTACGTGCTGGCTTGCCGGGCCTAACGCACAACCTTCAACGAAGGAACGGCCATTCACGCATGTCGCCACACAGAAGACGCTCTAACTGAGAATCTATAAAAAAATGAAAAAAAGTGCCACAAAGACACAAAGCAATTAACAGACACTAAGCTAGGACAACCTGCACGGGTTGTCCATTGTGAAGATGACTATATTAATTTTAATATGACTGGGCTACAGCTTTTCGTCTGTTGGCTTGTTCTGCATATAATTGTATGTCTTTTTACCAGATTTATGCTGTAGGAATATTAAACAGAAAATGTTCCTATCTCTGTTTGATGTGAGCACATCAAATTAATATAGTCATTACACTCACTACTTGTGAAACCTTTTGAACATATGCCCTGGACTGCAGACAAGAAAAGAACCCTGCATACAGAGTACTTAATTTCACATAGATCACACAAGACAGCAGTGGCTACATTTAATTTGGCTTAAGTGGCTGAAAGGGACAAAGGGCAGATAACAGACAAGTGAATTTCAAGACACTGTCCTATATTCCTGTTGTTAAACTCTCTAAATAAATTGATTGATTTTTCACAAGGGTTAAACAAGGCCAGATTCACACAGAATTGGATGTGTTTGCTCACAGACTTAATCAAATTGTTTACTTGTAGGAACAGGAGTGCATTCAACAAATCTGCTTCCTGCCTGCCTGACCCCCCTGTCACTGTCTGTTGTTTTTCTTTAGATAAATTTGCTGTATGGCTTTACTTTTACTGTGGGCTTTGTGCAGAGAAATTCTGCTTATCTGAAACCAGCAGACAGACTCTGTCATCACAATAGATTATGACACTGCAAAATAATTGCATTTTTTATTTTGAAGTCTGTGCTATACCCTGCCAAGAGTGTTCTGGGGAATGTGTCAGGTTTTGTGTTTTGTCTTTTTTTTTTGAGAAAAGGCATTTATCAGATATATTTCAAGGTCAGTTTTAGGACATGCAGTTATGCTTTCTTGAAAATGTGCTACTGTTAATTTTGGTCAGCATTTCTTGTCTCCAATTACAAACAAACAAACAAATAAATAAATAAATAAATAAATAAATAACTTACATGAAATCTGTTTAGACCTTAACTTTATATGATTTTTTTTTGACAAATTGCTAGTAGTGACCAGCATTTAGAATTAAAGTCCTATTAGATTGTGGATTAATAAAGGATTTAAATGTATCTTCTTCATTTTTCCTTTTATATATTAAAAACAGTGAGACAATTTCCAGTTACTCCTTAAGTGGCTTAGCAACAGACCCTGGGAATTATAGACTCATAAGTCTGACCAGCCTCATCTGTAAAGCCATGGAACGAATCATCATGGACTTCATAAATAAAAACATAGGCAACATCCAAACCCTGGATTCAACGCAATTTGGCTTTGACAAGGGCAGATCCTGCCTGTTAAACCTGGTGGACTTTACAAAAATCTAACCAGGACCATTGACGAGGACAGATCTGTGCACGCATCATACCTTGACTTGGCAGAGGCCTTTGACACTATCCCACACTTAGAGATTACTGATAAACTTAACAAACTGAATGTAAACCCCTTTGTTGTAAGATGGGTTACCAACTGGCTCACAAACTGGTCACACACTACCAAAGTGGGTGACTGCACAACAACCAGCAGACCTGTCACTGGCGGGGTGCCACAAGGGTCAGTGCTGGGCCCCCTACAGTTTGATATATACTTCTCAGAAGTTTAGGTCAAAACCAAGGGGCTATGGCTGACCAAGTTTGCAGACAACTGCAAACTGAGTACAATTATTGAATCCCCAAATGATATCAGTATACTTCAGGAGGGTTTTACACAGACCAGCGACTGGTGTCTTAGTCACGGTCTCAAACTGAATGCAAAGAAATGCATCATCATTCCCTTCGGTAAAAACAATGTTCCTTCATACTATCAAATTAACAACAATACCATCTGTACCTATGAAGTGGTAATAGATCTGGGATCACAAGTAAACTGCAACCTTAACTTTTGCCACCATGTGTCTACTGTAGTAAGGAAGACTTTCTACATAGCACACTTGCTTAGCAAATGCATTGCCTGTAGAGCAAAGGAGGTTATAACCTCTCTATACTTGTCACTAATCAGGTCCATAATTGAGTATAATGCCCCTTTTGGCATGTACAGTACAAAGCACCTGCAGCAACTGGAGAGAACTCAGAGATTTCTGACTGAGAAGATCAAGGGACACCAGCATGTGCCTTACACAGACTGACTAAAGTCCCTGTCACTATACTCAGTATCATATAGACTTCTTAGGTGAGACTTATGCCTGGCTTACAGTGCAATCTCTGACCCAAACCTAATGAATTTGCTGCACATCTGTAAATCAAATAGGACTAGAGCTACCAATTGCAGGGACATAAATATGGCCTGCGACTTGAATAGGATGTGCTAGAGGGACAGATTTGTCTTCCAGTGACTGACACATCTTTGGAATAGGCTGCCAATTCATGTGAAGCAGAGCACCTCAATGACATTGTTCAAAAGGACCTGGGTGAGTGGTTGGGGCACTGTAAATTCTTTCCAGAGATAGCACCAGCAACCCTTCTGGACATGGGCAGTCATTAATAAATACAGTCCTGGGTATTGACTAGAATATATATGGTATTACATCGGGATGAAACCGATAGACCGTAACATGACTAGCCTAGTAACCTCCTATAATTGTATGATCCTAATATCTTGTTCATTAGTAACTTCCTATGTATGTAATTAACTACACAAGAATCTTCAGTGTTCTTTCTGGTTAATGTTAGACTAATCTCTTATGAAGCGAAGCGATACAACATGAAACAAGAAGAGCACTCTTAGTTAAGGCTGGGGTTCAGTCACCATCTTGCTCCCTGTAACAATTTCCAGAGACATGAACAGTGTTATGCATGTTATTTTTAGTGGCAGAGCCAGTGACAAGAATGGGTCCAGTAATACCTGCCACAGACCCACTCCCACTACAAGTAAGAAATGAGTTTAGGCTGCTTCATTGTCCCTCATTGTAGAAAATATCACATTTAAAGGATGACATGTCTGTATGGATTTTGCTAACAGCAGCTATTCATGGTTTTTGCATACCTGTGGATGACAAGCATTTGTTGGGTAATGGCAGAGGAAGTAACACAATAACAATACCATAAAAGACATACCTACCTTACTCATCAGCTGTGTCACTTTTGGACACAGGTTGCATCACTACCATATCAGTGGCTATCACTGTCTGAAGCTGATTGGAGGATTGCACCATACTTGTGTTTATGATTCCTGTAGAAGGCTATATCATGGACATTTTTATTTATTTTGAAGTAACAAAAGTGCATAATCGTGAATAGGACTACGTTGAATTCGCCGTTATGCATTTTCGTTATCGTACGGAAGTGTTCGGCTGGGATGGTGTCTGCGCTTTAAGGTGAGTGTGTATGTGTGAGTGTTTTTGTAACTTGTATGAGTTGGTCAGGGTAGGGAGGTGGGGGTATGAGTGTATGTATTGGCTGTGTGTGATTTTTTTTTTACTTTTTGTGCGATCTCGGAGTTAGTATATATAAGTAGGGGGTGGGGAGGTGCAGGAGGGCTTGCTGCATATGTGTAGTGGTAGGTGTGTGTCTGTGTGGTGTTGTGTTGTTTTTCAGTGTTTTGTGGTGTAGGTGTTATGGTTTGTGTGTTTTGTGCTGTATGGTGTGTGTTCGATGTTGTGATTTCATGGTTGTGAGGTGTCGGTATTTTAATGGTTTTGACTTTATACTGTCGAAATGCTGAAATTCGATATTTCAGCATTTTGGCAATATGAAGTGAAACCAAAAAAAATATATATATATATATATATATATATATATATATATATATATATATATATATATGTATATATATGCAACTAATCATTGCTATACACAAAACTGTCATCACTACTCTGTGCTTACCATTTGTGTAGAATATTTGAAAAGCTGTGGTAAGGTTTCAGACAAAATGCTAGAAGTACACAGCAGGCATAGCTAAAGATGTCACTGAAAAATAAAGCTGATTTGGGCTCCAGGTTTCCTGTGGAAGGCAGGGAGCTCTTTTCACACAAAAGTGCTTCACTTCAGCATTAAATATCAGTGCAGCATTGATATTCATTTATGAATGCCAGGAATCTGCCCTGACTAGGGATCTGTTCACTGCAGGACACACACATGTACACAGACAAACAAATGCAAACATACTTACACACACACACACACACACACACACACACACACACACACACACACACACACACACACACACACGCACACACATATGCACTCACACACAGAGTCATTCTCACATGGCACCTGCACCTATAATTTAATTAGAATTAATTAAATTATAATTAATTATAATTTAGAAAATCATCCATTCATCTTCAGCAAATCTATTGGATGTTGGAGGAAAATGGAGTTCCAAGTGAAAACCCGCAGAAGTGAGTGGTAACTGCTGTAACAGTAAATCATAACATTATAAATAGAAGATTGTAACTCTCTACTGGACCTGTGCCATCGTGATAAGAAGGTGGACAGATGAGGGCATTTGTTTCTAAATAACAGTTTGTAGATAAATGCATTGAGATCACTTTGTGATCTATGTCTGACAGTCATACATGTTATTATTTCAAGAGCATTACAATAATGCTTAGCTGATGGAGGATTAACAATAAGCTTTGCAATTCTTCTGTAAATCACAGTAAAGTCATCTATCACAAAGTGCACTACCCTCAGCAATACTGCAGATGCTTTTAATGCATTAGATAACATAATTCTTGTTCTGGCTGAAGGAAAGAGTTTATTTCTATAAAGATCATTTAATTTGCTACTATTCCCCCAACATCCTTGAAAGTGAGTTTTGTCTAAAAGAATCAAGTTCTTTCAGCAATCCATTTGTTTTATAAGACCAGAATTTTCCATGATGTCATTATAGGCTGTAGTGTGTTGATGCATAGATGTAAGTGCTTTGTCGCCAACATAAGGGGTGCACTCCTGCAAAAAAAATGCTTTTCAGAGTTTTCATTGAGCTGATGCTTTGATCAGTTGGATGCATCCAGTTGAAACTTCATCCAGTTCAGACTCAGTGAAATGCAGACGAAACATTAAAACATAGTTGCAGCTCAATTATTGAATGTTTGTTTGTTGCAAGAAAACTGGCTCCAATGAAGACTGTCCCTTTCAAAGTTCCTCTTGTCAGAGGAAACTAATAAAGAACTCTTCACCCCACACGCTTGAATATCCGAAGGAAATATTTATTAACTCAACATAAAGAAAAATAAAATAAAATAAATTCAAAAATATTAAAACATGAATGGATTAAGCGCTTTCATCTCCACTCAGGAGACTTCATCAGAATCACCTTCTAACAGTGCTTTACCCATTAATATTTTGAACAATCAAATATATTGGTCAGGGCTTTAATTACACCAACTTGTTAACTAATAAAGCGCTGATGCATGAACAATAACAATTATATAATCTGTACAGCCACATTTTCTAAATAAACCACAATATATGGTAACTCATCCTATCAAGATTCATTGTATGCATATATATCTACATATATATATATATATATATATATATATATATATATATATATATATATATATATCTATATATTTATATATTTCACCATCCCCACATTTGCAAAAACATTCCCAAATCTCAGTTTATGCGTGTTAAGTGCATTTGTTCTGACAAACACACCTATACACGATTTAGGGACGATTTAGTTCTCAGATTTCATGACCGGGGTTATAAATTGGGTCAATTATTACACACCATACAGTGGACAATATGAAAAGGGATGATCTTCTTATTTATAAAACTAGGACTCAATCAAATTCCAAACCACCCAGACTCTTAACCACTTATGGACCCAATACCAACATATTAATCAATACTGTCCAGCAAAACTGGAATTTATTAACATGTGACCCGAAACTTAGTGAAATAATTGGTGACAGATGCCTGTTTTCTTTTCGTAAAGGCAGAAATTTATCTGCTTTTTTCAATCATTTTAAACATTTTGAAGCCAGAAGTACCAATACTACACAAACCACATTATCAGGTGAACCTTTACTGGGCTGTTTTCCTTGTGGACATTGCACACATCGTGCCAAGTTACTTAAAACAAAAACATTTCAGTAGTCAGAACACCCCTGTAGTGTATGACATAAGATTTTTTGCCAACTGTTCCTCGGACTAGGTAATATATTTGGCCAAGTGCAATTGTCCTGCAATTTATGTTGGTCAAACTTCAAGACCCTTAAAATTCAGAATATCTGAACATCTCAGTGATATGAAAAATAAGAGAGAAAACAATGCTCTTTATAAACATTCATTAATACACAGTAATGCATGTTTTAGTTTCACCATTATAGATAAAATAAATAGACTCAGAAATAATAAATTAGGTTGGCAAGATTTACTGAATTCCATGGAGAAAAAATGGATTATTAAGCTTGGTGGTCTCTTTAAGCCAGGTCTAAATGAGCAATTGTAATTAATCACATGTTCCATGCAACTGTTTATAAAATGGTTCTTTTTTGTATGAATCTTTTACACTGATGAAGGCTCTGTATTAAATCAGCCAAAACCGGTCTGTCATAAGAACCTATATACTTTTATTAAAGTATTCTACCTTATAATTAGGTGCCTTGTTTGCTGGTCCTTGTTTTTGTTTGGACAGCCTTTATTGGAGCCAGTTTTTTTGCATCTATGTTTTTGGTGCTATTTGTGTTGTCGTACTTTGGATTACAATGTTTGTTTGTTACATGTATAAATAAGAGAAAAATCAGCAACGTGTTACATTTGCTTTGCCCCATCAATATATAAGTACAGCTTAGTGCTGTATGCTGTAGGCCACAGATAGACCGATGGGGAATTACTGCATTATTAGACTGCTAAAAGCCAGGCTGCATACTTAGGAGATTGCCCACTTTCATTCAGATACATAACGGAAAAACATCTTGGCTCATTTGAAGTACATCCAGCTTCACTTACCTTATGGATCATGATGCTACATTCAACAAGGTCATAAGGGATTGACAAGTTGCATAACTCTGCATTCTAGCATCCGTTACAGACAAAGTGATGTATCTGACACACAGCAGAACTGCCACTTTGTAGCATGCACATACCTGCACATCATCACCCTTTCTTACCCCATCAACTTCTGATCAACCACACCAACCCATACACTTTGATACATAAAACAGAAACATGAAAGTAAGGGGAGATGCTCTTCCGTAAAGCATCACTTGCCAGGCCATGCACGCTATTACAATGGGTTCCTCTTTGTTGAAAAAAAACTGCAAATGAATGAGTCACATTCTCAAAATAGTGTGCAATAGCAAGGAACTTGACTGCCAATACTGGAATTTGGAGGACATGTCAACTGTGTATGCAGGTGTACAGGAGGTGGTTGAGTAACAAATCCCACCATCTTTAGTATGCATGTCTCGTGTATTTGTATTGCTTTACCATTGTTCCCAGTCATGACAGAAGGCCTCAGTGGTGTGTTATTCTGTTTCATAAAACCATCATGGGCAAATATTAGAGAAACTGCCTGCAAGAATGAAGGCATGTATGCCACAGTGAGTCTACATTGTTAAGACAAAGATGAATGTATTGCATGCTTCCTTTCATGTACCTGTGCAGCATTTATAACCATAGGATATTTCTGGCATTCTTCTGAGCCGTTTTGTTAGTTGACAGGTTGGTGCTCATACCTAGCCTGCAGTATACCCAATACACATGCAGGGATAAGACCAGCTAAACCTATCTGGTACTTTTCAACCTCCAGTGAGGTGACATTATATGTCCCAGGAGCCAGTTTGTATTGCTAAGTTCTAGTCTGGTTTAATCCATTGTGCTCATGTCTGCCACTTTAGTGGCATCACTCCAGACCTTCACCTTTCACCTTGTGTGAGGGAGTTCACATGGTGAATTCACACAAGTTTATGAGCCAAGTCCATCATAGTTATGTGGGTCGCCTTTACACAGGTACATATACAGGGGCACCATCCCAGGCCTGGGTCCAAGGATGGGTCCTGATATCCCTTATCCTGGTGAAGCCACCATATTATATGAAACAGTCATTACTGAGGACCCCAGAGCTTAATGAAGGCATTGTTCAATAATTATTGACAATATGTCAGTTCATAAAAAAAAAAAAAAAAAAAAAAAAACTAATAGTAGCTTGGTTTGGGAAACAGAACTGCAATGCAAGCATGCTGATTAAAAGTCACTTTTACCAGTAGCTGAAATTCACTTGAGAACCCACTCTGCCTTTAAGTTTTTTGGAAGTATAATATTTCATGGGGTTGATGGAAAGGGCCCAATGTGCCACTGATTAGCAAAGATGTTATGGACATGCATGTGTGCATTTGCATGTGAGTGTGTGTTTGTGTGCATGTATGCATGAGTATATATGCATGCATCTATGTGTGTCTATGCAAGCATGTGTGTTTGTCTGTGTGTGTGTGTGTGTGTGTGTGTGTGTGTGTGTGTATGTTTGTACATACACATGCTTTGTGTGTGTGTGTGCGTGTGTGTGTCTGTGCATGTGTGTGTGTGTGTGTGTGTGTGTGTGTGTGTGTGTGTGTGTGTGTGTGTGTGTGTGTGTGTGTGTGTGTGTGTGATGACTGATTTAGCAGTTTGTTATTTTTTTTTTTTGGTAGGCTAAGTGTATTACGAATGAGCATATGACCAGTTTAGTTCATGTTTGCTTTTATATTCTGTAAAATGTTAATTATAGATGGTAGAGTCCTCTGTTGGATGGTTAAATGTGAATGTAAACTGCAGTTGCTGAGGCTAAGTGAGATGTGACACGTGAAGGTTAGGAGGATTTCAGATTATGTGGTAATAGCACAACCTGATGTAAACAATAATTAGGCCATGGGATGTAGAGAATAAAGTACTGCCTTATGCATTTGGTTAATTCTGGTGAGTATCTGTGGTTAGATGGGTTTGGTGCCTTCAGTGCCAGGAATTGTGATTAACTTCTTCAGGCAAAGCTTCATACTCGTTATTCTGAATCAAAGCGTCAGGCATGAAAAGTATGGCAGACATGCTTTGGCTGAGCAGATCTCTATACTGATGCTACAAAAATAATCTATCAGCCATTAGCCCTCAAAGTCAGAATATCACTGAGCATAAAATGAAGAGTAATAATTAAATAACATACAAGAAAAAAAACTATCAAGTATTTTAACTTAGACACATTATCATAGTAAAATGTTCATGCCAACATTAAAAACATCTAAGTGCCTCTGACATTCACAAGAAAACCTACATTTTGGCTGTCCTTGGTTATTTAGACTGCATTACTATCATTCAGTAATGAAGAAAAAAGACAGAACATCACTACAAGAAATAATACACTGAACCATGACCTTTGTTCATCTCTCTGTGCTAATGAATGTGATGCCCGAGCACTGGCCCAGTAATAAAGGAGCCTCAATCATCACCACTAACACCAGTGAGGGGCATCCCCATTGGGAAGGATACCAAATACACACACACACACACACACACACACACACACACACACACACACACACACACACACACACACACAGTAAAGTACAATTTCCCTTAAGGGCACACAGAGATCACAGTCAATCTGGTGCTGGTTTCTCCCTTTCTCTCCAGATCACCAATAAGATTCCCCACTGGCACAGCTATAGGGTACAGATCTCAGCCTAGTGGTCAAGCCAAATCCTCCAGCACCCTCTGTGTCCAACCAATGCTTAGTGTCCCTGCCAAAGTGGCTGACACACACACACACACACACACACACACACACGCACACATGCACACACGCACACACGCACACACACACACACACACACACACACACACACACACACACACACACACACACACATACACACTTTAAGATATGAGTTATATGCACACAATCACTCCTGGGGAAGGCTGTCACAGGTTCTCCCACTATACCCCTTCCTGATTGTCTATACAGTAGAACCAGCTGCCACCAACCACTAATATCAGCTGCTAATAAGGCCCTTACTTATTACTGTGTAATATTATTATCCAAATGGTAAGTATGACTGAACTTTTAAGGCTTACTGAAGTGGCTTTGTACAGTATCACTATATACATGCAATGTACTCCAGAGCTTAAATTATCTCTGCACAAAACAGCCACAGTTGAAAGGTTTAAAAATATTTAATAATAAATAATAAAAACACAAGATGATACTTCTTATTGCACAGTGCTAGTAAGGAGTTCAGACATCACAGGAAAATGCTTAAAACAATACTGTAGAATAGTTCTGACATAAATATAGAAAACAGCTAGGCTAAATTTACCACTTTCTTTCTTTTCCTAAGAGCAATCACAGTTCTAAATAAAATTACATACAGAGCAAAAGCAGAGTACTGGTGAGTTGTTGTCAGCTTTAGACAAAATTCCAAAATGCTCTCTCTCTCTCTCTCTCTCCCTCTGTCTCTGAGACAGTCTTTTAAATTGACAATACATCACTGCTGACTCATTTTAGATTACATAATTCTTCTCCGGTTTCCCTGGCTAACAGAAACTCAGAGTTTAACATAGGTTTGATCTGGCACCTGGTCAAGAAACCACAGCAATTAAAGACATTATATATGTAAAATCTAGCAATTAACTCTGGTCTCAAAACAATAGAAATAATCTGCTGGTTCAGACACCACGGCTCCGAGCCCTGAGATCAAACAGTCATAAAATGCTTGACTTATCAGCTTTCTTACAGCAGAGTGCACTGTTGTTACATTTTTGCAGTTCAACATCCAATACAGTCTTCTCACATTTAAGAGAACAAGCCTATGACTTTTATTAATATTTACAAAGACATAGAATTATCTACAAAGTTCTATCTAGCTGGGCTGGCAGCCTTCACATATATTCACAATGAACATGAAATGCTGTTAGCTACAGCCATTTTACACACCTATTAAAAATATTTACAAAACTGCAAACACCCTGTAAAGTGCAGTTGGCACATATATTTGTCATTTTTTTCATAAACGGAAAGGACCTGTTCCTATCCTGAAACAGTCTTGAGTAACAAAAATAAATAAATAAATAAACTACAAAACATTTATTTAATTCAAGTTATATATTCAGTCCAAACATACAGAAGCAAATGCAACAGGTTCACCAGCCATAAAACAGTTGATTCTGGACCATCAGTGTTCCTAGTCCTGCAGAACGAAGCATCATACAATTAAACTATTTGCAATTCTTGTTCAAACTTTTTATATGTCAAATCATTAAGAAACACAGGTCCAAGATGTAGAATCACATGTAATTAAATTCAATGCTTCAGTCAAAAACACAGGGTCAAATTAACCTTCAGCAGAGCTCTTAGTCATAGGAAATCTATTTCACAGACACTATCTTTCCACTTATAGGCCTATAGCATAAACCAGCAAAATGATTAAGTTGAGATCTTGAACAATCTCAAGAAATATTTTTTTCACTCTACTTTAACTTAGGTGGAGATCTGAACAACTCTGATAAACTCAGCACCACAAGATTAATTTTTCAAGCCTCTAGTACCTTTCACGTTTCAAGGCTAAGGTCTTAGTGACTTGAAAAACGCAGCCAAAAACAGGAATCAGTAATGCAGAATTATCACAATGTGTACTGTGCACAAAATGACGACTTGTTTCAAGAATTCATGAGAATGGTCTATGCTCAGATCACTTCAACTTCTGTTACAGTGGTTTTCACAATCCATTTTATGAAGGAAACAGCATGAACAGTTAAAGTTACAATGTTCTGAATAAATTGCTAATAAATGTTAAATTGCTATTAAATATTAATACCCAAAACAGTAAATGCCTTAAGTTGCAAACTGTATTAATTGCAATCATGAAACATTTAAATATTTTTTTTCATGATTAGACAGCAAAGATCAAACTAATTCAACAATAATTTTAAGGAAACTTTAACAGGTAAAGTAATTTTATACCAATATCTAAGGGTGCAGTATTTGTTCAACTATAAATTGAGTACAAATGGTACCAATTAGCAATAAAGTAAAACAGCTAAACAATCTGTCAAATGTGAACATTTTATACAGAATTACATCCGTCTTTTATTATGTATTGCTCTTAGGTTTCTGCAGTCTAGGAAATAACAACGCTTAACTTTAGATACTTTTATGTTTTCCTCTTCTTTGGTAGAAAAGTATATAGACTCTCTCTTAGAGGAGCTTGTGAAGTCGACAGTGCTGAGAAAATTGAAGAATGCATGGAACAATATTAAAGCAGTACTTACGATGATGATGGGGAAAAAGAAAACTTTTTGTAAAACTGAAAGCTGTAAACTACGTATTAAGTAAGGGAAATGGGCAGGTGAGGTATGTCATGTGAATCATATCTGCCACTCACATCTATGTTTGTATACTACTTTACAATAATGGCAAAGAAATAATCCATCATAATGTTTTATATGGTGTCAGTGACTTATAGGGAAATGATAAAGGTACTTTAAAATGTTTAAACCAATATTAGTCATTTACTGTTATAGCTTCAGCATTAATGCATTTATTACAGAACATAATTTGATAAAAATCCATAAGCTCACAAACATGTCAACCTGTAAACCATTTAGAAAGTAAGGTATCATAGATATAGTATATGACTGAGTTTTCCATGTATGAAATTTCATGACCTTGACATCACAGCAAAGATCTGTAGTTTTGGTAAAATAGTAAGGAGAGTTCTATGCAAAAATTACAGCATGGTAAATATAGTCTGTTTAAGTATTATGCATATAATTTACCTTATTTCAACATTTATTCATTTTATAATCTTAGGAAAGGCTGTATCTTTTTGCAGTGCAGATTGAATAACATCTAATTTTTAGAATTTGATAATTAAATTTGTATGTGAAATCTTACTAAGTCCCTTACTAAAATAATTAAGATCTAAATCCCATGAGATATTTTCATCTAACTTTCAATTATTAGGAAAACAGATGCTGTGGGATTTCTTCATCAATCTTTCTGTTGATTCCATAATAAGATGATAATTTATTCTGTCCTAGTATACTTACTGCATTTGATCTGATACTTTTGAACATTTATTAGTATGGAAAATAATGCCGTTATTCCTTGACTGTTGTCTAATACCTTATTCCCCCACAGGATCATATAATGAAGACCTGGTTTACTGCATATCTTTAGTAGTGCTGTTACATTTTTCTATTTCCATTCAGAGAGAGGTAGTTTTATCTAGCCCATGCTAACAAGTGACCTTGAGGGGGTATAACGTACTGCTTAACAACATGTTTAACATGGTGCCAGTAATTCATACAGCATCATGGATCACGGTTATTTTCTGCTTTAATTTTTTTAACAAATCATTTTCCCACTGATTAATTTGTGTGTGAGTAGTTGTCAAAAGCTTGACAAAATGAATTTCTCACTTGGCATGTTGACTTTAATTGCACTCATCAGTAATTCCTGAAAATATCAACTACAGCATGACTATTAATGTACATTGTATTAATGATGAGATAGGTTGTTGCTAATTTTACCCCTTTTGTTAAGCCAAAAGAACCAAAGAGAGTGTTTATGATATGCCTTACAGAAAACTTACCCATCAGCTTTTCCATGTTTTTCTTAGCTTCCTTAGGCATCTTAAAACATCTTTTTAGGTATGTGACACATCTTTCTATTTTTTTTAGTCCTTATGTTTCAAATACCGTTCAAATTGTTAAACCCATTGATTCACTTTGTACTTTTTTGTTTGCCCCAGTTTTTATATTATATTATGTTTAGATAGTGTATTTCAATTAAATAATAAAATGTATATTCCCTTCCAAGTCATTAGGATTGATACTTATGTCCCAGATGTAATCTGCAAGGCATTAATCCTATATGAGACCTTACGATGATTGAACCTGGAGCTAAATCCTATTTACATGTATTTGTCTGACCTTTCCAAACAAATTCCATTCTTCTTGATCATTACTAATTAGTAGATATAAAACTCAGTGTCTTTTGCAAAAGGTTTCTTGAGAAGCCAAAATTAATATTTTTCTCCACTAATAATGATGTAATAATCAATGTATCTAGAAGGATGTCACTGCTACAGCATAAGTATTATATTTGTTATATTCTGTACTTGTAAATATAATGTTTATTATAAGAATGACCTCCTTTTAACAGAAATGTGTTAATTTATACATCAGCCAATGAGTCATATACCTAGTTACATCTGGGTGCCAAGCATTAAACTTCTGCTGAATAGGTATAGCTCTTAATCTGCAGTGATAAAATGTGTCGCTCGTTTATCTATAACACAAATAATAAGGTATGGGGTTTCTTTCAGATGCTTTAATATACACAAACATATCAGGATGGATAGCAGCATCTTTAAATATGAACAAACTAATTACATACATGCATGTTCACATCTCAACAGCTAACTACAAAATGGCAGTCAGGCTCGCACATGCTCAGTGTTTATACTCTAGTGCAAGCCCTTGGATAACTTCATAAAGGTATGTACACACATATTGATCTACATCCTCCCTCTTAAAAAGACTGTCCTTTATGCAAAACAATAGCAGAGATAGGCATGCATTACTATGTACATCAGAAACAAAACACAATGTTCATGATCAAGTTGCTTCATGTCTATTGCAACGTTTAGAGATTTGACCATATCTCAGCTGGGACCAGGGTTGCCAGACATCCCTATTTAGGCGGGACTGTCCCGAGATCAGCAGCCTGATCCCGAGTCCTGCCCTGCCGGTTTAAATCCTGGGCAGCCTCCGCTTTGTTTTTTTTTTTTTTGATTGGCCCGTATACCGGCATACGGGCCAATCAAAAACTGCTAAACACAGAGCTTCTTGTGTTTAATGCGGAAGTTCCGCATTAAACGAAGCTCCGTGTTTAGCGATTTTTGATTGGCCCGTATGCCGGTATATGGGCCAATCAAAACATCGCAAAAAAGAGCTACTTCTGTTTAATGTGGAACATCGCAGTTCCGCATTAAACAGAAGTAGCTCTGTTCTGCGATGTTTTGATTGGCCAGTATACTGGCATACGGGCCAATCAAAACATCGCAAAACAGAGCTACTTCTGTTTAATGCGGAACATTGCAGTTCCGCATTAAACAGAAGTAGCTCCGTGTTTAGCGATTTTTGATTGGCCTGTATACCGGTATATGGGCCAATCAAAACATCACAAAACAGAGCTACTTCTGTGTAATGCGGAACTGCGATGTTCCGCATTAAACAGAAGTAGCTCCGTGTTAAGTGATTTTTGATTGGCCTGTATACCGGTATACGGGCCAATCAAAACATCGTAAAATAGAGCTACTTCTGTGTAATGCGGAACTGTGATGTTTCGCATTAAACAGAAGTAGGTCTGTGTTTATTTATTTTTGATTGGCCTGGGCCAATCAAATAAAAAATAAACACAGAGCTACTTCTGTTTAATGCGGAACTCTGATGTTCTGCATTAAAGACATGGAAGACCTTTTTTTTTGTCTTCACTTAAAGTGAAAGACCTTTCTTTCTTTTTTTTAGTCCCTACCTGGCCAGTCAGAAATCTGGCAACCCTGGTTGGGACTAAAATAAGCAACAGGGACAGTCTGCGGTGTACAACTCATATTAGGAACTTCTGGATATCTCATAGGAACGGGAATGTCCTCTGGAACTTCTTCTGGAATTGGAACACCAGATGACTCACTCTGAGATAAAGAGTCTTTCTGACAGGCTATTTGCTGTGGTATAGGCTCGGATACTGGTAGTAAATGCTTCCAATTCCACCTAAAGATTCCTTCTTCTATTTTCACAATGCACAATCTTGGCTCTGAACAAATATTTGTCACGACACCAATCCAATCATAACCTTTGGATGTTTGCATCCTTACTACCTCTCCTTTTCATAATGGATTGAATGGTCTGCTGGTTTTATCATAGTAGAATTTCTGGGATAGGCATTTCCTCAACAGATTGTTTTTCACTGATCTGCTGTACTTGACACAGGGAACCAATAATTGACTACTGAGTGGTAATGTGGTTCTGGAGTGTCTCGACAGAAGTCTCTGAGCAGGTGAGCCAACATGTTTATCATGAGTAATATTTCTGAGATTCAGGAAAACATCACTATTATCTTGTTTTGACTTCTCTAGTAACTGTTTTGCACTTTGTGCTGCACGTTCTGCCAAACCATTTGACTGTGGGTACTCTGGATTTCGAATGACATGAGTAAAGTCCCATTCTTCTGCAAACCTTTTGAACTGTTGGCTTGTAATCTGCATGTCATTGTCTGAAATAACTTTGTGTGGACTTCCATGAACATCAAAATGACATTTTATCATAGTAATGACTGCACTGGATGCTAGGTTAGGAAGTAAGTCAATCTTGAACTGATTGGAGTAAGAGTGTACTGACATTAAATGATGTTGACCATTCCACTTGAAGATATCAGTGGCTACTGTTGACCAAGGTAGTTCTGGAATATGGTTAAGGTGAAGTGGTTCTTTCTGTTGATGAGGCTTTGTACTATTACATATTGAACAAGAAGAAAGTGCTCTCTCAATGTCTTGTGACACAGAAGGCCAAAGTACTATCTCTCTTGCCCTTCTTTTGGTAGATTTGGTTCCTGAGTGACCACGATGCAAGATAGTAATGTAGTCTTGTTGCAAGGACTTTCGACCAATTACTTTTGGACCTTTCATAATGATACCTTTGTCAGACAAAATTTCATCTCTGTATAGAAAATAAGGTTGCAGTTCTTGAGGTAAACTAGATTGCTTTGACAGCCATCCTTGACTGATAAAGTGGTTGAGCCTCTATAAAACTGGATCTGTGGCTGTGTGATCTCTTAGCTCATCAAAAGGTGTGGAAGAAAATGTTCTTATTTCTATGACTTCAAAATCATCAATCAAATGCGAACCTTGACTGTTAGTCTGTTTAGTGGTATTTCTGGGTGATCTGTGTCATGTATCAGCAAGATAAAGAAGTTTGCCTTTCTTGTAGACAAAATTGAAATTGCACTTTTGCAGTCTCAGCATTATACGTTGCAGTCCGTCTAGGGCTGAATACATTGGTTTTCTCAAAATTGTGACTAACAGTTGGTCTGTTTCAATCTGGATAGGTCTAATATAAACATAATCATGTTACTTCAAACATGCAAACACAACCGCCAAAAGCTCTTTCTCTGTCTGTGCATACTGCCGTTTAGTTTGGTTACGAGTTCTCGATGCACAGGTAACAGGTTAATCCTCTTGTAGAATGACTGCACCAAGACCAAATTTTGAAGCATCACAGGAAAGCATTACTGGTTTGTGAACATTAAAGTATTTGAGCGTTGGCGAGCTAGCAGTTCTCTCTTTCAGGACATAGGTTCATAGGTTCATAGGTTCATACTAGGCTATCTGCCCTAGGGCATTTATAAGCCTAGCCAGAGTGTGTTTGGCTTTCGCCACCCATTTTAAATTAATTTTGCTATGCCTTTTTTTGAGGTTAGCATACTGTGCCTCTGTCTAACAGTGACACAGAAGTGATAGCCGGGGTAAACCTAAGATCTCCCATCCACTCATCAAGATTCCTCTTGAAGAGAGTCAATGTGGGACTCTGCCTAACCTGGACTGGGATTTTATTCCAGAGTGAAGGGAGCCTCTGGGTTATGAATCTGTCCCTCCAGCATGTCCTATTTATTTCAGTGCTGAGGTTCAAGTCTCTCGAGTGCGTAGCACGATGGGATTTGGATTTTCTGAGGTGCAGCATGTCCATTAATTCCGGGTTGGACATGGCTTTATCGTCAGGCACAGATTGCCTCTGAGCAGGTGGTATGCCACTGAGTAGAGCTGGAGTTTCTTTAACCGGGCAGCATATGGCATCTGTTTGAGCCCTTTGATCCTCTTGGTGAGGTACTTTTGGGGTCTTTCCAGTTGCTGCAGGTGTCTGGTAGCATACATCCCAAAGGGGCATTGTACTCAATTATGGGCCTGATGAGGGATGAGTAAAGAGGCACGATGACCTCCCTGATCTAGATGTGAATCCCTTCATGATTAGGTGGGCTATATAAAATGTTTTTCTAACCACTTTGGCCACGTGGTTGTCAAATGAGAGATTGCTATCAACTTGGGTCCCCAGGTCCCTAATGACTTCTTCTGTACTTAATGGATTACCACCTATGTGGTAATTTGTGAGCACTTTGTTTTTGCCAAAGGGATGACTATACACTTTTGGCGTTTAGCTTGAGGCCATGGCTCTGGCACCAGTTGTCTGTTTCTATGAGGCCCTTTTGGAGGATGCTTGTGTCGGCTGGAAAGTTGATTATGGCGCCCAGTTTGCAGTCATCTGCGAACTTGGTCAGCCACAGTCCTTCTGTGTTGGCCTGTACCGCCGAGAAATATATACCGAACAAGAGAGGTCCCAGGACTGAGCCTTGTGGGACGCCACTTGTAACTGGTTTGGAGTCTGACATGGCTCCAGCAATTCTAACCATGTGGGTTCTGTCCTTGAGCCAGTTTGCAACCCATCTAGTGACATAGGGGTTTATATTTAAGCTGGTGAGCTTATCTATAATGCCCGAGTGGGGTATTGTATCGAAGGCTTTTGCAAGGTCCAGGTAGGCTGTGTGGACCACCTTCCCCTCGTCAATGGCCTTGGTGACTGTTTCAAAGAAATTGACCAGGTTTAAGAGGCAGGATCTGCCCTTAACAAAGTCAAACTGGGTAGGATCCAGTGTCTGTAGGTCCCCAATATCTTTATTTATGAGGTCCATGATGATCCTTTCCATAGCTTTGTAGACCAAGCTAGTCAGGCTTATGGGGCGATAGTTTCCAGGATCCGTTGAGGCACCACCTTTGTGGAGAGGGACCACTGTCAAATGCTCTTTGGTGTTGCTCTAACCAGGACCAGGATACATCTTTACATGTCAGCTCCACCAAGAGATCTGAATGTTGGCTCAAGTCTGGAATGAACTTACCTAGGTAGTTGACCATGTCAAGAAAATGTTGCAGGGCTTGAACATTGTCTGGAGCTGGCATCTTGAGAATGGCTGATTGCTTTGAAGGATCTGGTTATAGGCCTGTACTTTTAAATAAGGGACCAACATTAGGAACTTCTTGTAGCCTGAATTTCCATTTGTGTGGGTCAAGCTTAAGATTCACTTGACGTGCCCTTTCTAGAACTTTTCTGAGGTTTCTGTCATGCTCAGCTTCATCATGACCTCATACTAGTATGTCATCTACTATGATAACAGAAGGATACCAAGAAAAAATTTGTTCCATTGCATGTTGAAAGATTTCACCTGCAGAATTTATCCCAAACAGCATTCTCAAAAATCTACCTGCCAAATGGAGTACTGAATATAGTGAGCAATGATGATTTTTTTTCTCAAGCTGAATTTGCCAAAAATGAATTCTTTGCATCTAAGACAGAAAGAATAGTGGCATTTGGCATTAAAGCTGTGACTTCTTCAGCTGTGCGCATTGGATGATGAGGTCCTTTTAGTGCTTTGTTCAAATCTGGTCTCAAACAGATGCCCTACGCAGACCGTCTCAAAAAACTCCAGCTTTACTCTGTCGCAAATCACCTACTCAGAGGCGATCTCTGCTAACATACAAAGCCATGTCAAACCCAGAGCTGTTGGACATGCTCCACTTAAAGGAATTCCAATCCCCCCGAGCTACACGCTCTAGGAACCTAAACCTTGTCACCACAATAAATAAAACAAAACATGCTGGAGGGATAGATTCCTGTCCCAGAGACTTCCCATACTCTGGAACAAACTACCTATCTATATCAAACAGAGCTCCTCATTAGCACTCTTCAAAAAAAATCTTGATGATTGGATGGGAAATAGGAAATTCACCCCAGCAATCACCTCTGTGGCTCTGCTCGACAGGAGCACAGGAAAATAATTTTCTTGAGTGGTGAAAGCCAGGGTACCTTTTTGGCTAGACTTGTATAGGCCTTAGGGCCGATAGCCTAGTACCTACCCATGAACCTATGAATCTTCTCCAGCATTCCAGTTTTTAAAGATGTTTAATTTAATGATTCTGTCTGTAAATCAACTTTGATAACTCCCCATGTTTCAGTCACATAAACAACATTGCATTCATTAAATTAGCTATGCCTTGGCTCAGCCATTTTGTTGTTTAGTTTCTAAGGATTAGTATGGTTTTATATCAGGAAAGAGCACTACAGATGCAATGTTTGCTCTGAGAGTGTTGTTGGAGAAATACAGAGAAGGTCAGAAGGAGTTGCATTGTGTCTTTGTGGACTTAGAGAAAGCATATGACAGGGTGCCTAGAGAGGAGTTGTGGTATTGTATGAGGAAGCCGGGAGTGGCAGAGAAGTATGTAAGAGTGGTACAGGATATGTACGAGGGTAGTGTGACATTGGTGAGGACTGCGGTGGGAGTGACAGATATGTTTAAGGTGGCGGTGGGATTACATCACGGATCAGCTCTGAGCCCTTTCTTATTTGCAGTGGTGATGGACAGCTTGACAGATGAGATCAGACAGGAGGCCCCGTGGACTATGATGTTTGCAGATGACATTGTGATATGTAGTGAGAGTAGGGACCAGGTTGAGGAGACCCTGGAGAGGTGGAGATATGCTTTAGAGAGGAGAGGAATGAAGGTCAGCAGGGCTAAAACAGAATACTTGTGTGTAAATGAGAGGGAGGGTAGAGGAATGGTGAGGATGCAGGGAGTAGAGCTGGTAAAGGTGGATGAGTTTAAGTACTTGGGATCAACAGTTCAAAGTAATGGTGAGTGTGGAAGAGAGGTGAAAAAGAGAGTACAGACAGGGTGGAATGGGTGGAGAAAAGTGTCAAGAGTAATTTGTGACAGATGGGTACCAGTAAGAGTGAAAGGGAGGGTCTACAAGAGGGTAGAGAGACCAGCTATGTTATATGGGTTGGAGACGGCAGCATTGACAAAAAGGCAGGAGTTAGAGCTGGATGTGGCAGAGTTACAGATGTTAAGATTTGCACTGGGTGTGACTAGGATGGACAGGATTAGGAATCAGTATATCAGAGGGTCAGCTCAGGTTGGACAGTTTGGAGACAAAGCAAGAGAGGCGAGATTACATTGGTTTGGACATGTGCTGAGGAGGGATGCTGGGTATATTGGGAAAAGGATGCTAAGGATGGAGCTGCCAGGTAAGAGGAAAAGAGGAAGGCCTAAGATATGGTTTATGGATGTGGTGAGAGAGGTCATGCAGATGGTTGGTGTGAAAGAGCAAATGCAGAGGGCAGGAAGAATTGGAAACAGATGATCCACTGTGGAAACCCCTAACGGGAACAGCCGAAAGAAGATGATGAGTTAAACAAAGCATTTTGCTTCTTTTCTACTTAAATAATTAAAATGTAACTGATTAGTTTACTTCTTCCTCATCAGATTATTTCTTCAAAACATGATTACTTGTTGTGTGGCAGTGGGACCATGGAGGATGTGATTAAGTAAGGGGGTGCAGGGATAAAACAACTACAATCAGCGCATCCATTTTTAATATATTTGTAACCTAGCTTTGCCACAATAGTCAATTGATAAAAAACAAGCTAAAATATATTCCCTGCCTTTTTATTGCCTTACCTATCTCTGTTGCATTCACACTCCATTTAAATGCATCTTTGTATTTCTATGCCTTCTTGTATTCTCTGAATCTAACATTCTTATTAATCACCTTTTCTGCACTCTGTTTTGCAAAATACAGAAAAATTTTTTTTGTCTTACATAAATTAAATTGTATGATGTAAATTGCTATTGTTTTAGTCATCTATACTCCTCCAACTGTACATCCTCCCCTTTCAGTATATTTCTACTGTTAGGTCACTCCAGAGGCACTGGTTTATTTGTT
The DNA here is from genome assembly GCF_019279795.1 of Protopterus annectens. Taxonomy (NCBI): domain Eukaryota; kingdom Metazoa; phylum Chordata; order Ceratodontiformes; family Protopteridae; genus Protopterus; species Protopterus annectens. The sequence goes on from NC_056727.1 coordinate 161,573,337, forward strand.
TAAGACCCTTACACCATTGCTATGGACCAAACCTCCACAAGGGAGGCTTCAACGTAGACCCTGGCAACTACAGGCCTATCAGTCTCATCAACATTTGAAGGGTGATGGATTGTGTCATCATAGACATCATGAATGGGGACACAGAAAGCCAGCAACTCCTAGATCCAAATTAATCTGGCCTTGCAAGAGGTAAATCACGCTTATTAAACTTAGTTGCTTTCTTTGAACAAGTCAACAAAGTACTAGATGCATACAGCTTATACAGCATACAGCCTTGATTTAGCTAAGGCTTTTGATGTTATACCTCTGTCTCACAACACTGATGTACAGTTCAAGCTCAATATACATCATTATGTAGCCCATTAGATTGTCACATAAGTTTACTACTAGAATCCACTTTAATAAATTTTGTGGCACATTATCATCTAAGAAACTTGCTGTCGTTGTATCCCAGGGCTCTGCTCTGGAACTTCTTCAATTTGGCATTTACTTATGTGATTTCAAAACTGACATTAAAGGCCGGATATAATTGCATGTTTGAAGTCTACATTAACACCCTTGAAGACATTCCTATCCTCCAACATGGCTGAATTCAGACAAATATGTGGCATTAGAATCATGTTGTCAGATTGTATTTTTTTTTTTAGAAAAGATATTCATAATGTCATTAAAAACAATACTAAAATGTCTCAATTTTACTGTGTTCCAAAAAGCCATAAAATATATATGTCCCATTCCCCATGTGACTGATTATGTTTACTTGAGGAATTATTTTAGAAAATGTAAATTGTATTTTTAATGACTGCCTAGTGAAAAAAAAGTGGTATTACTACCTTCGTATATAAGAAATTCTGCAGATTTTTTTGTGAAATTAAATAAAACAAAATAATATGGGATAATGACATGTTTTTGTTTATTCCAGATATCCATAATTTGTATGTATAACAGAAGGAAAAAAATCATGGCAAAAATTAGGAGGTACAGCACCCAGCAGGATAAAGCACTCTCATCAAACTAAACAAACAACTCAGTGGACAAAAAAATTCTACCAAAGCTAAATTTAAGTGAAATTTGGCCTCCCAGGCCAAGGACAATCACAGCACATTCTTTAGCTAAGTCTCCAACACCAAAGGCAATACACAGTTGTGTGCAGAGCTCATTGTAAATAGAGCCACCTGTACTGAGCCAGAAGACATAGCAAACCTACTGGCCAACAAATTAATCTCCAGCTTTACCCCTCTCTCCCCCTCAACCTTCCCTCAGGAAATACCATCAAATATAACTCCTCCTGCTATCATTAGGGAACAGGTCCTTAAAGGAGAACCACACCCACACACTCAAAGAACATATTTAGTTCATCATGGTTTGCTGTTTCTTACATTTTAACACCACTCATGGACTATTTACAGGTTTTTAAATATTTTTAGACGTAATTTCTGAATCTGACCATATGGGGTCTGGCATCTTGAAGTAATTCTGATTGTTTAGTCTGCCTCCAGGCATCCTACAATGCAATGCGCATCTGTAAAAAGTTACATCACACAGGCCTCTTTCTTCCTAAAGCTCCCGTCACTGCATTGATTTTACATGCATGCACTGCTGTCTTTCAGTCAGTTTTAAGTAACATTTCATGCTGTTCAATGACTACTTAAAACACAAACAGTACAAATGCCATAGAATAGACTTTCAAAGTGCTTTTACTGCTGCTTCTTTTCAGAATGGCTAAACTGCAGTTTTTTTGTGAAGCCTGAATTCTACTACTTTGACTCATCTCCCATCCCCCATCACACCTAACTTCCCTAGTTGTCAAAGTGCTAAGGGTAATTTGAGCTATTACCTCCTGTGATTGATAGCTCACAGCCGGAGACTTGACTCATGCATTGTTTCCTTGTTCTAGCCTTTACTTTCTGTATGGGTAGGGGAAGGACCAGGGAGCTGTGACATCACAGCATGGGTGGGTTTTTAGGATGGTCACGGTGATGTCACTTTGGAGAGGGAATTGGCCAGAAAATTACCTGTATTCAGTGGCATTGATGACATCAATGAATTGGAGACATTTTCAAGGCAGGTACAGTAAGGTACTGTTCTAGTGGAGAGAAACAGTCAATTTAAAATATTTTAAATGCTGTGTTGTTGTTTATTCATAGCGGGGACAATAAATAGAGAAAAAAGGATAGAGAAGTTGAGAATTTAATAATATAATCTCGTTGTTGTCCTTTAATGCTGTCTCTAAGTCTAAGAACACTACATAAATGGGCCCAGACAATATCCCAGCATGCCTTCTAAATAGCATGAAACATGACCTATCAAGCCTTCTGGAATTGCTGTTTAACTGTAGCCTCCAAAAGGTCTTCATGCCTCATTAATGGAGAACAGCAAAAGTCATTCCTCTGCACAAAGGTGAGCCATCTACACACCCTGAAAACTACAGACCCATAAGTCTCATTAGTCTCATATGCAAAGCCATGGAAAGAATTATCATGGAAATGAGCAAAAATGACATAGGAAATCTCAAGACACTGAACCCAACCCAATTTGGTTTCATTAAGGATAGATCATGCCTACTCAACTTGATGGATTTCTTTGAGAAGGTCACCAAAGCAATGGATGAGGGCAAAATGGTTCACACTGCCTACCTTGGCCTGGCCAAGGCATTTGACACAATACCTCATTTGGGCATTGTTGACAAACTTAAGAGGTTAGGTGCAAACCTTTATGCCACCTGGTGGATATCCTTCTGTCTCACAGACAGGACCCAGAAAGTTAAAACTGGATCATCTACCTCTACAAAGAGGCCAGCCACAAGCAGAGTCCCTCAGGGATCTATCCTGGGAATGCTCCTTTTTGGCATTTACTGCTCTGAAGTCAAGGCCAATGCCAGTGACCTCTGGCTGACTAAATTTGCAGATGATTGCAAATTAGGAGCTGTCATTGAATAATCTACTGACACAGATAAAGAACTGGTGCCAGAGCCATGGACTAAAACTAAATGCCAAGAAATGCATTATAGTATCCTTTGGGAAGTCATTCACCCTTGGTAACTATCCTATTGACAACGCACCCCTAAGAGCTGATCCAGTAGTCAGTGACTTGGGGACTCACATAGACAGTAATCTAGCCTTTTACTATTATGTGTCTATAGTAGTAAGGAAATCATTCTATGCTGTGCAACTTATAAACAAAGATATGGCATATAGGTCCATGGAAGTCATTGTCCCACTGTATTCGTCATTCATCAGACTTATCATTGAGTACAATAAACACTTTGGTATGTAGCTAACCAGGCATATCAAACAATTGGAATGTCCACAGGGGTTCCTCACTAAAAGAATACAGGGTGTAAGTAGCATGTTCTTTGTAGACCACTTCAAGGCCCTATCCCTGTATTCTGTCTCTTACAGGCTGTTGAGGAGAGATCTATGCCTGGTGTACAAGACATTCTCAGACCCCACTCTGATAGACCTCCTGCATATCTGCAAAACAAACAGCACCAGCATTACTCATTCTAAAGACTTAATCCTTAGCTGTGATATAAACAGGGCTTGCTGGAGAAACAAGTACATATCCCACAGACTTCCCTTTCTCTGGAACAGGCTCCTCATACATGGGAAGCAGACTTCCTCCCTAACCCAATTCAAGTGTAATTTGGACAATTGGATGGGGAACAGGAAATTCATCCCTACTTTGACACCTATGTCTCTAATAGACACAGGCAACCTGTAAATGGCTCATCTCCCAAGCCTCTGCTTACACTTATCAAGGGTACCAAAACTTGCCAGAGATTTGGAATGCATGCCTAGGCTTAAAAATACCTTTATGTTCATTAGCCTTGTAAAACACCTATGAACCTATGAAATGAAGCAAGATGATATTGAAGTGATGATTCATTTAATTAGTTATTTGTAATTGTTAAACCTTATGGTGTGAATGGAGAAAATAATTGGAAACATTTAATAGCTTTCAACTGATTGACACAACACAGCAAATTAATCCCAGGACTAGCCCCTGCCCCCCACTTCCCTCATTATCTAACATACACAGATGGATGGGGGACTTCACATTTATCTCAGGCCTAGACCTTTATCCCTGATGGACAGGGGCTGCAAGTAGTTGGATATACTACTGCTACTGCAGTGGCTAGGCTTAACTGGTCCACTGCATAGTATCAACCTATGAAACTATTGACCTTTGGGTACATTAAATGAAAATCATAGAACAGAGTAATTAAGCATTCACACTTTGATAAATAAAATCTGCATCTAGTACAAGCACTGCATGTAGATTTGCATAACTAAAATGTATAGTTTGCATTTAGAAACAAAGAGAAACATATCAGCTCAAGTGAAACAAGTGATGAAGTCTATAAAGATTTAAATGTATAAAGATAAAAATGAACTTGTCCAGAGAGAAGTAGCTGCATTTTTACTAAAATACATAACAAAGCAAACTTAAAATCTAGAGAGCATTAATTTTTCATTCAAGACTTCACCATATTTGCAAACATGAAGTCCACCAATTTTTACCTACGATCTATTTGAGTACTACTATACAATGACCACTTAACTACTTTGTTTAAAAAAAAAAGCAAAAAACAATGTAGTTCTCTTGAATGCCACAAGTGCATTTGAGTGTTATTTCACAGCCCACTCTGGTGAGCTACAATTTATATGTTCCTGGCTTTATGAGTGCAGTTTGTGCTACTCAAACTGGTTATCCAAGTGCTGGATGCACAAAGCATTGGGCCAAATTTCCTTTGAAGCAACCAGTGTTTTATTTGTCCCTAATGCCTGATCATTAATAGTGCTGCTATGGACAGTCTGATAACCCATCCACAGTAGGCTCAAACACCACCATGGGCATGCTAGCCTTTCTACTTTTTCATTTTTTTTCCTTTGTTTTAGCTGAAAGTAGCTATGGAGAATGTTACTTCATATCTTGACAAGCAGGAAATTTAACAGCAATTCTTCTCAAAAGTGTACATGTTTTTTTTTAATAAGCTAAGTACCTTCCTCACACCCCAGCTGCTGTAATGCAGGTTTACTATGCCAAATGTTATAGGTTGTGTTCAGCTTCCATAGGTTTGCTAAACAAGTAGATGGACTACTCCAGATGGATGTTTTCAGTGTTGACCAGAGCCAGAAGGAAAAATAAAATAAATAACAAGAGTACAGTGCAATAATAGGCCATGAAATACAACTACCTTTTCAATACCGCACATGTACTTTCATTGGTAAGACAGAATGATAAGCTAGGAGTGATGTGTACAAAACAATGAATCAAGAAGAATGAATACTATTGTACATACTGAAGTTGCTGGAATATGGGATGAGCAGAGGTGGAGATAATTGTCATACTCATTTCAAGAATTGGAATGCACAACTGCTGTAAAGTCCAGTTACACAGGGCTAGAAGAAAGAAGTATAACGGCAATGCTGTTTACCATGGACCATTAAACAGTAAGTCCTGTTGATCAAAACGTGCATGTTTAAGTGAGATCCATGTTTTTCTGCCTTCCATTTCCAGCTGAAGATGAAGAGGGCACGCAAAAATCAGGAAAAAAGGAAGAACCTATCATTTTATAGATCAAATACTTTTGCCTGAATACAGTATGAATCCATACCTTTACCATATTTATTTTCAGCACTCACTTCTAGTTTTGCTAGAGTATCAATACTAGAAAACATATGATGCAAGAAAACTACCCGGTGAAGGCTAATAACAGTAATAATTCATAAAAATATAATATGGAAATAACTAACAAAAGTACTTCAATGAACAAAGACCTTTTCTTCCAACAGAGTCTTTGGCCAAGTCCTGACTTGGATATTTTTAGCCACTGGCTGCTTAAAAAGTGTCTTCATGTGCATTCCACACTATGGAGTGCAATGCCATTGGCTGAGATCTTACCAGGCAGGAAGGAGTAGTAGAAGCAAAAGTTACTGATGTATGTGATATATATCATCCCTTGCGTATCATGATTGTTTATTCTGCATGCTTTTTACTTTTCCATTTGTTGACTACCATCCCATCTCCTTTGAATCTAAGCCCATTTGCTCCCTATCAGTAATATAATGTCAGTGACTCAGGCAAGAGGCATGTGGATGGAGCAATCATCCAGACAGGCATAAAGGCTGTTTGTGCAACAGCCATCTGTGGATCATCAGCCTTCCTGATGCAAAGTCCCCTACAGAAAATCTGCATTAGCAGCCCCAAGGACCTGAGGGGCAAAGCAGCTATCAACGGCAATCTTCTTCCTTCCTCATCCTGCACTGCTGTTCCTTTTCCCATAATGGCACAAATGGTCACAACATTTGTAATGATCCCTGATGTCTCTTCAGGCAGCTGCTGTGAGTTGCCATATTAAAGCAGGGGAGTATTATGCCCTTCTTATGCACATGTATGCTACCAAACATGCACTAATGAAGACCATCATCACCAGCTTGGCAATACCAAACGCACCTCCCCATTCTTGGCTTGCATGATGATGATGATCAGAAAATGGAACCACCTATCTTCCCTCCCATAGGATGGATAAGCCAGCATCAGCTGCTCCCTCCCATCTCCCTCTACCAATCTCCTACAGGTAGCTGAGAGGTCAGTGCAGAACCTGGAAGAGGATGTAGCTGTGCTATGTCAACAGAGATTTGTGTACTGGGGCAATAGAAAGAATCACTATGAGATACCCAATATCTGCCAGCAGCTGTGCTGTACAATTGTTAAGAGGATACCACATGTTATTGATGGCTTCCTTGGGACTGTGGGTCACCTGCAAACTACAGTGTTGTAGGACGCAGCCAGCATAACCACAGATCATCAGGTGACAGTGTAGCTGTTGTTTCACCTCTAAGGACCAAGCTGGGCAACTCATGCACGTAACTTACTGTTGACTTTGTGTCTCGGTGGTCAGAGCATCAGCTGCTACCATTTGACAGGACCCCTGAAACCACTACAAATGGATGTTAAGTGGCTGGCATATTGTAGCAAGTAGCAGGGTAGGCTGCCTAAGCACTTGGACTCCATATTTCTGCTGACATCTTGTGATTCATGTGTTGGGGTTAGTATACCTCATTGCTACACTGCTACAATGCTTTAATCATTGTGCAATCACACTGCCTCTACCTCTACAAGCAACAACCAAAACCACCAATGAGCATTCACTCCCAGCAGGGGTAATATAGCCAACAACATAAAGATGCAAAAATTGCCAATGAGAAGCTGCTGGATATGGAGCAAACAGAATATTCCACAGTGGTGGTAGGTACTATTACCCTCTAAGTAGATAGATAGATAGATAGATAGATAGATAGATAGATAGATAGATAGATAGACAGATAGATAGATAGACAGACAGATAGATAGATAGATAGATAGATAGATAGATAGATAGATAGACAGACAGACAGACAGATAGATAGATAGATAGATAGATAGATAGATAGATAGATAGACAGACAGACAGACAGACAGACAGATAGATAGATGGATGGATAGATAGATAGTTAGATAGATAGATAGATAGATAGATAGATAGATAGATAGATAGATAGACAGACAGACAGATAGATAGATAGATAGATAGATAGATAGATAGATAGATAGATAGATAGATAGATAGATAGACAGATAGGTAGATAGATAGATAGATAGATAGATAGATAGATAGATAGATAGATAGACAGACAGACAGACAGACAGATAGATAGATAGATAGATAGATAGATAGATAGAAAGATAGATAGATCAATAGACAGATAGTTAGATAGATAGATAGATAGATAGATAGATAGATAGATAGATAGATAGATAGATAGAAAGATAGACAGATAGACAGACAGATAGATAGATAGATAGATAGATAGATAGATAGATAGATAGATAGATAGATAGATAGATAGATAGATAGATAGACAGATAGATAGATAGATAGATAGATAGACAGATAGATAGACAGATAGATAGACATGTTACCCAGGAAACAAATAAGTTAATGCAAAATTTTAAAAAAGTGCTCTTCTTTTCTTACATCTTATTTGCTTTCATATAAAACCCAACTTTATTTACCAACTTGGGCAACTTAATATTAAAATTATTGTCATTAATAGAATATAAAGTGATGATCACATCACAAATGCCTTCCAAGTTTATGAAATAATCATCCCTTTACAATTAAACCAAGCGATCATTAACTTTCTTCAAAACTAATCCTGAGATGAAATTAATTATGCATACATACATATATATATATATATATATATATATATATATATATAGAGAGAGAGAGAGAGAGATACATACATAGATATACAGAAAATATCAACAACGCGTAACTAAGTAAGCTTTTTAAGGTCAATAAATATAACTTTGACATTCAAACCTATAATTCTTCTTGCAAAGATACTGCAGTAATGGTTACACTTCAAAACATTTAAAACTCATAACATCTAAATTCAAAACATCAAGACCACAACATCTAAAACCCAAAACATCTAAAACTCATAACATCGAATTTCATAACATTGAAACTTTGCTTCACAACATCAAACACTACAAATCACATGGAAATAACATCCCCTCCACTTATAACAACACCAAACTAACAAACACACTTTTTACTATATTTCTGCAGGGGGGCAAGACCCTGTACACCTCCCACCCCCCCGTAAATTAAATATACCAACTCTGAGATTAAACTACAACATTTACATGTTTCATGATACACTATTCCATATTATACATTTTCGATGTTATGAAATTCGATGTTATGAGTTTTAGATGTTTTGGGTTTTAGATGTTGTGGTTTCGATGTTTTGAATTTAGATGTTATGAGTTTTAGATGTTTTGAAGTGTAACTGCAGCAATAGTAATACATCTTGCAATATCTGATGCCATTTCTTCTCATATGTTACCATATTTCTTTACTTTTCAGTCTGTAGAAGATACTCATGAATCTGGATTCATTTCAGGTTCATGAACATCTGGCTAACTTTGTATTTTCTTTCAGAATAACAGCATGCTGGCATGCAGAGCTGGATTGCAGACAGTGTTCTCTGAATCCTTCATTACAGGTTGATAAGTGGATTCTAAGCAGTCATCATACCATTATCAGCCGTGCAAACAGACCATATTCAAAAGTTTCTTTCTTCCTCAGAGAGAGAAAACATGATAGATACATGGAAAATGTATGTCTACCTGTCCAATTGTTGAGATATACCAGGAAAATGACAATGGGGTGCTAGATGTAGAGAATCTGTTGAGGAATGACTCCGTCATACCATGTCTTTATAATTTGCTAATAAAGTTTCAAATTCTTCATATTGGTGTTTGTGTAACCATTTGCTCTGCAATGGCATTTGGAGGTCAAAGAAGGTAGTCTTTTATGGCACAAACGTTTATACCCACATTATCACGGAGAAGTCTGTAAGAGACTGCATACAAGGAGTGGGTTGACAATATTTCAGGTTAACTAAAGTTCTGCAGACCAGTGATCTTTTTAGTTAACAATGCTTTGAGGTTGCTCAAGTTAAGTCACATATTTGATGAGTAAACACCAAAGAATGCATTAATTTCTGCAGCTGCTCTGTTGAGTGATAAGTGGAGGGGAAGTAAGACATTTTAGAGCTAGAGGGTGTACCCCTGGATATTTGTTGTGCCAGGCAGGATATGGTTGTCAAAGAATAAGGAGTTATCAACAAAGATGCTTATATTTCTAAGGACAGTGTCCATTTGGATAGTGTATCATCTATGTGACAGTATGCAGAAACGTGCTGTTTTAGAATGTAACAGGATGTAGAAATGTGCTGTTTAAGCAGGATGCAGAAACATTCTGTTTAAGTATGTGACAGGATGCAGAAATGTGCTGTTTAAGAATGTGACAAAATGCAAAAACATTCATTTAAGTATGTGACAGGTTGCAGAAACATTCTGTTTAAGGATGTGACAAAATGTAGAAGCATTCTGTTTAAGTATGTGACAAGATGCAGAAACGTGCTGTTTAAAAATGTGACAAAGTGCAGAAACATTCTGTTTAAGTATGTGACAGGATGCAGAAATGCTCTGTTTCAGTATGTGACAGGATGCAGAAAGTTCTGTTTAAGTATATGACAGGATGCAGAAATGCTCTGTTTAAGTATGTGACAGGATGCAGAAATGTTCTGTTTAAGTATGTGACAGGATGCGGAAATGTTCTGTTTCAGTATGTGACAAGATGCAGAAACGTGCTGTTTAAAAATGTGACAAAATGCAGAAACATTCTGTTTAAGTATGTGACAGGATGCAGAAATGCTCTGTTTCAGTATGTGACAGGATGCAGAAAGTTCTGTTTAAGTATATGACAGGATGCAGAAATGCTCTGTTTAAGTATGTGACGGGATGCAGAAATGTTCTGCTTAAGGCTGTTGTACTTGCACCCATTATTGGCACAGTTTAACTCTTACTGGAGTAGTTGTAGATCCATGTATGAACAAATATCAACTCTCAGTTGCATTTGTCTGCAAACCCTGATAGCCATATGCCAAGGGTGTAGACTTGAAGGTCTGAGAAGTAAACGCTCTATGAACTAAGTCTCAACAATGAACCCTGCTGCTGGATGTCACTGAGATCATTTTTTATTTTCAGAAGAGTCACCTGAGCCTCTGATTACACAGGTTCTGTCAGTGAATCAGTTAGTTATTTACCATACAATATATGGATTCATAATCAGGTTTACAAGCTTATCTGTAATACCTTCATGGGGACTGGTATCAAAGCCCTGGCCCAGATGAGATAAGCTATGTGTACTGGCTAGTCACCTTTCACTTCTTCAGTGAACTTTCTGAAGGAATTAACAAGGTTTAGGAAACAGGACCTGCCTTTGAAGAAGCCAAATTGATGTGAGCCCAGTGATAAGGGGTTCCCAGTGGATATGTTTATGAGCACATAACTGATACGTTCCATAACTTTACATTTAAGGCTAGTCAGGCTGATGAGTCTATAGTTTCCTCAGTCAGTGGTTGAGACAATATTATGTAAAGGTATAAAGATGTTTGCTTTCCAGGCTTCAGAAGTGTAACCTGTGAAGAAGATTAGATTACAGAGGATAAGTAGGAAGTCAGACAGACTATATTTGATGCTAATTAAAAGCAACTAGGCATGTTACTGAATTCCTTGGATGTGGTGTTTTTAGCTTTCTTGGTGGTTGTGAGGAGGTTTTTGCACAGTGATTATAGTAGATATCTGGGAATGATGAATAAGGGGAACAGTTATAACTGTGGGTGCAATGCAATAGCAATGGCACTGAATTTGTCAGAATAAGATATTAGCTAAATTCTCACTGTCAGAATAGGTAATATTGCTAATGATAAGCTCAGAACATTGAGGAGAGTGAATTATTAACTTCCTGACATAGCTAAAGATGGATTTCTAGGTAGTGTTTGTTTCATATACTATTTTCAGTTCATATTCAGCTTTGAGCTTTAAAATGGCACTCAATACTTTTGCTAGCTGGTTGACTGAGCTTTTAAGGTTATTAGAATCGACTTATTATAAGCATTAAGTAATTTCTTCCTCTTGTTGTATAATTTATTTTATGGGTATCTCACCACAGGATGCTGTTTTAAAATTTTCCACTATATTTAATATAGCTAAGAACTGCCTTATCAATAAGTAGACATTAGATTCATTGGCAACAGCTCAGACAATAGGGTTTGTTAGGGAGGATTACTGCTAAATTTACTTAGGTCATATAGCACTTATAAAAAGTCAGTTCTTGAGAAGTCCCAAATCAATGAGGTATTTGCAGGGAAATGCCACTTGTTTTAAATGACAGGAGATGATACACAAAAAGGACTGTAAGAAGGGGCCACATTTATACAAGGAGGAGTGTAAGAAGGGGTCCTCTTAGTGAGAATAATAACAGGAATACTTAGGACCCTTCACAGAAATAAATGGTTTTGGTAACTTTCTGGTTTTCAGGTAAACTCAGACCTTCTTGAACAGTCTTCCTTCTTGAACAGTTTTAGAGGGGCTCCAGTTCTTGACCAAGTCCAACAGGATGACTTAACTTGGGGTGATACCATCTTATGACATGCATACCTCTCTAAACTTAAGCTGGGTGGGTTGAATTGGGTTTACTATCAGAAGGTCAAAGTGGGTTCGGTTGAACCCACTTCAGTCGATGTCCGGAAACCGAACGGCGACAATGTCGAACCCAGCATTGTTGAAGTACGAATCTCGCCCCCATCTCAACCCATGTTAAAGCCTGTACCAATGTTTACATCGAGTCATATTTCGACAATGTTGGAATTCGACATTGTCACTTTCGCGGATGTGGGTCGATGATCTCATCATTCGATGGGGTCTGGTTCGACCTTCTGATGGTAATCCTTGTAATGGATATGTAATGGATAAAGTTAAAAACTACTTTAAAGTTTGGAGAGGTTTCAGGTTAGATATGCAGCAAAAGGTTCATGTGATTCCTTTAGACTTCTAAATTTCACAAAGTTTACTGATAACTCCTTCCAACCCCTTCTTGGTTAACATAGAAAGCAAGTCACAGCATTTTTATGGACTAATGAAAAGCTGAGATATAAAAGAGACGTGCATACTCTTCCAGTGTTGGGGGGGGGGGGCATCTTCTTATCAGACCTGGAGTTTTATTCCCTGTCTGCCTGTCTGTCTTAGGATTCTCTGGAGAATCTTCTTTCTGAGACAGGATTCTTTTTGAAACGTCATTATGTGGGAAAAGATTGGAGGCTGTATGTCTTTGTACCAGTCTCTGATGGCCACTACATCTAGCTGCATCAGCCGTTGGAGGCTCTATGTCTTTGTACCAATCTCTGATGGCCACTACATCTAGGTGCATCAGCCGTTGAAGGCTCTAGGTTTGTACCAATCTCTGATGGCCACTATATCTAGGTGTATCAGCCATTGGAGGCTCTGTGTCTTTGTACCAATCTATGATGGCCACTACATCTAGGTAATCAGCCGTTGGAGGCTCTATGTCTTTGTACTAATCTCTGTTGGCCATTACATCTAGGTGCATCAGCCGTTGGAGGCTGTAGGTCATTGTACCAATCTCTGAAGAAACTGTTGCAGAAAAGAGGAAAATCCCAGGATGCAAAACACTCCCTTACCAGCCTCAGTAAGAAACTGAGATCCCTCATAAAATCCTCCAAAGCTAGTTACGAAAATAAAATTGCCAAAGATTCCAAAGACAACCACAAGGCATTCTATAACTATGTCAAGAATCTAAATGGCAATGCTCAGATCTGCTCTGAGCTAAAACAGAATGGCATTAAATATGCTGATCTCAAGGATATTGCCAATATCCTGGCAGATTGATTCAGTGCCAACTTCACCCCCCTCTCAACCCCTAAATGGCCCATCTCAATACCGGAAGATTGCCAAATTCTGGTAATAACGGCCACACAGGTAAAAAACGCACTCTCCAAAGATAAGAATACAGCATCCATGGGACCAGATGACATCCCGGGCTGTGTACTACATGAACTATAATATGAACTGGCACCTCACCTAAGTATCATGTTTAATCATAGCCTCACCTCAGGTTTCATGCCCACTGAGTGGTGCAGAGCTACAGTCATCCCACTCCACAAGGGGGGGATCCACCTTGGATCCCGGACACTACTGTCCCATCAGTCTGACAAGCCTTATTTGCAAGGCCATGGAGCGTATTATCATGCAACTTATAAACAAAGATATTGGCAACCTTCAAACACTGGACCACACCCAGTTTGGGTTTGTGAAGGGCCGATCTTGTCTCCTGAACCTGATTGACTTCTTCGAATCAGTCTCCAGAGCCATGGACAAGGGTAAAGTGGTCCACACAGCCTATCTAGACCTTGCCAAGGCCTTTGACACCATCCCCCCACTCTGGAATCATAGATAAACTTACTAAGCTGGGCATTAATCCCTACGTCACCCAATGGGTTGCTAACTGGTTTACTGATAGAACCCACACTGTAAAGGTAGCTGACTCCAGATTTAGCTCCAGACATGTGACAAGTAGAGTACCTCAGGGTTCAGTCCTGGGATCGCTCTTCTTTGGCATCTACTTCTCTGGAGTACAGTCCAACACTAAGGGACTCTGGCTAACAAAGTTTGCAGATGACTGCAAACTGGGAGCCATTATTGAATCCCCAAATGATGTGGATACTCTACAAAAGGGCCTCACAGAAACAGATGCTTTGTGCAGAGCCATGGGCTCAAGCTCAATGTCAAAAATGTATAGTTATCCCCTTTGGGAAAAACATGTATCCGTGAATTACCATATAGGTGGCAGTTCACTAAACACTGAAAGTGTGATAACAGACTTAGGGACACAGGTGGACAGTGGTCTCACCTTCAATAACCACATCGCCACAACAGTCAGGAAATCCTTCTATGTGGCACACCTCATCACTAAGGGCTTTTCAACCAGAAAAAAGGAGGTCATTGCCCCACTGTACTCATCCCTCATTAGACCCATTATAGAATACAACACCCAATTTGGTATGTACCTCTCAAGACATCTGCAACAACTGGAAAGGCCACAAAAATACCTCACTAAAAGAATCACAGGCCTAAAGCAGATGCCCTATGCTGACCGCCTTAAAAAACTCCAGCTATACTCTGTTGCATATCGTCTACTCAGAGGTGAACTCTGCTTAACATACAAGGCCATGTCAAACCCAGAGCTGTTGGACATGCTACACTTAAAGAAATCCCAATCCCTCAGAGCCACACGCTCCAGGGATCTAAACCTTGTCATCACAATAAACAAAACATGCTGGAGGGATAGGTTCCTGACCCAGAGACTCCCCAGACTCTGTAATAGATTGCCCATACATGTCAAGCAGAGTGCCTCTTTGGCCCTCTTCAAAAGGAACCTTGACGATTGGGTGGGAGAAAGGAAATTCACCCCAGGGATCATGTCAGTCACCCTGCTAGACAGGGTCCAGGGAAGTAAATAGTGTGGGAAGAAATAGCCAGGGAATTGTTATGGCTAGGCTTGTTTAGGCCCTAGGGCTGATAGCCTAGTACCAACCTATGAACCTATGAATCTATGATGGCTACTACATCTAGGTGCATCAGCCGTTGGAGGCTGTAGGTCATTGTACCAATCTCTGATGGCCACTACATCTAGGTGCATCAGGCATGCCCTCCCATTCAAAAGAGTTTATATAGATCAATAGCTCAGGTATGCAAACTCACTGGGGAAATTCACTCATTTCTAGTACTCATGCCAGAACACTTAACCCATTTACATTTGATAATAGGTTCCTCCTAAAAACGCATCCTGGATTGGTGAATTGTATACTTCATGAAGGAACACTGATGTCTTGGGATCAGCTGGTGTCCAGATATTTCTTGGCTAGGGATCAGCTTAATACATTGCTAGCCCTTTTTTCTCAGACTAAGTTTTACAGAATATCGAGGGCTAATTGGCCCATGCTAATCATTTGGGGATGGGGGGGTAGATGTAAAGAATGGCACACAGGTACTGAAAGTATCTCCTCTCAGTTATACTCTAACCTCCTAACAACTACATTGTTTTTGGAGGGAAACTATAAGGTTACTTGGCAGAATGATTTGGAGATGGCCATTTCTGATGAGGTCTGGAGACAATGGAATAGTTTTTTTTCCAAGAATACCACAAAATCCTACAATTTTGAATGTTTAGCTGTAAATGCTTATTCAGTTATTTCTATATTCCATGGAAACTAGGAATTAATTTCCTACTTGCTTCCACCACTTATTAGAGGTGCAATGTGGGGTCTGTAGCAACTTGGTTTCATGTCATTTGGGACTGCCAAAGTTAAATTCTTTCAAAACTGAGATGCAAAGAAATTGCCTAGATGTTCTCTAATGCATTTTATGCCTTGTCTTTTTGAAAAATGATTACTTGTTAAACATTCATTGTTTACTTTTAGCCTAAAGAGTTATGTAGTATGTGTCTTTCAGTATTGTCTGTGTCCATAGATAAAATAATTTTTTCGCACACACAGATAAATACTGACACTGCATGTGACAAGCTAAGTTTATCATAAGATGCCCACACACACACACACACACACACACACACACACACACACACACACACACACACACACACACACACACACACACACACACACACACACAAAGTTTATGCTGACTTACAGGCATTTTGGAGGTACAATTTTTCACTTTTGGCATATCTTTTTGGCAAGCTTCTCAACTTTTACCTCCATACAAACAAAGCAAAAAATGATAAGGGGAAAAAATTTACAAATTTTGGCACTTATAAAATGCTGGTACAATTCACTTAGAACTTCTCAAAGTAATTTCCATTAAGGGATGGAGTGAGAATTTGGGAATAAGTCAGTGGCACCACTTTAAAATCCTGACAGTTGAGAAGCATTCTTTGTGGTGTTGGAGTAAAGCAGAACACCTGGATAAAACTTGCATGGAGTGAGGAGGGGCCAATAGCCTAGTACCTACCTAGGAACCTATATTGGATGTGAACTAGGAAATTCACCCCGGGGATCACCTCTGTGGCTCTGCTCAACAGGGGCACAGGAAAATAATTTTCTTGGATGGCGAAAGTCAGGGTACCTTTTTGGCTAGGCTTGTATAGGTCCTAGGGCTGATAGCCTAGTACCTAACTATGAACCTATGAACCTATAAAGACACTATACAGAAGGAGCCACAGAGAGAAACTCAAGGGAGGCAAGCATTGTAAGTGTGATGTCAATGCTACATGCTATGGCACTGTTACAATAAAAAGTTGCTTTCACACATTGGCTGCCCATGCCACCAAAGGTAGCCATTTTATTGTATACAATGGTGTTGTTTCACTGTGCTAGAAAGAAAGAGATATTATGGCCACCTTTTTGCTCTTAGATACACTGTAGCATCCCGTATGTGTATAAGACATGGTAATGACTGTTTTATACTAATTTTAAATGCAGTACATTGCATGAAACTGCTTCTTCAAGGCCAGTTCAGGGTGGGGCTACTGTGTCCCTTTCATTTTCTCTCCAGAAAAGTGAATGTCTTGTATGACCTAGATGAGATGTTGAACACAACTATAGGTATTACCAGGTCAAAGTATAAGTTCCATCATTATTATGATGACCTGTGAGGCTGTCTCCCTGATGACCTCCATGTGTGGATAGATAACAGTAGTTAGGCGACAGTGCCCTGAGTGGCAATGTAAGTGGGTATCATTATATGTCTTTTTTATGTTTGTGAGGCTGTTCATGTTACTGGAAGGCATTTGTCTCAGCCAGCATAACAAATGTGTGTGAGTAACTAAGTGTTGTTTCAATGTTACACGTTGGTAATGGTGGCTTATAGTGTAATATGCTAACTACATTTACTGTTGGGTCTTTTATACACCTGTTATGTGCTAAGGTTATGCTGAACCATTTCAAGGTGCCTACAAGCTAGCTGGTGTGTCCTCATATGTACCAGGGCCATATGTTTCTGCAAATTTTTAATAGGGTACAGGGCCAGCTTGCTTATAGGCACCTGTAGGTTGTAAGTGTTGTTCTGCCATCTTACCTTACACCTGTCACAGTTCTCTGACTCTTTCTCTTTCAGCATTAGCAGAATGAGATATGAACTGTGTTGTCTACTACAAAAGGAAACAGAGACTGGGCAACCAGGATGGGTTAGTTCTGTTTGCAGACGCAGACCTGCTTTGTGTATATCCATTTCATTGGTAGGATAGGTTTACTTATATCAGACTTCCCACTGTATCCCCTCCCTACAAATGTAAATAGTACATGAATTTAGCAGGTAGCTCAACCTTTATGCTTGCTGAGGCTGTAGTTGGGGATGGTGATAAGACAGGGAGGGTCTCATCAGAGAGGGATCAGCCTCATTGTTTAAAGTGGCTCAGCCATAGTTTTTGCAAGTGGTGGAGGCTACTTTTGAGAGAGAAGAGGGCAGGAAATGTCCAGAAAGGGGAGCATCTTGGACTGAACTTCAGTTTCAGCTGTAGATGAAAAACATCAATGGGTTTGCCACAAGGAACAGTACTTAGACCTCTTTTATTCATTCTGTTTATAAATAATCTCCCCTGGGATTGCCCTCACCTTAAGTGCATTCATCCCCTTATTTAACAAACCTTCTCAGTTATAACATTTTCAACCTATACAAAGTAGTTTAACTTAAAACAAACTAACAGCAAATATTAATAAAACATCAATAATGCTTTGTGAAACTCAGCAATACTACAAAACTAAGAATTACAGATCTAGACAACACAACACTAACCAAAACTAAACAAATAAAAATACATTGGCATACTATTTAATGCAAAATTGTCTTCCTGTCCTCACATTGATTCAGGAAAACAAATACACAAGGTATTAAAATAATTAAGTATCAAAATAATTAAGTGTTGTATACACATGTTCTCACATGATTACCCATAGCCAAAAAAAAGGCTTACTATCAAAATTTCGTGTTCATATTAGCTTGTCAAAAACTCAAAAAAGTGAATGCTCTTTGATCAACAGCTAATATTCGAAACCACAAAAACTCGAATGGCTGGAACAGTGATGTTTTTCCCAGGGAAAAAAATTGCTGTTCACAAAAAAAAAAAAACAAACAAAAAAACAAATCCACAAACAAAATAAAGTGGGGGGCTTTGCCCCACGCCCCCCCTACTTAAATATACCAACTCCAAGATCACACCACAGTGGAGGAGACTGCAAAGTCCTGACAATGGCCCAGCAATTTTTTTTCCCATGGGAAAAAAATCGCTGTTCCGACCATTCGAGTTTTTGTGGTTTTGAATATTAGCTGTCGATCAAAGAGCGTTCGCTCTTTTGAGTGTTCGACAAGCTAATAGGAACCCAAAATTTTGAATGCCGTTATGTGAACTTTGATTTTTGAAAGTCAGTTTATCAAAGTTTCATAACGTTGATTTGAAAATGTCGAACTTGCAACAGCGAATGCTAGTGTGCATTTGCTGTTGTGAGATCGACATATTGATTGGAGATCGCACTATGGTGGGGACTGGGAACTTTGCCCTTTTCCTCACTGTAGTGTGATCTCGGAGTTGTAATATATATAAGTAGCAGAGGGTCTGGGGGGCTTGCCCCCCTGCAAAAGTGTGTTGAACGTCACTTGATGTTAAGGTAAGTTCGAAAAATGTCAACAATTCAATTTCGAATTGCTGACTTTTTTTTGTTTCATTATTTTGATTGGTCATTATTATTAATTTCGATAATGTTTTTTCGAGTAAGTAATTACTCACAAAAACATTTTCAACATTTTGATAGTAAACCAAAAAATAAGAATGTTTTACTCTCAAGACTTGACTATGGCACCCATAACATTTCACTTCTCTCCTTTAAAAAAGTCAAATCCCTCCAAATCACAGAAAACAAAATACTAAGATTTATTAACCAAATAACTAGATATACCACACCAACTAAAGATAACAAAGCTGCAGCCTGACAAT
Organism: Protopterus annectens; assembly: GCF_019279795.1. NCBI lineage: Eukaryota > Metazoa > Chordata > Ceratodontiformes > Protopteridae > Protopterus > Protopterus annectens. The sequence continues at coordinate 161,592,772 of NC_056727.1, forward strand.
CAGCTGTTATTTGAATCCTAACATCCCCTCTAAGTAAAATATCATCTCATAGAACTCTGTCAGACAGCCTATATGATCAATTACCAATCTACACCATGAGGTACCAAAGTAACACCCACAAAACACATCATTACAGCCTGGTAGAAAACGTACTACTTTTCATGAAGACACCTTTATTAATACACTACAGCTCCTTAACTGGGAGTCATTAAAGGCTCTCCCCATAAATGATGCTGTCTCTAAGTCCAACAGAATCTTCCTAGGTTTTTAAACACACTAGTTTACCTCAAAATAAAAAATAATAGTCAGTGCCAACCCTGCTCCTTGGCTATCCTTAGCAACTAAGCCACTTATGAAATAAAGAGAAAAAGCATGGAAGGTCTTCACAAAAAATAAATAAATAAACAAATAACTAAAAAAACATAAAATAAAACAGCTACTTTACTAGTATATAGACAACTAAGAAATCTGCCAAAACAATTTATAATCAAAGAGAAGAAAGCCTACCACTCGGCAAAACATACACTCTAGTAATCCAAAACTGCTCTGAACCTCAACCAATAACTGTTAAATCCAGCACATGCATGCAGAGACAGCACCAAACACATAAAAACAAAATGATACCATAGCTGAAGAACTCAATATCCACTTTATATAGATAGTACAGTCATTAATCAACCAGGCAACTAATCAAGCTCTTGAGATCCCTAATCAATCAAATAACTTCCCTCAACATTTCTTTTTCCACCTGGTTCCGCAAATGCTATCAAAAAATACGTCAAAAAACTAAAGCCTACAACTGCCCCTGACAATCTACCTGGCAGAGGCATTGCATATTCAGTTTCAATTCTGATAAAGCAATCCATTTTTTAAAATAAAGTCTCCTTGTTATGGAAAAAAAATATTCATTATTCCATTCCACAAGGGTAGAAACAAAACAGATTTTTCAAACTACAGGCTAATTACTATTTTATATTTCCTAAAAAAATTAAAAAAATATTAAGAAAAACTGTATTTATGCACAACTGAACTATCTAATAAATACGCATCTTCTTTCTTCAACCCTACATGGCTTCCATCCTCATCACCTCACAACTATTGCTTTGCTGAATTTTGTTAATACTGTCCACACCCACAGAAACACCTGAAGCCTAGTCTCCACAATCTTCTTAGATGTATAGGTTCATATGTATATACTAGGCTAATGACCACAAGGCCTTTTTAAGCTTAACCATGCATTTGAAATGCATCCAACAAGTTTGGTGTCCTAAAGGTTATTTTTAGGGGTATGTGTAAGCTACGGCATGTGTCATCAAACATTTGCAGGTTGCCGCTATTCATTAGAGACAAAGGTGACAGACTAGGAATGAAAGCTTTTGATACAGTCTCCCACCAGAAACTCTTATATAAACTCTAATCCTTAGGGCTCACAGTGTTGCCATAGCTACCTCTCAAATTACAAACAATGAAGTGGAAAAATGATTTCCCCTCCTTCTTTTCAGAAGGTATTAGTGTCCCACAAGGCCCCATACTTTTCAACATATTCATCGATGACCTCTACTCTGGTATAGTTCAATACATTGATAACTCAACCCTTTTCTTCTCTGCCTAATGTCACTCTAAACTCCAAAACCTCAATCAACAATCCTTCTTATTGGAAAAACAACAAAAACTGCAGCAGAAACACAGCGAGTGGATAAAACAAGCTAGGACTTCAATAAAAAATTATGAGGGCTTTCGCAAAACCAATTTTGCTTCTTCTGATCATACTCAACAACTAAAACACCATGAACTAAATACAAAGATACTATTCTTTTAGGCTACCCCAACCAATAGACACACAGACAATTATGGTTGCTAAGTAAGTAATTACTTGATGCTAGTACAATTCAAAGACTAAGCATAGTTAAGTCATTAGCAGTCTGTCTACTTTAAAAACTATTTTACATCACAGAAGACATAAAATACAATAAAATTCTACAGCATTATTTAAAACATTTAACTACACTGTTCACAGTTCTGCCATACCTAGTTCCTTCTGCCACCTCCATTTCTTTGAATTTCTAAGCACTACTTCCATGATCTGTTATCTATTTAACAAACCCACCAAAGAATCTCTTTAAATGATTGATGTTCAACATCTACTAATGAATAAATATATTTTATACTGCAATAGTTGCCTCTGATTTCATATGAATACAATATTATAAGTAAACATAAGTGTAATTGTTAATGTATATTACTTAATATTACTGGATATCTGTTTAAAAATGTTTGTAATTCACTTGGAGCTGTTCTCCCTGGGCCTCTGATGAAATTTTTTGACGAAACCCAGATGGACTTTAGTCAAACAAAAGCAAAATAAATAAATAAAATAAATACATTAATATTTTGCAAGCTACTGAACATTACAGTGGCACACAATACTAAAAAAAATGCTTACCAGTGAATGACAAGGCAATCAGAGGTCTAGCTGGCTAATTTTGTAACTTTTAAATTGTAGCAAGCTGCTGTTAAAAGGTCCTGTCTATATGTAAACAGTAACAAACTGCCTCTTACATTTGTAGTCAGCTGGAGATGTAATTACTCCATGTACTATGTATATTTTTACAGGTAGGTGCTAAATGCTGCCAGCTACTAGCAATGGGCCTGGTAACTATAAGTCAGATGACTAGAAATTATATAATTCTGCAAACTATCCCAGCAGTAATATTTTAGATATTAATTTGAGAAGTCAAATAGTGAGACAGAGCATTCTGCATTATGTCTTGGACCTGACAACAGCAAGATCCACTCACCACATCTGCTTTACTCTCATTAAGTAAGCTACTATTGAATATTATAATTCTCTTAGATTCAGTCAGGAATATACTGAAGCTTAGTTTGTATGTTTTTCTTTATTTGTGTGAGCCTGTAATGCAATGTTATTTTAAATATTTTCTGTGGCTTTGAACTCTGATGTCCCTGGGAATATATATATATATATATATATATATATATATATATATATATATATATATATATATATTTACTTGTTCTTTTATTATTTTTATTAAATATAACAAATGTGAATAAAGCACAAACGGTTAAACGAAACACGGCTAAAAATGGCATAAAACTTTTTAATAACAGATAAGCGCTTTCACCACTCGTATAGTGGCTTTATCAGGTCATATAAAACATAGAAAATGCAATAACATTTAAATACTCACATTTCAAACAATAATAATCCATTAATATGTATCAGGTGTATCAAACAACCCCACCATTACGGTAAAATGCATTGTACATAAACTCGTAGATACGCTCTATCTGCCTTAAAGAAACAGTCCCAGTTTAAGCATTAAAACTAAATAATGTAATATATAGCCATCCATAACAAATAAATTATAAATACACATGCTATACCTAAATATGACTCACTTTAATTTATACATTTGCATTAAGGGCATAGTACTTAAAGCTGAAGACTAAATATATATACATTGCACTTAAGCAACATATTAAATATCCAGTGGTGGCAAAATAACATCAAACAAAAATCAAAGGATTCTGTGAGACCACCCTTCAGACCTATTGTGGCTGGGAGAGGGTGGTTCACAGAACCTTTCTCATTTTTTGTGGAGAAACATATAAGACCTGTTTTGTTTAAATCATTTGTGGTGCTGAAGGATTCTAGACAGTTTTTACAAGATTTATACCCATTCTCAGAAGGTCTTGATAGAAATGATGGTTACAGGCTGGTTACGCTTGATGTAGTTGCACTCTTCACCACCATTCCCAATGATGAGGGTGTTGAGTATATGAGAAGGTTCCTTCTTAATAACAGTGACTATGGAGGCAAGTTGGTGGATTTATTATGTGTATTCATGGAAGTTATGTTGGAGAACATGTTTGTGTTTAATAAAGATTATTTTTTGCAAAGTGAGGGTGTAGCTATGTTTGGGTGGTACACTGATTTCCCTTGATGAGTTTGTCCAACAGTTGCATTATAGCACTAATTTTCTTAGGTTTACTTTGAAACATTCTGATCCTCAGATTGAGTACTTAGATATACAGGTTAAGAGGTTGAGAGATAAGACACTGACCACTGGTTTCTACAGGAAGGAGTGCCATAGGAATGCCCTCCTCCATAGGACAAGCATGCACCCCAGACAGATTTTTTCCAGTGTAGTTAAGGGTCAAGGCATGCACATCTCGAGGCTTAACAATACAGCTGTAGGGTCTGATGAGGGACTCGTGGTGTTAGGTGTTGATTTACAGACATGTGGTTATAGGAGAGAAGAGATAGCTCAAATGTTTAGACAGGTTAAAGCACTGAGGAATGGAAGGGTGAAACCTTACTTTTCAGATGGAGGAGTGGATACTTCAATAGATGGTAGGGTGGCCATGTCCCGGAGTGTAGTCAGTACACCTATGTCTTATACTAGCAATGTTAATAGGGTTAAGATGGTATTTGAGAAGCACTGGCCTTTGTTAATGACTGATGATAAGATAAGGAACATGGTGGGTGAAGTTCCACGTTTCTGGTTTAAGAACCCTAAATGTTTGAAGAGGATGCTTTGTTACTCTAAGGAGACTGATAGACCTATTAGAGATGTTAAATGGAGTACGCGTCCATGTGGCCAATACAATTATTGTAGATATGTGAGACATGGTAATACATTTAAACATCCAGTCACTGGGAAGGTATACAAGTTTAAAGTGAAGGTTGATTGTGCACCAGGAACATAGTATATTTAGTTCAATGTGACTGTTGTTTACATTTCTATGTTGGGATGATGAGTCATATGTTTAGGGAAAGGATCAGAGACCATGTTAGTAGCATTAAGAACAAGGATTATGTGAGTGCACTATCAGTGTACACACAAGAGACTGATGTTTGCCATAACTTTTTGTTTATGGCTATTGAGCTCAGTTCATGTGGGTGATAGGTTGAGGAACATTAGGAATAAAATCGAAGGTACTGAGCTCAGATGAATACTGAGACTTAGGGCAGATAGGAGGTATGGATTGAATGGCAAAGGCTGTATTAAACCGGTGCTTGAAGCTAGGAGGTTGCCCAAGAGATAGTGGTTTTAAATTAAAGAAATGTATGTAAGCTGTTTGTGGTTTTCAAAAAGATATAAAACTCTAAATGAAAGCTGTTGTACAACAAATAGAGCTCTAGCCTATAGTGGAGTTATAATAAAGTGTAGATCCTATCCTGATAGTATGTTCTCTATAGTTAAGAGGACTTGTGATAATTTACTACTATTATATTTAAGGCTAGGTTGGTCATGGACTCTTTATCTATGCTAGCATTGCCCTTGGGGTATTGGGCTTCCACTCTTGGGGAATGTAGTGTGTGCGTATGCGCCTCTTGTATATATTAGTTCTTGGAAGGCTGACTCTGTTATAGTTATGTTTTTATTACAACCTGATTTTCTGATGGAACTGGATATTTCTATGTTTTCATAACTAGCTTTGGAGGATTTTATTAGGGATCGCATCTTCTTACTGAGGCTGACCAGGGAGCTCCTCCATTCATGGGATTTTACTCTCTTTTGGAACAGTTTCTTCCTTCTGTTGTACAGTTTGTTTATGGCAGGGGACCACCAGATTGGCTTCTTTTTTTGGAGGATAGAGTCTTGGTTCTGTTTGAGATAGCATGATCCATGCACTCGTGTAAGTGCTTATAAAGTGCAACTGTGTAGAATTCAGTAGTTGTACTTGTATTGTCCATCTGCATGGGTGTCATTAAGTTCATAATTTCTGTCTTAAGAAGCATTAAGTTGGCTTTGGAGAACTTTTTTACCATGGTTTCCTTAATGGGTGGTGGGGGCAGGATGTGGATACCCATGGTGATTAGCTTATGGTCCAATCAGACCAATGAGGCATTGACTTCAGGTGTGGAACATCAGTCACTCATGTTGGTAATGACTTGATCTAGGATATTGATGCCCCTGGTGGGGGTGTGGATAAGTTGATCCAGAGCATTAGAGTTTATGAATTCCAGAAAGCATTGAGCAAAGGAGTTGGTACATGAGTAGTTTTCCCAGTTAACGGTGGGGTAGTTGAAATCACCCATTATTAGGGTGTTTGGTTGAACCTTAGTATTTTCCAGTACATCAAGAAAAGAGGAGTGGGAATCCTGGGGCATGGTGGGGGATCTGTAGCAAGCTACAATTTGGATTGCAGTTTTGCCCATAGTTAGTTACACTTGGATAACCTTGGATGCATTATGCTGAGCAACTAGCCTAGGGGTGTGGATATCCTTAATGAATATTGACACACCTCCGCCTTTGGTGTTCTGGTGCAGGTTACATGGCCGAAAAGTGTGGTATGAGTTATAGCCTGGTAGTGCAGGGGTGCTCTCTGGAGCCTTGAACCAGGTCTCAGTCACTGCACAGATATTGATGTTCTCCATTTTAAGGAGTGCCTCAAGTGAGCGAGTGAGTGCATTTTAAGATTTAGACTTCTAGCATTGTGTAGCATCACCCTCAGTTTTTGCTTGCCTGTTCCTGTTACAGTGATGAATTTGTCATTTGAACCTTGCCTAAAAAAGAAAGAATAGGGGCAGCAATAACCTTAGCCAGTATCCGGAATCCCAGGGGTGACAGGTGCAGGCCATCTCTGGCAAAGCATCGTGGTCTGTCGACCATGCCATCTCAGGCAGACAGATACTGGATCCCTTTAGAATTACACCAGAAGCTTAGCCAATTGTTGAAGTCAATCATTTTGTCCTTGTACTGCGGTATCATTCTGGGTGATGGCAGAAAGCTAGTCAGGGCTAGGGTCATACCTGCCTGGGCTACTAAATTGGAGAGCTCTTCCATGTCTCTTTTCATGTTGTCCAGGGAGGTACATCTCAGGTCATTCACACCAACATCGACAATGACAGAGTCATATTTGTCCTTGTTATGGAGTGACCTGAGTGCGTGGGTTATGTGGCAGATCCTGGCTCCTGACGGGCAGCTGACAGTAACTTTCTCCTTGTTTAGCCTGGTGAGTGGGACATCAGTGTGCCTGACTATAGAGTCACCTATGACTAGTGTGTTGGGTACGTTGTTTTGCCTTATTGGCTGTGGTTGAGTGGCACACTGAGTCTGCAGGCTATGTGTCATTTGGGTTGTGTTGGGGGGTGGAGTTTGCTTGCATTTCTACTTTGGAGATCTCTGTTGCTTGAGCAGATTATTATTGAGAGTCTCCGCAAATGTTTTTGTGTTTCTATTTGTGGATTTTGGTAGTGTAGATTAGTGAAACTATGTGATAAGTGTGGTGTGGTGCAAGTGTTTACCTTCTCCTCTTGACTGTCAAGTTCAGTCTTGGTTGGAGAGAGCTTTACCTCCAGTTTGGCTAGATAAGTCCATCTCTCCCAGGTTGTAGTGTTGGTTGGCAGAAGGAGAGGGTTGTCTGTGTACATGAGGCAATTTCTACATTGCCCCAAGATGCCCAGATTCATCAGATAGACAGGAGAGAACACTGGGAGCTGACCCTTGAGCATGCCTGAATAAAAAACGATTTTACTCTAGATAAGTGAGGGGAAGTGAGTACAAGAGCTGTTTTTCTCTAAGCAAGTGAGGAAAGTAAGTACCAAAACTGTTTTCCTCTAGGTAACGAGGAAGGTTGAGTGCTGTAGTAATTAGTAGGTTATTTAGTGCTTACAAGTTTTGAACAAGTGCTGATCATGAATAAGCAAATTCAAGTGCTAAAACTAAGAGTCTGTATCTGGACTAAACTAGTTACAGGAAAGGGGGGAAACAAGTGCAAATGTGGGCTTTTAAATCAGAAAGTTGAGAGAGATGGAAAAATTGCCCAGTCAGTGACTACAATTTCCGGGACAGAACCACTCCTTATGTGGTAGATAGGTTACCTAGTGCTTACCACTCCCACTTGATAAGCTAGAACGCTTCCCTCCAACACAGAAACTTGGGGGGCTCAGAAGATTACATACAGTCCTGGATACAGCAAATCTGAATCTGGGCTACACTAGTTACATGAAAGGTAGGAAATATGCTTAGATTTTTTTAATACAGAAAAGTAGCTAAAACAGCAGTAAAAACAATTCAAATGCAGTGCAAGCTAGCACACTTGAGTATGTAGCAATGTTAGACCAAACAGTTTAAAAAAATGCAATTACATTTAAAATGACTAAAAACAAGTGCAGAAGGAGTGTATTAGGTAGAATGAGGTAAAGAGATAGGACTGGGGGGAGTGTTCCAGATCAAATCTACAGTGGGGGTGGGCAACTGCAAAAGCTTCCAAATTTAAACAAGAAGACAGGAATAGGGAGGATGGGTAGGGGAAACCAACACCTTCAGCAGAGATCTGAAAAACTATACAGTGAAGCAAAACTAACAGTGCACAACTCTGAAGTCAGCCAGCAATAATATAAAATTAGTCAAGCAACAATTAACAGTACACAACTCTGAAGTGCCAGAAAAATATACTTAACTCTGTATATCTCCAGATAGTTTGAAGAGCACTCTGTCAGGACACAGGTAGGCTCCAGCAATAATATGGAGGCTGTTACTAACAGGGTCTAATTTTATGCATGTAATCGTTGAGGTAGTCAGATAACACACAGGATGTAAAACCAGTTATACCAACTTAAGACACAGCAGAAATAGGGGGAGGTGGGGAAAAACACCTTCAGCAGAGATCTGAAAAACTATACAGTGAAGCAAAAATAACAGTGCACAACTCTGAAGTCAGCCAGCAATGATATAAAATTAGCCAAGCAACAATTAACAGTACACAACTCTGAAGTGCCATAAAAATATACTTAGCTCTGTATATCTCCAGATAGTTTGAAGAGCACTCTGTCTGGACACAGGAAGGCTCCAGCAATGATATGCAGGCTGTTACTAACAGGGTCTAATTTTATGCAAGTAATCCTTGAGATAGTCAGATAACACACAGGATGTAAAACCAGTTATACCAACTTAAGACACAGCAGAAATAGGGGGAGGTGGGGAAAACACCTTTAGCAGAGATCTGAAAAACTATACAGTGAAGCAAAAATAACAGTGCACAAGTCTGAAGTCAGCCAGCAATGATATAAAATTAGTCAAGCAACAATTAACAGTACAAAACTCTGAAGTGCCAGAAAAATATACTTAGCTCTGTATATCTCCAGATAGTTTGAAGAGCACTCTGTCAGGACACAGGAAGGCTCCAGCAATGATATGCAGGCTGTTACTAACAGGGTCTAATTTTATGCAAGCAATCCTTGAGATAGTCATGTCCTTAATACAAATGTGTAATTTAAAGTGAGTCGTATTTAAGTATAGCATGTGTATTTATAATTTATTTGTTAAGGATGGCTATACATTACATTATCTAGTTTTAATGCTTAGATTGGGACTGTTTCTTTAAGGCAGATAGGGCGTATCTATGAGTTTACGTAGAATGCGTTTTAGCATAATGGTGGGGTTGTTTGATACACCTGATGCACATTAATGGATTATTATTGTTTGAAATGTGAGTATTTAAATGTTATTGCATTTTCTATGTTTTACTGTATATGGTCTGATGACGCCTCTATAAGAGTGGTGAAGGCGCCTACCTGTTATTAAAAAGTTTTATGCTATTTTTAGCCGTGTTTCATTTAACATTTTTTTGCTTTATTCGCATTTGTTGTTTTTATTTGTTTGAATGATTATTCATTTATCCGTTGAGTGCTTCGATACTCTGATATTTATTAAATATATTTAAACCTTTCATTGTGGCTGATTTGTGTATAGATATTTAAATTTTGAGAGTACTGGCATATTTATTTGTTGACACTGTGTAGGCCAGTCATAATAGCCTTGCTCTTTGTCAAACTACCATTTGTATTAGTATTAATATTACACAGTAAGATTGGAAACCCTTTGATAAGGGCCTTAAAGTAGCTGATGAGTTGCTGGTGGCAGTGGTAACTTCATTATAGTCTAGGCAGAAGGGGGCATAGCTAATAATAATCATGTACCAGCCTTTCCCAGGTGTGTGTGTATGTAAATCAAACTTCAAAGAGTGTTTGTGTCAGCTATTTGGGCAGGGACATGAAGATCTGGTTGGACAGAGAGGGTGCTTGAGGTCTTGACTTGGTCACTCAGCTGAGATATCAAACTCTGTTGCTTTGCCAGTGGAAAGTCTTCTTGAGGATCTGGAAAAAGATGGAGAAACCAGCCATAGACTGACTGTGGTTGCACTGGCCCAGCAATCAAGGAGCCTCAATCCTCACCACTAACACCAGTGAGGGGCGTCCATATAGGGAAAGGATAATAAATACACATACAGTAAAGTACAATTTCCGTTAAGATCACACAGAGTTCACAGTCAGTCTGGGGCTGGTTTCTCCCTTTCTCTCCAGGTCCGCAATAAGACTCTCCACTGGCACAGCTTTGGGGTCCAGATCTCAGCCTAGTGGGCAAGCTAAAACCTTCAGCACCCTCTCTGTCCAAGCAGTGCTTCGTGTCCCTGCCCAAGTAGTTGACACACACACACTTTGAGATAAGACTTATATACAACCAAACAGACACTCCTAGGGAAGGCTGGCACAGATTCTCCAGCTGTGCCCCTATTATCCAGATTATATGGTAGTACCACTTGCCACCACCCACTAATATTTATCAGCTACTAAAAAGGTCCTAATGAAAGGGTGCCCAATTATCACTGTGCAATATTATTATCCAAATGGTAAGTGCAACTGAACAGTCAAGGCTTATTTGGAGTGGCATGGCCAGTATCACTATATACATGCAATGTACTCTAGAGCTTAAATTATCTCTACACAAAACAGCCACAGTTGAAAGGTTTAAAAATATTTAATAATAAATAATAAAAACACAAGACAATACTTCTTACTATACAGTGCTAGTCAAGAGTTTAGAGATCACAGAGAAATACTCAAAATAATACAGTAGAAAAGTTCTGACATCAGTACAGAAAAAAACAAATCTAATCTTCCTAGTTCCTAGCTATATCTAAGAGAAAACGCAGTTCTAAAATAAACTTACATAAAGAACAAGACAGTGCTGGTGATACTGGATGTTCTCAAGACAAATGCTCAAATGCCCTCATTCTTTCTGTCCTTAAATTGATAACACAGTACCACTGATTCATTTCAGATTACAGCATTTCTTTCTGGGTCACAGGCTAACAGAAAGAATTCAGAGGTTAACAGCCCTTTTGATCTTGCAGCTGGTCAGGAAGCCAGAGCAATAAAAGAAATTATGCATGTTAATTCTAGCCATTAACTCTGACTCAAAACAATAGGCAGAATGCCTTTACTAGATATCTCGGCTCCGAGTTTTGACATCAAAGACAGTCATGAAATGCTTGACTTATAAGCTTTCTTACAGCAGAGTGCACTGTTGTTACATTTTTTCCAATTCAACATCCAATACAGTTTTTTTCACATTTAAGAAAACAAGCCTATGACTTACATTGATATTTACAAATGACAGAATTATCTACAAAATTCTATCTAGCTAGGCTGGCAGACTTCACCTATCTTCACACATCACCCCCCCCCCCCGCAGAACTCAAGCTAGTTTTTCAAGTGACCCATGAGAAATGTTGCTTGAGAGGATTAGGTCTATCTGAGTATACCTTACCCCATTCCCTGTCTTGAGAGCCCATCTGCATTGGCATTGTTAATCCCACTGTGGTGCTACACTGACATATCATATGCTTGCAACCCTAGGCTCCATCTTAGCAACCTGGCATTTTGCTGGCTGGCTCTGTTTAACTATGTTAGGAGATTGTGATCTGTAACTACTATGAACTTTCTTCCATAGAGATAAGGCTGAAGTTTCCGTAGTGCCCACACTATGGATAGACATTCCTTTTCTATAGCTGCATAGCATTCCTCCCTGGTTTGGAGCCTACGACTGAGATAAACCACTGGGTGCTCTTCCCCCTCTGAAATAGTCTGGCTAAGTACAGCCCCAAGCCCATGTTCGAAGCATCCACCTGCACAACAAATTCTTTACTGTAATCTGGACTGGCTAACACAGGGGGTCCTCTTAAAGCTTTCTTAAGCTCCGGGAATTCCTGCTCACATGCTGGGATCCACACTACCTTATCTGGTCTGTTTTTCCTTGTCAGGTCTGTGAGGGGAGCAGCTGTGGTACTATAACTGAGGACGAACTTTCTGTAGTATGCTGCTGTCCCTAAGTATGCCCTCACCTGTTTTTTTGTAACAGGTGCAGGTCACACCTGAATGGCTTCCACTTTGGCAGGTTCTGGCCTGATCTTACCACTCCCCACTCTATGTCCCAGGTAGGAGACCTCTGCCCTACCCACCTGACATTTGCTGGGCTTAATGGTCAACCCTACCCTCTGTAGTCTGTCCAGCACCTCCCTGATATGTTGAAGGTGTTCTTGCCAGGAATGGCTGTAGATGGCAATATAATCTAGATAAGCAAGGGAAAACCCTCCTGCTCCTGCTAGGATGTGATCTACCAGCCTCTGGAAAGTCACTATGGCATTTTTCATCCCAAAGGACATCTGTGTGAACTCATACAAGCCAAAAGGAGTCACAAAGGCAGACTTCTCTCTAGCACTGGGAGTCAAGGTCACCTGCCAGTAACCCTTGGTAAGATCAATGGTTGTAAGATACTTAGCCCCACCCAGCTGCTCTAGGGCCTCATCTGTCCTAGGCATGGGATAAGCATCTGACTCTGTGTGACTAATTTCCTGTAGTCCATACAGAACCTGGTGCTGCCATCCTTCTTTGGCACCAGCATGACTGGGGAGGCCTAGGGACAGTTGGACTCTTGAATTACCCCTAGTTGCAACATCTCCTGATTCTCCTCCTTCAGAGTCTGTTTGACTCTCTCAGGCACCATATAAGGGGCCTACCTCATAGGCCTTTGGGGTCCTGTATCCACTTGGTTCTGCACCAGGTGGGTACACCCTGGTTTCCCACTGAACATGTCCCCAAACTCCTGTAACACTGCTTGGATTTCTTGAACCTGGGTAGGAGATAGCTGCTGGGACATTGCTACCCCTTCCACTGAGGTGTCACTCCAAGCCTCACTAAGGAGATCAGTTACCAGATCTCCCTCAGTCTCCTCCTGCAATTCACTGCAAATGCTCAGCACAAGGGCCTCTGTATCATGGTAAGGTTTCATCATGTTAACATGGTACAATTTTTGCCCCTGCCTCCTGCCTAGCAGTTCCACCATGTAGTTAATATCACTTGTAGGGTCCCTCCCAAGCTGCTTGCAGCTTGTTATCACTGACAGAAATGAGAACCATTACCTGCTGACCTACAGCATACTCTCAAGCTCGAGCATTCCTGTCATATCATACCTTTTTCTGTTGTTGGGCTTCTGCCAGGTTCTCCTGGGCCAAACCCATGAGTTCCCTAAGCCTTGTCCTGAGGTTTATGACATATGACACAACAGACACCTTGTGAGTTTCACACTCACTTTCCCACTCATCGCAAATTAAATCTAGAGGTCCCCTCACCCTATGCCCATACAGCAACTCAAAGGATGAAAAACTTCGGGATGGCTGGGGAACCTCTCTGTAAGCAAACAACAGATGGGGCAAATATTAGTCACACTCCCTCTTAAGCTGGTCTGCAAATGCCCATAGCATGAACTTGATTGTAGAATTTAACCTCTCAACCAGACCATTAGTCTGGGGATGGTATGGGGTGGTCTTCAGGTGCTTCACTCCACAGTATTTCCACAGGCGAGCCAGCAGGTCTGACATGAAGATGGAACCTCTGTCAGTCAACATTTCATTTGGGAAACCTACCCTGCTGAAAATCTTTAACAAAGCATTTGCAACCTTTTCTGCCTCAATGGAGGACAGAGCCACTGCCTCAGGGTATTGTGTAGCATAATCCTCTACCTCTAGGATATACTTTTTCCCTGTGGAATTTGGGGTACTCAGAGACCTCACAATATCCATAGCTACCCATGGAAATGCCTCCTCAATCACAGGCAAAGGGATCAAAGGAGCTCTCACCTTATCTCCTGACTTGCCTACATTTTGGCACTGCTCACAGGTCCTGCAGTACCCTAGGACATCTCTGGAAATTCCAGGCCAATAGAAATTCTGCATAATATGTCTCTTTGTACATTTTCTGCCCATTTGACCGGCAAAGGGAATATCATAGCTGTGGCTAGAAGCCCCACATGGTAGGCTCTAGGCACTACCATCTGCTGTACCCTCTCACCTTCTAACCTTCCCTCAGGGGTCCAGTCTCTATACAGTAACTCTTTGTCCCAGTATACAGAATCCCCCTTCCCTTGAGAATCAGGTGCCTCACTAGCTACCTGCCTCAGGCCTTGCAATGTAGGGTCTGAGGGCTGAGCCTGTCTCAACTATCTCTTTGTAACCCTTCCCAGCTCCCATTCCACACGAAGGTTGGCATCCTCTGACAGTGGTGCCTCACTGCAAGCCTGGGTACTACTACTCACCACTACCTTTGCAGTCACTCTACCTTTGCCGTCTCTCTGTCCAAGGGAACATCAGTACCCACAAGCAGCTGTGGCTCACATTCAATCTCACTGCTACAGAGTAGCACCCTCCCTGAAGTAACCACCTCACCAGTTCTGGCTGCAAGTATGCAGTCTGTCTGGTTCTCCCCCAGGCTACCAGATCCACTTGCTTGTCTTGAAGCCTGACTGCGTGTAACTGCATAAGCACATGGTACTGCCTCATCCAAATCCTTCCCTATCAGGACATCTGCAGGATGGTAGTTTGGAACCCCTGTTGTCACAAGACAACCTACTATTGGCATTTTGTCTTCCCCACTTACTGGCTCTCTCACCTTTGTTCCCCACCTTACCTCTGTGGACATCTATATGCCACATGGCCCCGCTTGGTCACATTCAAAATATTTAACCCTAGTTCCTGAATGTGTACCTGGACTAGTGGCTTCCCCTGCTACTGGCAGATTGGCAGATTCTGTGCTGCAAACCATGGGTTCCTTTAGACCCATGAGCAGTACTGGGAGTCCCTTTCATGTGCAGGGATGCCCTGCTTGCTAGGTATAGGTCTCCCTTCTTCCCCAATTCATGTGAAGTAGCATATTGTCTATCAGCTAACCAGATCCTCATGTCCTCAGGCAAAGTGCTAAGGGCTTATTCCCTCACCAAAGGTCTGCCAGCCCTTCAAAGGTGGTGACCTGACATCCACCTACCCACCTATGAAAATAAATGCTCAGTTCAGCAACATATTCACACACTTTCATCTGCCTTGCGTCTATGCTCAAGAAGCTTTTTCCTATAAGTTTCAGGTGTTAGCTTAAAACATTCTATCAAACAGTTCTTAACAGTAGTATAATCAAAATATTCACAATCAGCAAGTTTAGACAACACAGTTACAGCTTTACCATGGAGTAAGGGGGTCAGGAACCATACCCAGAGCCTTTGGTCAACATCATACTGTTTACATACCCTCTCAAACATATGAATAAAACTATCAAAATTATCCCCCTCTGTAAACTGCGGAAGAAATGTACTAACTTTTTGTGCTTCCGGTGTCTGGTTACTCCCTTCCCCATTACCTCCATGACTCTGGTGAAGAGTCAGCATCTCTTTTTCATGCTGCCTCTACCGTTCCTTTTTCTCAGCTTCCAGGTGTAGCAGTTTTTTATTCTCCTCAGCCTGCAAACGTCACAGTTTCTCATTGTCCTCACTCTCTAGACCCCTCAGTCTCACAGCTGCTTCTATTTCCAAACACCTGGCATCCAAATCAAGTCTCTTTAGCTCCAGATGGATTCCTCTGCAGAAAGGTTGAGCTGTCCATTCTCTGAGTGTGGTACATCTCCACTGCCAGTCTGATCATCCTCCTGGTTGCTGTTTTCTGATGCAGCTGTGACCAAAGCTGCAATCATGTCTGCCTTAGTCAGGTTTCCATGCACCAGTCCCCTAGCCTGGCAAATCTCAGCCAGCTGGCTCCTTGTCAGCTTTCCATACTCCTCTGCTGACATGCTCCCTGCTCTCCCCGACTTACTAAGCTAACAAAAGAAATAAAACAATTGTGATCTGAACTCTGAGTATTCACTGCATGGCTGGTTTAGAGTACAAAAACACCTTCAGAGATCACTGTATGCAAGCTACAGAAATTCACACTACCCACACCAATACAAGCCAATTAGTATTTGCCAACCAATTAATATGTGGTGTGGATATCATACCACTGCCAAACAATATGTGATGCCCGTGCACTGGTCCAGCAATCAAGGAGTCTCAATTCTCACCACTAACACCAGTGAGGGGCATCCGTATATGGAAAGGGTAATAAATACACACACAGTAAAGTACAGTTTCCCTTAAGAGCACACAGGGATCACAGTCAGTCTGGGGCTAGTTTCTCCCTTTCTCTCCAGGTCCCCAATAAGACTCCCCACTGGCACAGCTATTGGGTCCAAATCTCAGCCTAGTGGGAAAGCTAAAACCTCCATCACCCTGTCTGTCCAACCAGTGCTTCATGTCCATTCCCAAGTATCTGACACACACACACTTTGAGATGAGTTGTATACAACCACACAGACACTCCTGGGGAAGGCTGGCACATGTTCTCCAGCTGTGCCCCTTTTACCCAGACTATACAGTAGTACCACTTGCCACCACCCACTAATATTTATCAGCTACTAGAAAAACCCTTATCAAAGGGTGTCCAATTATTACTGTGCACTATTATTATCCAAATGGTAAGTGCAACTGAACAGTCAAGGCTTATTTGGAGTGGCTTGGCCAGTGTCATTATATACATGCAATGTATTCTAGTGTTTAAATTATTTCTACACAAAACAGCCACAGTTGAAAGGTTTACAAATATTTAATAATACATAATAAAAATACAAGATAATACTTCTTACTACACAGTGATAGTCAAGAGTTCAGAGATCACAGAGAAATACTTAAAATAATACAGTAGAAAAGTTCTGACATCAATACAAAAAAATAATCTAATATTCCTAGCTCCTAGCTATATCTAAGAGAAAACACAGTTCTAAAATAAACTTACATATAGAACAAGACAATGCTGGTGATGTTGGATGTTCTCAAAACAAATTCTCAAATGCCCTCATTCTTTCTGTCCTTAAATTGATAACACCGTACCACTGATTCATTTCAGATTATATTTCTTTCTGGTTCGCAGGCTAACAGAACTCAGAGGTTAATAGCCCTTTTGATCTTGCAGCTGGTCAGGAAGCCAGAGGAATAAAATAAATTATACATGTAAATTCTAGCCATAAACTCTGGCCTCAAAACAATAGGCAGAATGTCTTTATCTAGACATCTCGGCTCCGAGTTTTGACATCAAAGACAGTCATGAAATGCTTGACTTATCAGCTTTCTTACAGCAGAGTGCACTGTTGTTACATTTTTTCCAATTCAACATCCAATACAGTTTTTTCACATTTAAGAAAACAAGCCTGTGGCTTACATTAATATTTACAAATGACAGAATTATCTACAAAATTATATCTAGCTAGGCTGGCAGCATTCACCTATCTTCACAGTGCACTTAAGGGAAATTGGACTTGATGCAGAGAGCTGTATCTAGAAATACTGTGTGTGTACCTGTCATCCTCCCAGTGAATATCCCCCACTATTGCCAGTGGTGAGGACTGTGGCTCCTTGATTACTGGTCTAGTGGAGGGTTGTCACAGTAGGGATTATCAGTAAAGGCAGGGAGAAGAGAGAATTTATTTTAGGTATAAAGTAGATTACAGTAGATTTTTTTGTGAGAAAAAGATAATAGGTGATAGCAGATAGGATACAAATTAAGTATGTAAAGATGAGTATTGGATGTGGATGTAATAGAAACAATAGGGTATAAAAGGTTTTAGATCAGTGTGGGTTTTAGAAAAGAGATATAAATAAACAGATAGAGATTTTGAGTAGAGAAAGAGCATGAAATAAAATGTGAGTGTTGGACTTAAAGCATGGTTGTATGTTATTTGTTTTTTTTTTTTTACAGGGATAGTTGCTTGAAGCAAATAGTATTTGTTTTAGCTTGAATTTAAATTTCTTGTGATTTAGTGTGGACCTGACATCTAGTGGTAGTGTGTTCCATAGTTTGGTTACTCAGCAGAAGTAAAGAGATTGTCCTGCATCTTTATTTGGCATATATAGATTTAACAGTTGTTTGTCTTCGGGCTCAGTTGGGAGTATAGGTTTGAAGAACGCAATTTATGGAAAGGCATTTTTCTGGATTATAGATTATTTTATGGGCCATTTTTAGTTGCTGGTAGTTGAGCTGTTGTGATAGATTCAGCCAGTTAAGGGAAGTCAGGGCAGTACAGTGATGTTTGTGGAAAGGGAGACCTGTTGCAAATTAGGTAGTTTTATTGTACAGTAAACTCTCAGTTAACCAGAACTCTCAAGCAACCGGCAAATAAATTCAAAGAAATACAGTATGATTTTCATGTGTTGCACTTTCCGTTTTCCCTCCGCAGAAACATACCTTACATTTTTAGTGTTTGAGTTTTGAAAAGGAAGATAGGAATACATTCCCTGTCTCCCCAACCTGAGAACAAGTCAAACCAAATAAATAGTATAGGGTACAGTATTAATCAGGCCTATTTTAATGGTAACTCTCAAGCAACCAGAAAATACAGTTATCCAGCATCTATCAATCCCCATGGGTGTCGGTTAACTGAGAGTTTACTGTTACAGGATTCCAGTTTGTATGCTAATGCAGTTTGGAGGTTAGTTAGTGTAGGGGTACCATCTAGTAAGGGGGGCAGGTGGTATGTGGATGTCATTGTTCTTTTTGTGTTTAGATTCATAAAATGTTTGTGCCTATATAGCATTCCTAGTTTTTGATGCGTTTTTTGATGTTATTTTGGATATCCAGGTCAAAGGTTAGTTTGTTGTTTACTGTAACCCCTAATAGTTTGGTGTGGGGAACCTTCTCTGTTGTTGAGGGAATTTATTTTAAAGCGAGAGGGGTATGATTGAGATATGAAGAGAAGTAGTTTGGTTTTATTTGGGTTTAGCAAGAAATTTGCATTATTGAGCCAGGTTTCAATGGATGTGAAGACAGTTTGTGTTATTTGTTTTAGTTGAGTTATATCATTTGCAGTGATACAATAGTTGAATTATCTGCGTATTGAATAATGGTACTTTGGCAAGAGGTATATGGAGGTTATTTATAAAGATATTGGAAAGAAGGAGCCCAAGGACAGAGCCCTGAGAGAATTTTGTTTTGTTAGGGAGATATTGTGAATAAGAGGTTTGCCATTTTACACACTGTTGTCTTAGAAATAGGTAGTTTGAGAACCACTGTAAGGCAGAATTTGTAAGTCTTAAATTAGATTGTTCCTGCAAAAGTTTTTGGTGTGACACTGTATTGAATGCATTTGATAAATTGAGGAATATTGCTGATATTGGATGTCCTAAGTTCCTAGCTCTATTAACTGTATCAATAAAGGATATTAGGGCAGCTGTTGTACTGTATGATGGTCTGAAATCATGTTGGTTTAGTGAAAGTAGTCTATTGTTAGTGAGGTATTCAAGGAGTTGCCTATGTATACATTTTTCCAAGATTATGGAGGGAACAGGATTGAGATGGGACAGTAGTTGGTCAGTTCATTTGATTTTCCACCTTTATGTGGGGGGGGGGTGACAATTGATTTTTTTCCATATTAATGGGACATAGGATTCCAAGATAGATCTGTTAATGAGCATGTTAACCGGGTAGGCTATGGCATCGGCTGCTAGTTTAAAATATTCAGATGGGAAATTGTCAACAGAGAGAGAGATGGGTTTTATTTTTTGTAGTAGACATGGTATATAGTTTGTGGATAATGGCTGCAATATAAGGGATGCTAGTTTTGGTGGCAGAGTTGGAGTAGTTTGAGAAGAGGTTGTAGAGAAAGTGGCTTGATTGGAGCTGGCCTTTTAGGGCATTGGTTTCAAGTTGAAAATATTTGCAGTTTGTAATGTGGGATTCACTAGGATTATTAACCAATTTTCTATAATTTCTTTGAACTGTGTATTAAACATTTCAGCTATTCATAATGAGGATTTCTCTGTGCAGGATTTTGTTTTGTACCTGGGGTAAGCAATGTTGAAATATGGACTAGAACTTTTTAGGGTTGCTTTTGTGGTCAGATAATTGCTGAGTAAAGTATTGTTTCTTATCTGCAATTATAAAATTGTTGCTTGGTTACATAGTTACTTCACTCCATGATGCTGCTTCTGCCTTACGCTATCACCAACCTGTTGTACCTCCATTCCTACCGTGTCATTCCCCATACCCTGTGCATTGCAGACCACCCTATCACCACTTCTCTGACCTCTGTTTGTCTTTGTCCTTCCTGTGTCTCCTCATCCTATTGTGCATTTATCTACACCTGCTTGTGCTGCTCTGTTTGTATCAGTCTGCTTCTACACACTGACCTACATAACTTTCTTGCCATTCTTTTTCTATCAATCTTCCCCTTCTTCTCTCTTTTGCTATAATACTAAAGAAATAAAGGAAGGTTCCCCTCCCCACAAAAACAATAAATAAAAAGATGGATGCCTTGCCTTCCCTCCAAACCTATACAGTTCTGGGTGTAGTCCTTCTATCTTTTCCTATAATTGCTACCTTCCTCTTTTTCTTAATTTCCTATACCCCTGTTCCCTAACCCCTTTTATGCATCTGATAGGCATTCATGCATATGAATACCGTAGCACTGCAGTTGTAATTACTATATAGTGCTATATCATACTGCTTAGTGCCATCATGGTGAGGGATACACTATCACATGCAGCATAGGCTCTGTATATACTGCTTTATGCCAAGGTGCAGCTATCTATGAGGTAATGTTTTCAGCTCTTGTGAGGTTCAAGGAAGGTGATGAGTTGTCCCTTGCACTTTTGAGTTCACGCTTCGTTGCATAAATATGTTTGCTGACATATTTGCTGCTCTATTCACTTATGTAGACTGGAACAGATATACCTCTGAGTAAGTATTCCCTCCCTCCCTCTCTCACTTTAGTTACATACATTATTGCATTTGTTGCTACACAAGCTTTGCCCAGGCATATAGTGCATCTCTATGAATTCCATCTCTGTGCCTTCCTAATGTTAAGATAGCAAACTCCTTAGATCATCTCACTGCTAAACTGCTTAACATCCTCACAATGGCCAGATGTACCTACAGAAGAACCTTGCTTTTTGCTTGAGGTTACACCTTTAAAATTCTGCTGTTGTGTCTGTTTTTACCCAGTGTTTGCAAATGCAAATCTACTGTCTAATTTCCACCATCTGAAAACTTTCCAGGCTTTCTCTGAGTCTTACTGTCTACAGTGCCAACAACTTTAAAGTTGATAGATTTCTTTTACTTTATTATAGTTCTGCATTGCCTACTTATCATTGCAGTGGTCCAATATATTTACTTGCCTTCCTCTTGTTCTACCATTTGATCTTATTCAACTCATTATATTTATAAACTGCTTGCAAGTTACTATGTATGCAGTTTAGTCTTAGGTTCATAGGTTCATAGGTGGGTACCAGGCTATTGGCCCAAGGGCTTGAGTAAGCCTAGCCAACAAGGTTCCCTGGCTTTCGCCACTCAAGAAAGTTATTTCCCTGTGCCCCTGTTGAGCAGAGCCACAGAAGTGATCCCTGGGGTGAATTTCCTATTTCCCATCCACTCATCAAAATTCTTCTTCAAGAGTGCTAATGAGGAGCTTTGTTTGATTGTCTTAATTTTAGACAGGGACTGCTTGTCCAGTAACTTTACACCAGGGTATTTAATATTTTTTAAGTTGGCCTTCATAATTTTCACCTCATCTGCTTCTCACCAAAGCATTCTTGAGCTAAAATGTCTTTGAAAATGGATTTTCCTGCTTTCACATCTAGTTGGTGTGAACTTTTGAAGTGTTACTCTGCTTTCCTACAGCATATTCTCAATAAAGTTTCTCTAATAACTCCTACAACTTGTCAGATCCTTCACTGCCGATTCCACCACTACCAGCACATCTTTTCCTACCTGTTCCATATTACCTTACTAATTACTTGCACAAGTTGCTAAGTTTTAGTTTCTTTTCCAACACTGACTTTAACCATAGATTCATAGATTGGATCCACAAATATTCCAAGGCCACTGGTTCTCGTGACCATGCTCTCCCTCCCAGTACCCTTCCTCAAGCAGCGCCTCCTGTCTCTAGGAGAGACTCCATAACAGTCATCTAGTTTATGTTTTAAGGAAGATAATGACTTGCACTACTTAACATGCAAGGAACGTTTATTCCAGAGAAATAAAACTTTGCAAAATGTCTTCACAGGGAAAAAGTTTTACTGTCAATTGAGTGCTTTCTTCTGTAAATAAGACTTTATCAAAACCTATTAAGAAATACCAAGAGCCCTTTTAAATAATTGAAAAACAACCACATAATGCTAATTAATTCAAAACTCAAACAGTGTTAAAACAGCACACACCAACAAAACACAAAAACAATCAACATTAAAAATATGTGTAGTCATAACATGTACTAAATCTACAAATGTATAGAATACCATAGTGTAGTGTAAAACTCATTTTATAACAAAATATTTTAATTTCAACACAGGATAAATTGATATACTTTCATTAAATCCTAGATGAACTGCTGAATTTAAACAAAACAACAATTCCTTATGCAATAAAATGTTTCCATTCACCATCCATACAACTTTGCATTTATTTTATTAACATTTGCTTACTAGGAAAGTCTGACTTGGAACAAAGCCAATTTTCAGAGGAGGCCCAGGGAGAAACACTCCAGATGCATGTCTTTCTAACATGGGAAGAAACCCACATGAACACAGGGAAGACATGCAGACTCTGCACAGAAAGTACCATGGCCAAGAATCAAACCAGAGAACCTCCTGCTGTGAGGTGACAATGCAACCGCTGCACCACTCTGTGTCTGCATCTTATCAATGATAAAAAAACTGCCACTTTTTAAAAACCGTGCAATTAGCTGCATGTTTAAACAAAGTACTACTACAGTTCTTAGTTTTAATATCCTTGATGGGTTCGTATATTTTACATCTGAGTGGACATTCAGTCTTACCCATATAAAACAATCACATGACATGCATAAAGCAACATCTACTGTGGCTTTTGTGTCACAATCACATTTACTTGGACATGAAATTGTACACTCATAGCCATGAATTGTTATACTGACAGTTTCAAAAATCAACCTACACTGCGAACAGTGTCCACAGTTATACATGCTCCAAGTTTTGCTTTGCTGAATGTCTTCAGTGTAATGCTTAATGTTCCTACAACTGCTGAAGACCACTTTGGGAACATTTCCTAATTTAGTTTTCAACTCATTAGTCATATACTTATCCAAATTATTAAAATAATAGACTAGATCCCAGAGGAATCAACAGAAGAGGGGTAATGAATGGTCTATCCATGAATGACACCTTCCTGCCTATGTGAATGTCTGAATTGTGTAAAACTGATTTGTACCTAATTCCTCTGTTGTTAATAATTCTCAAACTTATTTATTTAATATCTGTGGATAACATCTGCAAAAACATTTGTTCCATCCCTGAGAGTTCAAACAAAAAATCTTCGCTCCTGGAAACTAGTCTCAACAGATGAATCATCTGTCTTCTAACTACACTTTTTTTTCTATCTAAAAAAAATGACAGCTTGAAAAATATAAATGTGTTAGAAAAGCTAGGATTTCTAAAAATAGTTGACTAAAATTCTTTGCATTCCCTGTCTTTAAAAATAGTGACATCGAAATAATGTAGTGTACCACGGGAATATAAATAAGTAAATTGTAAAAATTCAGCTGTACTCTCAAGTAATCAAAAAAAATCTTTCAGTGAGTCATCAGTTCCCATCCATAACAAGAAAACATCATCCTTGCACTTCAAATATTAATTGAATATGGTTCATAAAACACTATTAGAAGCAAAGTTCTCTTCCCAGTATGGTTAAACTATGTCTGCATCTAATAAAAAACATGCTGCTCCCATTGCAACCTCAATATGTTGTTTATAATATTCTTTTTTGAACTGCATGAAATTATTTTTTAGACTAATTCTATAAAAGTGTCAAAGGAGTTCATTGATTCTTAAATCAGTGTACTTAGTTATCATTTTGTTGAACCACTGTCTCATGAGGAATATCTGTATAAAAGTTTGTAATGTCAGCGGTAACTAATATTACTGCATCAGGGTATTGAACTTCTGAGGACGGCTGTGGTGGTGTTGCGGTTAGCATTGCCATCTCACACCAAGAGGCTCTCCAGTTTGATCCTCGTCTGGGGTGCCTTCTGTGCGGAGTCTGCATGTCCTCCCTGTAGTCACGTGGTTTTCCTCCGGGTGCTCCGGTTTCCTTCCAAAGATATGCTGTAGGTGGATTGGATACTCTAAACTGGCCCTAGGTGTGAGTGTATGCATCTGTGTGCCTTCTGTGGAAGGTTGGGCACTGGGCTGGCAACTCAACACCATAAAACTTCACTGCCAATCATGAGTGGACAGGTGATCTGCTGTGGTGACCCTTAACTGGGCAAAAGCCAAAAGAAGAAGTATTGAAATTCTGACAACTTCCTTAAAAAGTACCATGACACTTTAACTATGTATTCTCAGTTATCTAGCAAGTTATTGAGTGTTCTGTCTATTTAACTGCTAAAGGTTCAGTCACTGAGCCTCTAGAGGAAACCACTAGTCTTAATGGTAGACAATGTACATTCTTATGAATTTTAGGAATACTGAATATCAATAGGTAAGAGACCAGCTGGCATAAATGGTTGAAGTCTTTGCCTTCAATGCACAAGATACAAGGTTCAATCCTGACTTCCTGCTAATGCCTGTTTGGAGTTTACATATTCTCCCTGTGTCTCTGTGGGTTCCTCCCACCTCCAAAAAACATGCTGAGTCTTTCCATCTCAAACCTACCAATGAATGGAGCTGTGGGTGCCATACAGGGGGAAGAATTGCCCAGACCTACTGCTTTGGAGATCTACTATGGTATACAGTATCCTCAAGCTAGAGGACACAGATCACAGACTGAGCACCAGAGCAGGGCTAGCCACTCAACGGTGTAAAAGATGGCTCTAGGTAATTCAATCATGTTGACTAATATCACCAAATGGGCATGGGTAGTTGCTGGGTAGTTACTGGTGATAAGTGGATTGAGGACCCGGCCTACTCTGACCTATGCCAGAGACCCATGCTAATGGTGTGAGGGGTGTATGTGTCCCTATTGGCCAGTCTGTGCCTGCCATAAAGCCCAGCAGCCCCGAGTCAATAAGCTACTGGCTGGCAGGTGTCTAGTTGCTCAGCCCAGGTTACCTGGGATAGCTCTGTTGAGCAAAAGCTGGACGCAAAATCAATCAACTTGCCAAATATGAACTGAATTGCTACACTTAATGTAGGTTCACTGACAAGATGGAGCTGGGAAGTGGATGACGTGATGGTACAGGGGAGGCTGGAGATCCTGTGTTTACAAGAGACAAGATGGAAGGGCAGTGCAGCAAAGCCACTTGGCTTGGGATCCAGAGTCTACTACTCAAGAGGAGGACAGGTTAGAAATGGTGTCGAATGTCATCAGAATTATTGATAGACTCATGGCAATCAGACTCCAAATGATAAGGCAGCATTGATAATCTCAGCCTATGCTCCACAGCAGGGCTGTGATAGTCAGTAAAAAAGTGCATTCATACAGCAGTTGTGGGACCTGCTAGATAATGCAGGACAACAAATAGGTGACTAGAATGCACATAGCGGGACAGACAAAACAAGATATGAGGACTGCCTGGGTCCACATGAGTGGGACAACAGGAATAAAGAAGGAGAGGCCATTCTAGACCTTTGTCTGGTAAATGCTTGATAGTAGCCAACACATGAGACAGTTACAAGATCCCATACAAGAGTAGCAAACATACAACTCAAGTGGACTTTCTCCTAGTAAGGAAAGGGCACTGCCATACAGTGGTACAAAGTCATCCCTAGTGAAACAGTTGTCCCACAGCATAAACAACTGGTTGTCACAATAAGCTGCAAACAGTGGTCAGAGAAGGCTCTAAGGTCAACAGATACCAGGCTAAAGAGCTGGAAGTTGACTGGAGAGAATGCACAACAGTACAAAGAATTAATCAGGGCTCTAGCACCCCAAGAAGTAGAATGGCAGTGCCTCAAAACAGCATGTATGAGGACTACAGAATAGATATGTGTCCGAGGCAGGTATGGAAATAAGGTACATGAGGAAAACTGGTGGTGGAATGCAGATGTCCAGGAAATCATCAAAAGAAAGAAGGAGTGCAAGAAAAAGTAGGAGATTGAAAAGATTGACCAGGCTAGGAAGGACTACTGGTTGGCTAACAAAGAAGCTAAGGAAAGTGTTGCAATAGCAAAGCATAGGGCATCAGAGGCACTCTACTAACTTCTGGAAAGTGACTCAGTAAGGGGCACAAAGAAACTATATCAGGTTGCAAGGCAAAGACAGAAAGATAAAGAAAATAGTCAGACACCCTTCATAAGGGATGCCAGCAACACCCTGCTCACCAGTCCATTGGACATAAAAGGTAGATTGAGGGAGTACTTCCAGTAGCTTCTAAATGAAGAAAACCAAACAGAAGCTGTACTGCCCAGATACAGCCTATGATGAGAGAAGAAGAGGAACCCACCCTAGAAGAAGTAAGAACAGCACTAAGGAAAATGAAGTCAGGGAAAGCAACAGACTCAGATGAGGTCACAGCAGATGTGATAAAGATGCTGGGTGAGATAGGGGAGAAATGTCTCCTGAGGGTACTCATAGCAACGTGGAGAGAAAGCCGTATCCCAGATGACTGGAGAATAAGCATACTCATGTCAGTGCACAATAGCAAAGGGGACATCCACAACTGTGGGCAGTACAGAGGTATCAAACACCTATCACATTACATTAAAGTTCTGGAGAGGGTGATTGATAAATGAATCTGTAGAGTAGTAGAATGTAAGATGGGAGATAAGCAGTTTGGATTCAGATTAGGATGCAGCACAACTAACCTGATGTTTGCAGTGAGACAGATAGTAGAGAAGAATTTAGAGATGAGCAAAGAGTCCGAATGGGGATTCCTAGACTTGGAGAAAGCATATGGCAAGGTCCCAAGAAAGCTGATTTGGGCAGCACTGTAGTGGTTTGAAGCCCAGAAACAGTGGTAGAATTAGTACAGGCTATGTACAAGGACCCAGTAATTTAAGTACAAACAGTGTTCAGTCTCACAGAGGGGTTCCCAGTGGGAGTGGGTGTACATCAGGGTTCAGATCTGAGACCACTGTTGTTCATACTGGTGATGGACTACATTAGCAAACAAGTCAGACAGGGCAGATCAACAAAATTGCTGTATGCAGAAGATGTGGCATTACAGGCAGACTCTGTGCAAGAACTTCAACAAGGGATAGGGGAATGGAATGCAAAACTGAAGATACATGGGATGAAACTAAGTACAGATAAGACAGTGGTAATGGCAGCAAAGTGGGTAAATCAGAAGAAACTAAGAATTGAGATAGAAAGGAAGATAGTGGAACACGTTAATAGCTTCAAGTCTCTTTGAGGCATGGGTGAGAAGGGAAAAGTCTAAATGAAGATGTCAAAGCTAGAGTCAGAGCGGCTGCAGCCAACTGGCATAGAGTGTCAGATATAGTATATGACAAAAGAATGCCAAACACACTGAAAAGTAAGGTGTAAAAAACAGTGATGCGACCAGTACTACTGTATGGTGCAGAAATCTGGGCAGTGAAGGCAGAGCAGATGAGTAAACTAGAGGTGATGAAAATTAAGTGCTTGAGTCAGGTGATAAGATGCACACTGGAACAGATGAAGAAATGAGGACGTAAGAGCAGAAGCCAAACTAGCAACAATTGCAGAAATGATCCAACAGAACAGATTATGATGGTCCTGACACATGTGCAGAAAAGCAGAAGACAATCTGGTGAAGACGATTTAGGACAGAGAGGAAGGTAATAGGACATGAGGGTGTCCAGCAAAGAAGTAGATGGATTGTGTGAGAGAAGATCTGTGGCTGTCGGACATGAGTGTCAAAGAAGGCAGGAGTGTGGAAGTGAATTAAGAGAAATGGTGACAGTTGACACAATACCTTGACCCCATGTAGAAAATGGTAACAAGGGAGTTGATGATGATGATGATGATGATGATGAATATCACTGGCATCTTTGGATGTCCCACATCCAGAAAAAAACAGTAACTCTGGTGTAATGACACCTTGAAACATCAGGATATTCAAAACAACCTTTATGTATCCATAACTGGTGTTAATTTCGTTCACAGAAAAAACTGTGAAAACTGGTGTCCAATAACAACTCTAACATTTTCATAGAGTAGTAGGAGCAACAAGCCCTCCTCTTTTATCAGGCTTCATAAAACTTAATGTTCTATCAATGGAAATGTCTCCATGTAGATAGTTCTCTTCTTTCATCAAGTTGTAGTACTTGACGGAACATTTAGTACTAAACAAATTCCTTATGTCAACTTTAAAAATGTGCTCAGAAAAGTTAAGAACTGTATTCAAAGGTGGATTAAAACACTACTTTGTTTAAAAGTACTTACTGTGTTGTTCTGTTGACCCAGCAGTAAAAATAAATTAAAGTTATGAATGTAGAGTTTCAAATACTGCAATGTACATACCAAATCTGATTTGAAAGGCAGTACAAAGAAAGAAATCCCACTTGAAAATTGTCAACAGCTCAGGTTTTAAAGTCAAAGGACTGTAGTTGTAAACTGTGAAGTCACCCACACAAGTCTTCTTCTTTCGGCTTTTCCCAGTTAGAGGTCACCACAGCGGATCACATGTCCGCTCATGATTGGCAGTGGAGTTTTATGGTGTTGAGTTGCCAGCCTGGCGACCAACCTTCCACAGAAAGCACACACACACACTCATGCCTAGGGCCAAGTTAGAGTGTCCAATCCTCCTACAGCATGTCTTTGGGATGTGGGAGGAAACCGGAGCACCCAGAGGAAACCCACATGACCACAGGGAGGACATGCAGACTCCGCACAGAATGCACCCCGCCGAGGATCAAACCAGAGAACCTCTTGCTGTGAGGTGGCAACGCTAACCGCTGCACCATTGTGGCTGCCCAAAGTCACCACAAGTAATATTGAGAAAACCTTGACTAAGGTTAATTTCATTCAAAGAAAAAAAACAATGTAAAATTAGTGTTCAATAGCAACTCTCATTTTCACAGAGTAGTTTGAACTGTTCATAGCATGTTTAATAATGGTTTCATGACTGATGATTGCATCTCCTCCTTGAGTGACCTTGAAATCTCAGGTTGTACATGTTACTCTGAACGTGTTTGTGTGCATTCTGATTGGCTATCCTCGAAAAATGCCTCAGGGAAGGAGTTTCCAAAAAAGTGGGAACATTCCCTATATTGAAATGAATATCTTGATGTAAATCTTGAGTAGGCCTTCATTTTCATTGTTGCTAAAATACTCGATTTCATGTTTGCTGTTTCCCAAATTATTTCTGCCTGGAAGTAAATGGGCTTTGTTCTCTTCATACTCAAGTTTTTCATGTTTCAATTTCTTTGACTTCCTTTCAGTAATGATCTCACAATTATTTTCTATCTTATTGAAAAATACCTTCATAAGCTGACTTGCAGGAAGAAAAAAGAAGATCTTTAGCAATGGACTCATTGAGACACTCAATTTCCATTAAATGCTCATCCATCATAGTTGTATTATGTTTGTTCAGAATTCTCATTAGTTTTAAACTCTTGACCCACTTTGGTTTCCTCTTCCACTCTTTCTTTCGTTTTAAACTCTTAACCCACTTTGGTTTCCACTTTCACTCTTTCTGGATTCAGTAAATGAAAGAAAACCTGTTCTACTTTTTGGCTGCCTGCTAATTGCTTTGTACTGGCTATAAACTGGTTACTCTCTGTAATAACTGACCTGAGGGTGGGAGGGTCACTGTAGTAGAATGTGTTATTAAATCTCTCTTCACGTTGGCCTCCACTTCCACTCAGTCACATCCTCCTTCACAGTGCAGGTATGTGTCATGTGTTATTACATTTATATTTGTTCTAAGACTGTGTAGAACAATGAAAAGTCCTTGATAGTATGTCATCTGTGATAGATGGGTTCAGAATTATGGTGAACAAGGGCGCCCGCAGGCAGGTGCAAGGGGGTGCACTTGCACCCCCCTGGAATCGGCTGACTAGACAATGTAAAAAAAAGTTTTTTTTTTTTTTTTTTTTTCCGTGCGTTCTTCTTTAAGAAGAAAGAAGTCTGGGCTAACAGTCCAGTCGCGCTGACGTCATCGCTCTCGCGAATATCTAGAAGTGTGTGAGCGGGAAACAAACGAAGATGGGACCTGAAACAGACTAGCAAGCGAGAGTAAACGGACAGATGGGACACTTTCAGAGCTGAAACGGACTAGCAAGCGGGGACACGTTCAGAGGTAGGCGTGTGTGTGTGTGTGTGTGTGTGTGTGTGTGTGTGTAATGCCCCAGGTGTACATGGTGGTGGGTAGGGAATAAGGCTTGAACCCTGTACCTTGGGCCCAAGTGGCAAGAGCCTGAATTCCCTACCCACCACCATTTGTAAAAATGTTGCAGGATTTTCCCTCATACTTTTTCTGTTCCTCATAAAATCTGTGGTTTCTGCATTTGTGTCCTTGTTGCCTGACAGCTACATGTTCTCTGGTTTTATTCTTGGCTGTCTGGGACTGGAGTGTTTCTCTCCGGGCCTCTGCTAAAAATTAGCTTTTTTTTTTTTCAAAGTCAGACTTTCCTGGTTAACAAATGTTAAAAAGAATGGACACACTTCAATATCAGACTTCATATTCTTTAGAAAGTGCATGGTAACAAAAACTTTTATTCTAGCAATTTTCTAAGTGTACAAGATGGATATTTGAAATGTATCCCTGTGTTTGGGACTGTATTCCCCCCCCATTATTGGCTTCGTCCAGGTTTTGTGTTAGGGTTGAGAGTTATGGTAAGAACTGAATTCACTGAATATATTTGGGGGCTGTATTCACCCAGTATTGGCTTTGTTTAGGTAGTGTTTGGGACTGTATTCCCCCCATTATTGGCTTCATCCAGGTTTTGTGCTAAGGTTGAGAGTTATGGTAAGAACTGAATTCACTGAATATGTTTGTGGGGCTGTATTCACCCAGTATTGGCTTTGTTCAGGTATTTATTGGCTTCATCCAGGTTTTTGCTAATGTTGAGAGCTATGGTAAGAACTGATTTCACTGAATGTTTGGGGGCTATATTCTCCCATTACTGGCTTTGCCCGGGTGTTATTTGCTAAGAGTTTGAGAGCTATGGTGAGAACTGAATTCACTGAATGTTTGGTGATTGTAGTCACCCATTATTGGCTTTGTTCAGGTATTTTGTGCTAAGAGGTTGACAGCTGTGCTATGGTGAGAACTGAATTCACTAAATGGTAGCTATTTAAGTTTCAGTCTTCCTCTTTCACAAAACAGTTGATTTGGTGTAGTGGTATGTTGCTCTGACTGTTTTGCATGGGGTCCCCTGGGTTCAAGACGTGGCAGTGAAATGTATGGTGGTAACGCAGCATTTTATTCTAGCAACTTTCAAACATTATACAAGCAATGTTTAAAATGTGTCCCTGGTTTTGGCCTTTTGTCCCCCCCCAATAAATTTTGGCTTTTTCCAGATTTCTTGTGCTGAAAAGTTCAGAGATACAGCTGAGTGTCGAGTAGATTTTACAAGGAGCTGAGAGCTGCAGGGGAGCAAAAGTTTAGTGCTGCTTATGTTTAGTCTGCTTGCATTGTTAATAGCACAACAGATAGTGTACTTGCTTTAGATGCTGAAGGCTGTGGGTTCTACTCCCACAGTAGGTAAATGCATTGCTGATGCTGTATTGTGTTGTAAAGGGGGTGGATGATGCAGTCTTTTTGGCAAAGATACCTAGTAACTATGAACCTGTTAACAGTTTGCTATCCATTCCCTATTGCGGTATTACTAGCTTTTCATTTTTTTATTGCATGCAACAAAAGCAATTTATTCTTCAAGGGTAACAGGCACTTTATATGTCATTGTTTAATCTACAAATAAAGTGTTTGCTAGCAGCAACCTCTTTATTAGTTACAAATTTTTTCAATGTGGAGTTTACTACTTCAGAGATTGTGTATATTTTTTACTGATACTGGTGGACTTGAGTAGACTTTTATGATGGAAATGTTCTGAATTGGGCAGTTTTGTCATTGGTGGATGCTTTTGTTTAATTGTTTACTGGAAAAATGTTCAAAACAATAAATTTTAAATGCCCTCTAACAACTGTACTGTATTGTACAAGGAATATAATGTAATACAGTCAGGAAGGTGTATCAAAGAGCATGTGTATGTTATGTTCGAGGGGCCTATGATTTTGAAGACAGCCCAGAGTTAATATTTGCCATTGGCAAAATGTATTTTCTCTGAAAGTGGGTTTCAGTGCTGTTTCAATGCATGTGAGTTTCAGGAGAAGTTTTAATGTTAGTCTATTTTCATTGTGAGAATGCATTGCTTTAACAGATATGTATTAGGGTTTGTTGTAAAATGCAAAATAAAACTTTCAAATGAAATCCTAAATCATCATGAAGTAAAGCAGTATGCACATGTGTTTATGATAAATGGGGCAAAATAACCAAGGAATGGGACATTGGAATGGCTGCAGGGGGGAGGCTCCATTTGACCATGATTTTGTGAGGGGGGTAGCAAACTCAGACGGCCCCGGTTGAACTATCCCTCTCAGTTGTCCATATCTTTGCAGAATGAATAGATATTTGCTGCTTATTTTTTGTTCTTCAAATTTGTGGTTTTCTAGCAAATCATTTAGGAATGAAGCCATTAAATGACAGACATTGAGTTTCAGATGTCATAACCTTCAGAAAAATGCATGCTAATGCAAGACTGCCTTTAAGTTTATACAAGAGCAAGTTTTAGTAGTGTTTGTATGTTCCCCAATCTATTTGGCCTTGTTCAGATTTCCTGCATTAAGAGGTTGAGAGGTACGTGCAAATCACTTTGTAGATTAGGAATATCCAAACATCTCAATTGTCCCCAATTCTGGCTCAAAATGTTGCTCTCCCCTAATAATCCCTCCATAATGGCAATTTTGGAAGAAAATGTGGAGGGTTTACAATTATATATAACTGTAATGATCAGTTATAGATTACCTTTATTTCAGAAATGCATGTGGATGCTCTTATTTTGTTAGCTGCTTCAAGTTAACTGTTAATATTAAAAAGGTGTCCCTTTTTGACAGGTATTTTGCATCACATTTTGGTCCGTTTTCATAAAATTGTGGTTTTCTGGCAAATTAGTGGCAAGTCATTAAAGATTGAAGTTAGAAAATAATGGCAGACATTTGAGTTTCTGATTTTATACCCTTCAGAAAATTTGTACTAATGCAAGATCTACCTGTTCTAGTTAAGTTAATAAGAGCAATATTTAAAACTGGCCTTATTTTTGGGCTTGTGCCCCACTTCTAGTTCTATGTATGGCTTTGTCCAGATTTCTTGCTCTGAAGTTGAGAGGTATGAGTGTCAGATCCATCACTGTCAGCCAGAGACATTTCAAATTGTGACATACTTATTGCACCCCACCCTCCATTGTAGTGGCTCTGGATGTGTCCATGGAAGGCAAGGAGCAGTTATGCAGTGTAAGTGTGCAGGCTATTCCCCCATTCAAAGTAGATCACAAATCGACCGTGGCTTTTCATCTGTCTTTGATTTTGCAAAATGTTCTGGTTTTCTATCAGATTTTTGTACTGTTGATTTATGCTTCTTATTCAGGAACTGTATGCTGTCACAGTGCCCTGTTGCTCTGTTTAAGTAGCCATGGTTTAATGAACATCAGGCAAGCTTGTCGGAGATTGTAAGATGCAAGTAAGCTTTAGTAAGCATATTGTTAAAGAATTACCAGTATTGAAAGCCTTTTCGTTGTTGCCATGCAGAGAATATTTACATGACTAGATAATGTATAAGCCTTTGGTATTGAAATGCATATGACAGTATTTTATTTATTTTATTTGCAGTTGGTTTGCCAGGATAGTCCATTGGGCCAAATGAACCCGTTTTCAATGGAGTCCTGGAGAGAAAAGCTCCAAAACTAAGTAGGTTATTAATAGATATACAAATTATACAATTACACAAGTTAATCATACAAGACATAACAATTTGCAAATAATACAACAAAAACTAGAGTGAGTACAATCTAGTGATGAAATTAATAGGTAATACAGACTAAAGGGAAATTTAGCACAAAAGCACTGAGAAATAACATATTTGGAAGCATTTCATGACAATACTGAGGAATAATAACATATTAGGAAGCAATGCACAAGTACTGAGAAGTAATAACGTATTAGGGAAGCAATACTTAGGAAGTGTGGCCTAGTATATTCTTTCCGATTTATTGTAGGAATAATAATATGTATGAGTTAGGGTGGGTAATTGGGAAAGTTGCAGGAGGAAACAGAGGAAGAAGGAAGATGGAGTTTGCAAGTGTTAGTTATGTGGGGTGGGAGCAAGAGCATTCCCACTGGGATACTAGATGTGAGTGAAGAGATCTTTTAAATATAAAATGGTTGGGGGTGGTGCGAATGGAAGGTGGTAGGGAGTTCCAAAGGTGCAAGGCCATAAGACAGAAGATTTTTGCCTGGGGACGAGTTGGTTTATATACTTCTAATAGATTTTGATTGTTGGACCTTAATACTCTAGCAGGAAGGTGCATTTTAAAGGCTGATGAAAGGGAGGGACAAAGGGAGGGTTGAAAATGAGCTTACGTGCAAGATTTAGTTGAGTATATGTGAGATAACTGGGTAGCTCTAGCCATTTTAGTTTTGGAGAGAGGAACAGTGGTGGGTGGAGGACTTGTGGCTGGTAGCGAACTTGACAATTTTGTCGTAGCAAGAGGAAAGTTGTGTTTAGAGAGGTCTGTAGATTAGTTGGGAGTGGAGCTCCATAGAGAAGGGAGGGGATAAGAAATGAGGTAGAGGGTGATTTTGGTAGCAGGTGTAAGGTAATGATTTTGTCGGTAGAGCATACCTAGTTTTGATGGGTTTTCTTGATATTTAACTGTAGGTGGGAGTTAAATTTGAGCTGGTTATCAATTTGGACCCCAAGTAACTTGGTCTCGGACACCAGTTCCAGGGGTAGATTATTTTGGCTAGAGATGTGGAATGTGTTTATATTGAAAGAAGTTGCCTTAGAGGGTGAATAACATTAATTTGGTTTTAGAGGCATTGAGTGCTAGGTGATTCCTTTTCATCCATTGCTCAGTTGTTGTAAAAGCATCTTGAGTCAGTTTTAGGAGTGAGGGATAGAGGTGGCAGCGCAGATAATAGCAGAATCATCGGTATATTGGATGATGTCTGAGAATGGGATAGAGTTGCGGAAATCATTTATAAATATATTGAAGAGAAGGGGACCTAGTATAGAGCCCTGGGGTACCCCAGTAGGAGTATTTGGAAATGAGGAGGTGGCCTTTTTCCATTTGACTGCTTGAGATCTGTTAGATAAGTAGCTGGAGAACCAGTTCAAGGAGGAGGGAGATAGGTGAAGTTTAGAAAGTTTAGTTAGTAGCAGGCTGTGAGAGTGTCAAAGGCCTTAGAGTGGTCGAGTAGTAGGGTAGAAACAATTTGGCCAGAGTCACGGGCTTTATTTACAGTTTCAAGGAAGAAGAGGACGGCGGTCATAGTGCTATGATGTGGTATGAATCCATGTGTGGGAGTTAGTAGGTGATTATCTAAGATGTGGAAGGAGTTGTAGTTGGATACACTTTTCTAGGAGTTTAGAGATGGGGACAGAATGAAATTAGTAACATTGTTGTTGCCACCTTTATGTAGAGGTATGATAAAGGCCCTTTTCCAGACTTGGGGTACTATACATTCTTGGATAGAGCGGTTGATTAAAATGCTAATAGGGTAAGCGATTGCTTCAGCAGCCTTGCTAAGAAAGTAAGAAGGGATGTTATCAGGAGCATTGGTGCATGGCTTCAGTTTCATAAGGAGTTTCTTTATAGTAGAAGTGGGTATAGGTTTAAATGAGAAAAAAGGAGTGTGAAGAGGGAAAATTAGGGGCAGATGAAGCTGATGAAGTAGTAGGAGTAGGAGAAGGAGTGGAGAGATGGGGGTTAGCAGATGGGAATGAGGAAGTAGTAGCAGAGTAGGGTAGAGAGATGGCTGGGGATGGTAAGGGAGTTTTGGAGAATGTAGTGGTGTTAAAGAAAGATGGCGTTAATTTGGAAATGGATTCAATGAAAAGAGTTAAATTGGGTAGCCAAGTCTTGGTCAGGAGCGTTTGGGTCTGGGGTAGGGGTATCTGGTTTGCTGGGGTTAAGTAGAGTAGAGATACCTTTCCAAAATTTCTGAGGGTTTGATTTTATTATTGTTTTGAAGTGTGGAAAAGTAGTTTTGTCGGTCGAAGATTATGAGCTTTTTTACCTTATTTCAAAGTATTTTATATTCATTGTAATAAAAGGACAGGATTACAGTATTTTCAGAAGCTCATTACACTTTATTGGAGACCAGTGTCTTATAGCAGTGTCTGTGTGTTAGTACACTTGTAGTTGGGTGGCTTTAATGGTATATGGTAAATAAGCATTGCTACCTTACTTAAAAGCCAAGCCCTGCAACAACTAGCTCCACACTGAAGTCAAAACACAATAGCTCTGGTGGGTAAATGTACTCTGTAGTAATCAAAAAAGGCAAATGTTTAAAATAACTACAGCTTATGTGCAAACACAATAGGTAGTGATGAAACAATGCTCTGCTAAAATGCTTTAATGCTCCACATTGCTGAGCTGCAGATCAGTTATCAATGGCTACCAGGATTTCACCCACTTCAGCTCAAGCACGGTGCCGTTCAGTGCAACCTTCCCAGAACCAATTCAAGTATGACCAGAATTATTTGGTGTGTGTATAAGAGGGAGGTAGCATACCCCTCAGCTGTCCAGATTTTTGCCCCATATTCCTCCTAAAAGGATTGAAGTTGCTAAATAATGAGACATTTCAGTTTTAGATGTCATTTAGAAAATGCATACTAACACAAATCCTGTTACTCTTGCAATTTTCTAAGTTTCTGAGAGCCATATTTATAATCTGTCCCTATTTATTTTAGGCTTTGTCCAGATTTCTTGCACTAAGGTTGAGGCCTTGAGGGGTGTGGTATGTTTGTGAGAAAGTGAAATGCCCAAGTTAGAGTTAGCAGGTGGAATTTTCAAGTGCATTTTCAAGGAACTGTGAGTTTTAAGGGAAGCTAAGTTCACTGCTGCTCATGCCAAGTCTATTTACAATGTGCAACTGTTTTGTTTAGCAAATGGTATCTCTATTGTGGTATAAAGTTTTAAAGCTATGTTAGTAGCACCACAAGTAGAATACTTGCATCTTAATGTAAAGGCTTGAGGTTCTATTCCTACAGCATATACATTTGTATGCTGCAGTCCTCAGGATGTCCTCCTTTGGATGAGATGCCTAATAACTATGAACCTGTTTTTCAGCTTGTCATCCATTTTCTATTGCAATATACCAGCTTACCATTTTTTTAATTTAACATAGGCAATTTATTCTTTGACAGCAGGCACTGAATTTGTAGATGAAACACTGAAATATACAGTTTTCTAGCAACAACATCTTCATTAGTTTCAGATATCTTTAATGTGGAATTATTCAGATTACTTTTACTTCAGCAGAGACATTCAAACAAGTGTTGCTGTATAATACAAGGGATATAATTCAATTAGTTTCAGATATCTTTAATGTGGAATTATTCAGATTACTTTTACTTCAGCAGAGACATTCAAACAAGTGTTGCTGTATAATACAAGGGATATAATTCAATTATATATTATAATTAATACAATCAGGTAAATCAAATAACTTTTGCATGGCCCTAGGTGTGCAAGGAGCCTATTGCTTGAAAACAGTTCAAGGTAAATAACCTGCCACTGGCCAGATGCATTTTCTTTGAATGTGGGTTTCAATGCTGTTTCATTGAATGTGAGTTTCAAAAGTAGAGAAGCTTTAATGCCAAGTCTGTTTTCATTGTAAGACTATTGGTTTGTTTAGGATTAGTAAATGTCTCAGTGTTTGGGCTATAATGTTTGAAATAAAAGTTGTACATTAAATCCAACTGCTTGTAATCATTGTAGAACTAAAGCATAAAACAGTATGCACACAGATTTGAACAGTGTCTACAGTAAATGGGGAGAAATAGCCAAGTAATGGGACACTGGAATGGCCATGTGGGCGGGGCTTGGGGTGGGTGGACTTGGGTGGGGCTGTGTTGGCAGGGGCGGGGTGAGCTATGTGGGTGGGGCTCTGGGTTTGCACCCCCCTGCAAAAAATCCTGCGGGCTCCCTTGATGGTGAATGACTCTTCCTAGGAGGATTTTAGTACACTGAGGTATTATTCATTGGAAACCATTTGAAATGTTGGAACCTACTAGAGCAAGTCCTGAAATGTGGAGACCGAATGGTCGAAAGAACAGATTTGTATATACCAAGATTGAGATGCCATTTCTCAATGTATTCCCTTTTTTCCACAGTTATGGTGATCTCGGAGTTGGTATATATACGTTTTGGGGTGAAGGGAGGTGCAGCGGGTCTTGCTCCCCTGCAAAAAGAAGTTTTAAGGGAAAGAGCAATTTTTGAGATTCGCTCTTCTCCGGGTTGTTGGTCTTTTTTTTCGACTGTTCGGCACTTGGCATTTCGAGTGCGGACATTTCAGTAGGGAGACTTATTGACCATCACAACAACATTCAACTCTTATTTCATAGACAGATAGCATCCCTGACTAAGGATTCTGTACCATCCAATCCCAACCCTGCCCAACAGCCACATATGTCCACATCAACTTTTATCCTCAAACCTGTGCCACATCCTATATAAAAGTATATAAACAAACTTAAACCATGCTCTTCTTTAGCTGATAACCTTCCAAGTGAGCACCTTAAAATAGCAGCTGATAATATTGCCTAATCTGTCTCAGTCCATATAAAAAGGTCAGTCCATGAATCATGCTTTCCCTCTCTCACTGGAAAAAGTCACACCTTATCCTTCTACACAAAGGAGGAAATTCAACTGACATTAGTAACTTTAGACCAATAGCAGTCGTATACCCCCCTCCAAAATCCTGGAAAAATGTATTCAAAAACAATTGCCAAAGTAACTCCTGCAGGTAGAACTCCAATCTCCCACACAACATGGCTTATGTCCTTCCCATAGTACTAACACCGCACTTCTAGCCTTTATAGATACTGTCAATAAAGCTACAGATAACAGCAAGCTAGTCTCCTCCTTATTTCTGGACTTATCTAAACCCTTTGACACAGTTTCTCACAGGAAATGTCTACTTCAAATGTCCTCACTAGGTCTATCTCATCCCTCCCATCCATGGTTTGAAAGCTATCTGCCCAATAGCTTTCAGTCAGTAAAATGGCCCTCCACCCTCTCTCAACACATCCCAGGAACCACCAGTGTACCACAAGGCTCTATCCTTGGTCCTGTGCTATTTTACATTCTCACTAACACCTTCTATACTTCAGCACAACAGGCCTTCCTAATATAGTACACAGATGACTCCATACTGATATGCACATCTGACAACCTGGCACATCTCCAAAAAATGACTTAGGAAGCTTTAACAGCCATTGAAGCATGGCTTTGTAACTCACAACTCATGCTCAATCCCTCAAAAAAAAATTGCTTCTTTTTTGTCCTGAAATCCCTCTCTCATGAAAAAAAACAATATTTAAAATCCTCTCTTAATAATGCAATCACTGAAGTCCCTTCTCATTGTAAATTATTAGTGATGATAGTGGATGATAATCTTAACTTTGACCCGCATATACAAAATTGCATAAAACTAACCCATCAAAAACTAGGGCTGCTTTACAGTGCCAAAAACTTTCATATCAATGCAACTAAAACTACATTTACCACTATTTATGTCCTCTTGTCACTACCTTATGGCATTTCCATCCTTACTAACCTCCAGATATCACACAAATCAAAACTAGAACAATGCTATAATAAATTTGCCAAATTTGCAGTAAATACCCCTTTCAGAATCCACTACTGTATAGCACTAAAACGCCTAATTTGATAAGAACTAGCACATCAACTAATATATACACAGCTTCTTGCCACCTAGGGAATTTTCCAGCATCCATCTGCTTGTCTAGCACTAAATATCATTTTACACATCTACTTTCCCAATTGGTTATTGCTATCCTAAGACCAAAAGCTCCTCTTTGTCCACAAACCTATCAAATCTGCTGGGTATGGTCTGTACTCATACAATGTTTCTAAGGTCTTTAACTCCTTATCTGTATCCATCAGATCAATACTCTCCCTCCAGTCCATTAAAACCATTCTGAAAGCCTTCATAGCCAAATTCATGCTCAATCCCAGGATAAGCTATATCTTTAAATATAATCAAGTACCTATTCACCTCCTTACTCTCCCTTCTTCACTCTGTTTCTTATTTCAGTCAATTTCTTTCTCCTCTGCTTCTCTTTCTAAACATGCCATAACCCTGTTTTTTTCTCAAGTCATATTGCAATTCATGTTTGTATTATACTAATTTAGCTTTAATTTCTCTATAAACTGGCTAAAAGTTCTCTAAATATTAAATCATTGTCATACAAGTTGTATCTCTTCTTAACCAATGTTTTCACAATGTATCTAATTTGGTATACTTATTTACACTGCAGATGTTTTTATTTTATTTTTGAAGATTGTAAAACTATTGTGCTTACTATGGTGAGTTCAATCTTGCAGGTTTGAGTGTCATAGTGGGCTTAACAGCAATCGCCAGTTTACACTTGTCTGCAAACTTTGTTGCCAGAGGTTTTGGCTCTTGGGTTGGAGATCTGAAAAGTAAA
The DNA here is from genome assembly GCF_019279795.1 of Protopterus annectens. Lineage (NCBI taxonomy): Eukaryota > Metazoa > Chordata > Ceratodontiformes > Protopteridae > Protopterus > Protopterus annectens. Next base: position 161,633,567 of record NC_056727.1, read on the forward strand.
TATAAAGGAGAGGTCCCAGCACCAAGCCCTGAGGGCCACTACTGGTCATGTGCACACTTTCTGATGAGGCATCTGCAACTTGCACTGTGTGTGTTCTGTCTTTCAGCCAACTTGCTATCCATCTTACTACAAATTGGTCTATTTTTAAACTATTTACTTTCAAACACTGGACCCCACCCAGTTTAGGTTCGTGAAGGGCCAAGCTTGTCTCCTGAACCTGATTGACTTCTTCAAATCAGTCTCCAGAGCTGTGGATGAGGGTAAGGTGGTCCACACAGCCTATCTGGACCTCGCCAAGGCCTTCGACATCATCCCCCACTCTGGAATCATAGATAAACATACTAAGCTGGGTATAAATCCCTATGTCACTCGATGGGTTGCTAACTGACAGAACCCAGACTGTAAAAGTAGCCGACTCCAAATCCAGCTCCAGACAAGTGACAAGTGGAGTAACTCAGGGTTCAGTCCTGGGACTGCTCTTGTTTGGCATCTACTTCTCTGAAGTACAGGCCAACACTAAGGGACTCTGGCTAACAAAGTTCGCAGATGACTGCAAACTGGGAGCCATTATTGAATCCCCAAATGATGTGGATATTTTACAAAAGGGCCTTACAGAAACTATGGGCTCAAGCTTAATGCCAAGAAATGTATAGTTATCCCCTTTGGTAAAAAACATGTACCCATGAATTACCACATAGGTGGCAATACACTAAACACTGAAAGTGTGATGATAGACTTAGGGACTTAGGTGGACAGTGGTGTCACCTTCGATAACCACATCACCACAACAGTCAGGAAATCCTTCTATGTGGCACGCCTCATCACTAAGGGATTTTCATCCAGAAAAAAGGAGGTCATTGTCCCACTGTACTCATCCCTCATTAGAAGCATTATAGAGTACAACACTCCGTTTGGTATGTATATCACAAGACATCTGCAACAATTGGAAAGGCCACAGAAATACCTCACTAAAAGAATCACAGGCCTAAAGCAGATGCCCTATACTGACTGTCTAAAAAAACTCCAGCTATACTCTATGGCATATCGTCTACTCAAAGGCGATCTCTGCTTAACATACATGGCCATGTCAAACCCTGAGCTGTTGGACATGCTCCACTTAAAGAAATCCCAATCCCTCAGAGCCACGTGCTTCAGGGATCTAAACCTTGTCATCACAATGAACAAAACTTTCTGGTGGGATATGTTCCTGACCCAGAGACTCCCCAGACTCTGGAATAGACTGCCCATACATGTAAAGCAGAGCACCTCCTTGGTGCTCTTCATAAGGAACCTTGATGATTGGATGGGAGATAGGAAATTCACCCGGGGGATCACGTCAGTCACCCTGCTAGACAGGGGTCCAAGGAAGTAAATATTGCAGGAAGAAATATCCAGGGAATTGTTATGGCTAGGCTTGTATAGGCCCTAGGGCTGATAGCCTAGTACCAACCTATGAACCTATGAACCTATGAACCTATTTTGTATCATGCCAGCATGGAGCATGATGTCAAAAGCCTTAGCCAGGTCAAGATACATTAAGTACACTTCAGCGTTAGCTTAGGAATATTGTAACCCTTTTCAAAGAAATTTCTAAGATTCTGTAGACAGAATGCACCTTCCACAAAACCAATTTGTTAGATGTCAAGTCTCTCAAGACTCCTGATATCACAGTTTATGAGGTCAATTGTAATATGTTCCATGGCTTTGCAGATGAAGCCTGTAAGGCTGATAGGTCTGTTATTAACCAAGTCAGTTGTAAGGCCACCTTTAAGGAGAGGCATCACCACTGCAGTGCACCACTCATCAGAGACAAAACCAGTAGCTAAACTTAGGTTAAACAGTTTAAGGACTGGGTCTTCAAGGGCTCATCTAACACTATTAATTAAACAACCAGGTACATTACACAGGGACTGGTGCTTGGCTTCAAGAACAGATGGCTGCCTCTTGAATGCATGATTGGAGGTTCTAATCTGACCTCTACTTCTGTGATCTTACATTTGTTTGTGTAGATCTGATCTGACCTGCTGATTACTGACTTGTTGGGGGGTTGGGAACTGGCATAATGATTAAGGTGTTTACTTCACAAGTACGGTGCAGCAGTAGCATTGTTGCCTCATAGCAAGAGGTTCTCCTGTTTGATTCTCGGCTGGAGTGCGGGGAGTTCCTTCTGTGTAGAGTCTGCATGTCCTCCCCGTGGGTGAGTGACGTTTGAAAGACATGCGTAAGTGGGTGTGCCTGCATTGAAGGTTGGACATCGAGCTGGCACCTCGGCGTTCATGAAAATCTACTGCCAATCATTAGCAGACCGGAGTTCCGCTGTGGCGGCCCCTAACCAGGAAAAGCCAAAAGACAAACAACAACTTCACAAGCACAAGGCACTGGATTTGATTCTTACCTTTGATCACTGGTTATAGGCTAAGCATGTATGACTCTGCAGACTGATTGCCTAGTATTACTTATGAAGCTATTGGGACTGGCATATAAAGGTACATTTGTATGTGTGCATGTATGCACTATAAAAATGTTTGATGGCCACCCGTTCTAGGGACATCACACCATAGTGCTGGTCTACTCCCCAGACAATCAGAGATTGATTCTACTATGGGGCAAAACCTTCTCTCTTCTCCCAGCTAGCCCTGTGGTTTCCCATATTGTGAGTTCCAAGTCAACAATGAGACAATAAGTCTCAGGTCTGCATCAGCATAGACAGATTCCTTGACCCTATGCCAGTGGGCTGAATATTTTCCTGCACTGACACACACACACACACATGTATATGTATATATATATATATATATATATATATATATATATATATATATATATACATATAGATATAGATATATACACATGTATGTGTATATACATACATATATAATATATATATATATATATATATATATATATATATATATATATATATATATATATATATATATATATATATATATATATATATATATATATATATATATATATATATATATAGATAGATATATATAGATATATATATATATATATATATATATATATATATATATATATATATATATATTTATATTACTGTGGCTCAGTCTGGTTAAATGGAAAAGAAAGAAAAGAGAAAGCACACGTTTCTAATATGTTTAATTTCACAATGCTTGTGGGTATACAATATTTTTTGTTGTTCCACTGTCTGTGCAGATATAAATATTGTCTGGTTTGCCGACTCTAGAATATGCAACATATAATTGTCCATGTGAAAAGCAATCCGTGTGCAGATCTAAACCACACAATTCTAAAGATTGGCCCTGAGCTTTGTTGATGGTGATTGCAAATGCCAATCGAATTGGGAATTGCAATCTCTTAAATTGAAATGGCATACCCATTGGAATCATAGGAATGTGAGGAATGAGGAAATCTTCACCTCTGAAAGGTCCTGTCAAGATTGTTGCTTCGATGACGTTGCTCATTAATTTTTTTACTGCAAGCCACGTGCCGTCGCAAAGCTTTGGCTGGTTGATATTTCGCAACATGATAATTGGCACACCGATTTTCAATTGCAGTACGTGCGGAGGCATCCCTGGCAGATCGAGTGAATTCAAAAACTCTGTTGGATAATTAACCACTTCATCTGCTTCCACAACAGTACCGACGGACTTGTATGTGACTGCCTCGCTTTGAATGTTAGACTGAATAATATTGTTAAGTTCGTAGACGTCTGTTCTTGGTCGCAAGAATAGCTCGTTCAGTCAGCCAATCGTGATTCTTATAATTGGTTTGAATATTGGGAAATACTTTTTCAACCAATTCTTCTTTTGACATCACTAAATTGCAGAAGTTATGAGGCAATGAAATTCGTCCTGAGGTCAGATCAACCGGCACCTTTCCGTTCCCAATTCCCAGCAATTGATTTGAGAATATCTCAGCTGATCGTTTTGCAGCTGGACACACATATTTGTAGTTAATTTTATCGTCTTTACATGTCGCCACAAAGTAGAGTATTTCAGGCAAGCATTTATTTCATCTGCTGGTGTCAATCGAGGAAGTACAGGTAATGTTTGCCTGAAATCTCCTGGAAGCAATATTAATGCGTTCCAAAATGGTGTGATGTTTCCACGCAAATCTTGCAATGATCGATCAAGAGCCTTGAGTGATTTTTTGTACGCCATTGTGCATTCATCCCAAACAATAAGTTTGCATTTCTGCAATATTTTTCCCATGCATGATGCTTTGGAAATGTTGCACTTGGGAGTTTCAGTGAATTGCATGTTCAATGGCAATTTCAAAGTGGAATGAGCAGTTCTTCCACCTGGTAACAATGTTGCAGCTATTCCGGATGATGCAAATGCTAAGGCTATGCCATTTTGGGATCGAATTGCTGCCAGAATCAGTGTAATTAGGAACATTTTACCAGTTCCTCCTGGCACATCTAAGAAGAAGATTTCTCCAACCCCGTTATTGATAGTTTGCATTATTTGATTGTAAATGCCTTTTTGCTCAAGCATTAGCTTAGGAATATTTGATTGCACATACAACAAAAGATCACCCGTGTTGTAATTTTGTTCACGATGCAATTCTACATTGAATGAAGCAGCAGCAGATCGATTCAGTGATGGCATTCCCAATTGATTGAGAACTTTGTTCGCGATGTCTAACGCGATGTCTAAGCACAAATCTTCAATCATTATCAATGCTTCGTTGTAGATTTCTGCTGTGAAATCCATGTTCATATTTGAATTTTCCTTGCGTATTCGATGGAAAATATCTTCAGTCATGTGCAATTTATATTTCTCTCATAACTCTGTTGGAGATAAAGGAGAGCAGGCAGTCAAAATGATTGCAAACAATGCACAAATTTGATTTGGATGTGACGTATTGCACGCGTCATTAATGCATACATCCCAGTGTCGGTCATTCTCCAATAAATTCAGAGCTTGACATGCACTGCAGAAAGTGGCATGTGTAATGCCATTGACAATTCTCAGTTGCTGGAAAGACGTTGGACCGGGCACATTTACCAACAGCATGCGAAGAAAGAAGCATTCATCTTGATTGGGATGCACGGTGTACAGTCTGCCTATCGTAGTTTCTTTGAATATGCCAGGTTGTCCATCGACTCGGTCTCCTCGTTTGCATCGTTCAAATGATTTTCTACTCGCATTCCATGTGTAATACTTCCGAATACAGCAGTGTTTTCGCAAACACGTCATTTTGACATAACGCGAAGAAAGCAGCTAATGCTGTAGCCGGTGGATTCAGGGCTATTTGTTGCACATTTGCAGCTGTGAAATAAATGCGTTGTCCATTTTCTAGATGTACTGCTAAGTGAACAACAGCTGGACTTCGTTCATGTATGGGAAATGAAAGAATTCGCCATACAGCTTCATTGCTGCTTATGTATCTTCTAGCCTGATACTGTGCGATTTCATCGATATGTATGACCGCATTCCTATCACTTCTTTCTGGTTGCATGCCAAAAACTGCCATGTCGCTGCCTTTATTCACGTACTTATTTGATCGATTTAATGGAGTTACAGTATTCCACGTTTATGTGTGCTTTGTATGTTTTTGATAGCAAAGGTGAATATGGAACAACCCACCGGTTATCTACTTCGATGTCACTGTTTCGCATTTGTATGGTTGCTAATTTACCGCCATCTTCTGCTGATTTTCTTCTGTATAAAGGATATCCATCGTTTTCTGTAACTGTGTTGGATAGTAATGCTCGAGGATATTGCTTAGAGCATTTTCCGTCTATCATACATGGTGAATTTGGATTCAGTGTACCGCAAGGTCCATGTATCATATTTTTCATCACAACTTCATGCAAATCCTTATCGATGTCGGCATCGGGTATTTCAGTGCATATCACATTGTCAATTTTGTTTGAAGTGATTTTGTTATAGAGCCAGATTAGTATATGTGCGTGTGGCAATCCTCTCTTTTGCCATTCCACTGAGTACATCCAGCAGCGCACAGAGCCAAACACTTCAAGTTTTACCATGAAATCCATCAGAGATTTTAGCTTCTGTCTGAAAACACGTGCTGTGATGTCATGCCTATCCACTGGCGATTGCCCAGGAAGTAAGAGCTGTTGTATATTGTCCCAAGCTGGATTGCATGTGAATGTAATGAATAGTTCTGGACGCCCATAGTGACAAACATACGCAATTGCATCTTGAGCGTACTCATGCATATGACGTGGACTGCCTGTATATGAAGATGGCAAAATCATTAGTCTTCCAACGTTAGTTGTATTACCGTCATTTACAACTGCATCTCACAAATGAACGTATTATTCAGAGCGAAGCTTGGTCTGATTCAAACGGATGAATATCAAACATTCTGTTTCGATTTTTGCATACATATCTACGATGTATTGGTGAAACAATTGACGGCATTTCTAAATGTGATTGTCTTCATTCTCTCGAATCATTAATCGGTATGTATAATAGTTCATTGCGCTGCATTTCATATTTGTTTCTTCGCCACTGACTGGATTTATCATCTTAACCTTGAGGTGATATCCATCGGCACCATCCCAAAAAATGATTGGATATTGCAGGGCATCATAGCATCGATGAGTTTCTGCAAATGTTGTCAATTGATCATTTCTCCAATGAAGAACAATATCTCTAGGTTGGAATTGATCTCCAACTATAACAATTGCCACTTTGTCTATAGTTGGAGCATTGAATCTTCACACATGTTCTCCAGCAGGCATTTTGTCAGCATGAATAACAATCTTGTGTGTATCAGATGGCATCATGTCAATTGCTGTTTTGAACAAACGCACTAAATAGTTTTTTTCGTGAAGAAGCTCTTGCAGTTTGGAAACGATGGACCTTTGTATGCCGGTAGAAATTCCGCAGTGTGCATTCAATTCATCATTGCCATCACCGATGAAATACATTTGTAGGAATTTCTGTTGACCATCTGGGAATGGAAGCAGGGAGCCAGCTTTATGATAAATTTGTCCTTTCACTTTGAAAGTTGGCATGAATTGAGCTGTTACGATTTCTGCGCCAAACGACATCATTTGGAAGCATGAGTTGTATTTCCTGATGTTAGATAAGAAATGCTTTGATTCAGCGGTATATCCGGCAAGCAAAGTTTTTAGTGGCTCTGGCGGTTCTCCAAGTTGAGGCAGTTTAATTTTTCCGGCAGCGCAACACATTCCTTTCGTTTCTCCATTAAATTTCAGAGCCTTGCAATAAGGACACACTTCAGTCATAGTGCCGATGAGAACATGCTGGCTAAAACTATAATCATCAGCTGGGTTGTACCGGAATGCAAGGCGATTGTAACCGCATGATTGCTGAGCACGGAGTCATGTTTGATGCTGATCTGCTGTTTCTCATTGACGTCTTTCAGCCACTCTCAGCCTGTCGCGTTCATTCTGTTGAGAATGAAGCAGATCTGAAGATGCAGAACGCGATCGCCGTGCTCGCAGCTGTGCATCCTCAAGTCTGGCTGCACGTCGCTCTGCTGCTTCCTCGGCATGTATCTGAGCCATTCTTTGTTTCGCTCGTTCACTGATGCCCATTCTTCCTCAGTTTGATTTGCAATTACTCGTCGCACTGCTCCCACTCCGTGAGTACAACAACCTAAGTTTGATCTTCTGCAAGGCATTATTTGGATGAACTAAAGCAGATCGATTGCACTGAAAAAGAAGAAAGAAAGTTATAACAAAAACATATAAAATTGCATATTTGTATACAAATATATAGAATCCATACTAGGCATATAAAAACGCGTGTATTCGAATGCAATGTGTGGCATCTATATAATAGTAGGTATATAAAAACATGCGCGTATTCGAATACAACATTGTGTGAAAATTTCAAAGCAATCGGTGAAGAACTTTCGGAGATTTAAGATTTTGAACAAATATTTACATTTTTATTTATATATATATATATATATATATATATATATATATATATATATATAAATATATAAAAAAACAAGTACAAAGCACCTCGGACCCAGAAGGTGAACAGTTTATTGTAGCAACACCACACAAAATATTTATAACTTTGCAGATCTCAACTTGAGAACAGGAATGAGAGATATCATATCATTGATACCTGGAACTTTACTGGCTTCTAACATTATTTGCCAGTACAACTCTTTATATTCCACTGGTGTCTCCCACATACCACCCCTAGGGTCAACAGCCACTGTTTCTAGAATAAAGAACTGAAATTCTGCTTGTTTGCAAACAATACTGTGCTTATATAATGCATTATTTTCACTTTTAGTCCTAACATCATAAAAGTGCTCATAAATTCTTTGCTTGAGCTTTCTTTCACACTTACTAACATAAAATGCATCACATTTTTTACATAGAACTAAATAAATAATACCTTTAGCATTACAATTTGCAAAGATACTTAAAGTCAACTTTCTTTTCCTTGCTTGCAAGTATATTGTATCTCCTGTTATAAGATGCGAACAGTAACTACAGCTTTCACATTTAAATAAACCTTTTTTCTTTTTGATTCCTTTTTCTATACTGTGTTTGTTTGCACCCCTCTCCAGTATTCCCTTGATGTTATTACCTCTCCTATATATATATATATATATATATATATATATATATATATATATATATATATATATATATATATATATATATATATATATATATATATATATATATATATATACATACTTTAATTCCTTGTCAAAAATGTAGTTTAAATCTGACAATTTTGCAACATTTTTCCATTCTTTATCCACAATTCTTCTGAATAAACCTGAGTGACCATCATATGTAGTGGTAATTCTTGAACTATAATTGTCATTTGTATTTTCAATGTTCCTTTTTTGTGTGACCAGTATTTCCGGTTTACCTAAAATAGGGGCAAATCTACCTCCCCTTGCACCAGAAACTTCTTCGCATATTTGGTCAAATAATTTGCCAGGATAGCCCCTGTTTAAGAATAGTTCTTTTAGTATTTGACACTCACTAATAAACATATTGTCTTCTGAAGTCATTCTACTCAAACGTACTAATTAACCCTTTAATACACCCCTCTTTTGATGGGGTGGATGCGAACTAGCGTAATGCAAATATGAGTTCGAAAAAGTCTCCTTTCAATATATTTTAGACTTAAAACCTTCTTTAGTCTTAACTATGTTAACATCCAAATAATTCACCTGTTTATAGTCAAATTTGTATGTGAATTTTAAAAAATTAGTTGTTCCATTGACGTAGTCAACAAAGACACTAGTGGAATATAGAGAGTTGTACTGACAAATAATGTTAGAAGCCAGTAAAGTTCCAGGTCTCAATGATATGATATCTCTCATTCCTGTTCTCAAGTTGAGATCTGCAAAGTTATAAATATTTTGTGTGGTGTTGCTACAATAATCTGTTCATGATTTACCTTCTGGGTCCGAGGTGCTTTGTACTTGGTTATAGTAATTTTTTGCACCTTCCGTGAATTTGGTTTACTACTATATATATATATATATATATATATATATATATATATATATATCTATGTCTAATTTTTTAGATTGAACATTTAGTTGTTTGAATGTGCAGAATATTTAGCAAATGCCAATAAAATTAAAATGCCAGCATTTGTATATAGGTTCATAGGTTGGTACTAGGGTATCAGCCCTAGAGTCTATACAAGCCTAGCCATAACAATTCCCCTGGCTATTTCTTCCCACACTATTTACTTCCCTGGACCCCTGTCTAGCAGGGCAACTGACGTGATCCCTGTGGTGAATTTCCTTTCTCCCATCCAATCGTCAAGGTTCCTTCTGAAGAGGGCCAAAGAGGCACTCTGCTTGACATGTATGAGCAATCTATTCCAGAGTCTGGGGAGTCTCTGGGTCAGGAACATATCCCTCCAGCATGTTTTGTTTATTGTGATGACAAGGTATAGATTCCTGGAGCATGTGGCTCTGAGGGATTGGGATTTCTTTAAGTGTAGCATGTCCAACAGCTCTGGGTTTGACATGGCCTTGTATGTTAAGCAGTGATCGCCTCTGAGTAGACGATATGTGACAGAGTATAGCTGGAGTTTTTTAAGGCGGTCAGCATAGGGCATCTGCTTTAGGCCTGTGATTCTTTTAGTGAGGTATTTCTGTGGCCTTTCCAGTTGTTGCAGATGTCTTGAGAGGTACATACCAAACGGGGCGTTGTATTCTATAATGGGTCTAATGAGGGATGAGTACAGTGGGACAATGACCTCCTTTTTTCTGGATGAAAAGCCCTTAGTGATGAGGTGTGCCACATAGAAAGATTTCCTGACTGTTGTGGCAATGTGGTTATCAAAGGTGAGACCACTGTCCACCTGTGTCCCTAAGTCTGTTATCACACTTTCGGTGTTTAGTGTACTGCCACCTATATGGTAATTCATGGATACATGTTTTTTCCCAAAGGGGATAACTATACATTTCTTTGCATTGAGCTTGAGCCCATGGCTCTGGCACCAAGCATCTGTTTCTGTAAGGCCCTTTTGTAGAGTATCCACATCATTTGGGGATTCAATAATGGCTCCCAGTTTGCAGTCATCTGCGAACTTTGTTAGCCAGAGTCCCTTAGTGTTGGCCTGTAGTTCAGAGAAGTAGATGCTAAACAAGAGCGGTCCCAGGACTGAACCCTGAGGTACTCCACTTGTCACTTGTCTAGAGCTGGATTTGGATTCGGCTACTTTTACAGTGTGGGTTCTGGGAGATCATGGTATGGTGGAAGGTAGAGATTTGCCCTTTCCCTGCTCTTGTGTGATTTCAGAGTTGCCATATATAAGTAGCAGGGGATATAGGGCCACCCCCTTCATAAAACTTGATTTTCTTTGGTTTTGATTAAAATGTTTTTGCTCTTTTCAGGATCAATGTTTGTGCATTTTGAACAATTTTTGTTTGATTGCATAAAACTGATTCACAGATATCTAGAAATAGATAGATATATCACTAGATAGGTAAATAGATAGACAGACATATAGATTTGGAATAAATGATATGTATCTATGTGTATATTTTACTTTATTAGTTCTATTGCGTTTCGTTTTGTCATGACTATGGCCCCTCTGTAATTATGCATTCTCCCTCCCATGGAAAGAAATGTAGTAAGTCAAGAAACATTGAAGGTTACTCTTCTGACCAGGTTTCACTCATCAGAGTTTATTTTATTTTATTGTGAATTTGTTAACCCGGGTAGTGCAGTGATCCCATTGTATGAGTACTGTGAACAGCATTGTACATGAGATAAGTTCCTAGAGGATGTTATTCACAAGAAAAAAATGTTGCAAGGAATCAATAAAAACAAATAGCATTTGTCTATAAGTTGGATAGCACTTATTTAAATGTCTAAAATCACTGCACATTGAACCTCCTCATCACAGGTATAGTCAGAAAGGTTTAACCATAGTGAGCATCACTTGCTTTGTGACTTAGATATAGCTGAAACAGCAGTACAAATGTAAACAGTTATTATTACAGTGGTTATAACTCATTTAGTAAATATCAGAGAAGCACACTTCATTTTCTCTCAGGCAAGACCTGTTGTTATTTTGAATCAGCAATGGCCACTGCCAGCCTTTTTTCAAACCAACACAGCTGCTCCCGTAATGTTGTTTATATTCCACTCATTAACAGAATGTTGACTTGAACACAGATCCAAATTATAAGGTATTGAGAACAGCAGTCCTACAAGCTACAATATGGTAAACAAATAGATTTCCTTGATAAATTCCCCAGGGGCAGTTCATGCTCAGATGTTGTAATCCACTTAGTGTAGGTAGCTCATGTTTTTTTTTTCTGTTCTGGAGAAAGCTTGTGGATTGCAAACAATTAGTTAAGCAGTAACATGTTGTCTGCCATATCCAATCAAGGTGAACAGCATAAAAATCTAAAAAATAATAAATAAATAGAAGTATAGAAACATAATATTCTTCCCTGCAAAATATGTATACAAAGAGAAAAATAAATGAGTGTTTTTAATTTAGACTCATACATACATTTTATGTATATACATCTATATATATATATATATATATATATATATATATATATATATATATGTGTGTGTGTGTGTGTATGTATACAGACAGACACATAAATACACCTGTAGCAAACTGTTATATAATTTTATCATACTATAAATAATATGTGAATTCCAAGAATAGGTCAAAGAGAAAGTTCAGATGATAGAATACATTTCCAATAGTTAATAATATATGGTGTATGGAGTTAACAAAACCAAGTTCATTCATCTATCTTGGGCTTCCATGACAGAGTGAAAATAAAAAAAAAACATGAAGGAGTGTAAGAGAAGATTTTAACTGGTACACATGAATGAAAAATGAACTTATGATAGATTTTATAATATTCCAATGGATGAAGTTTATTGCTGTCCTTATATCACACTAAACAATAAAACCCAAACTGCAGTAGACTTTTTCTTAAAATACTTACATTTCACAATGTACAACTGCCACAGTCATGTATTCTAAAATGCAGACCCCCCCGCTACAAAGAGGGTATTCAGAATGCCTGCTAGTCCGTCATGAATATAAAAATAAAGTAGCATCTGTTTACATTGCCCAGCTACCACTTAGTTTTAGGGAGAACTCTTGTTATAGCACTGTATATAGGTGGAAACACAGAAACCATTATTCTGGAAAACTTTTAACCCCAGATGGCAGCCTAGATTCAGATTGAAAGCTGTTCATATGGCATTCAGTCTAACTCAACTAATAATTGAAGCAACTTGTCTTCCTTTATGGAATTGATACTACACTTGACTGGATTCTGCCAGATTTGATAGTGGTCACTTATTACATGATCTACTACTGAGGTGAAAGGTATCCTTTCCAAACAGCGATGTTGGTGAAAGCTTGAAATCATTTTATAAAAGAAAATTCAATATTGTTTCTTGTCAGGATGATGAGTAACAGACCCATGGGAGTTGAGAAAGTTAGGAATTTCCTTGCTTAAGAACCCGGTATAAAGGCAAAATCAATGGGGGGGGGGGGGGCTGGTGTTCCAAATCGCATACAGGGCTTACATATTACTCTAATTCACTTAAAATGTTAATAGAGCAACAGGTTTTGCATCAAACTGCCTTTTCTGAACTATAATGTCTGAAATGTTTAATTCATTGTAACCCTTGGTAATACCAGAAAATAAAAAAAAAAATAACAAGTGACGGACAAAATCAGCAACCTGGAAAATCAAGGAGAGCTGAGATGTTCAAATTACTAGCAAGAAGAGTAGTCTCATGGAAATGGCTAAATTTAGAAACTGAGAATATGTGTAAAGCATGTGTTTTACATCATAAGAAGCAGGAAAATGCATTCATATGCACCATTACAACCCTGGGAATTTCCAGGTGGATGCTGGAAAAGGTTATATATCAGTTTTATAGGACCATTCATGAACATGCATTCAAGATTGTGGAAGATGCATGTTTAAAAAAGGGGAGAAGTGTTTTGTATGCCTGAAATTGCACCTTAGTCTTTTGACTGATCTCATGACCTATGGTTGTGGGAATGCATTGTTATTGATAAGTGGAATCCAGTCTGCATCAGATTAATTTTTATATTTTGTTAAGTAAAACGAAATAATTAATTCCTTGCTTCTTCTATGATACATCAGTGCAAATGTTTTCAATCTAATGTCTGTCAAGAGAAACACATAAAAAATACCTGCATGAAAAAATTAACAAAAAAACACAAACTAGGCATTTTTACAGGGGGTCAAACCCCATTTGTGCACCATGTAGGGGCTTCACCCTATATCCCACTAACATCTCTCTCTGTCTCTCTCTCTCTCTATATATATATATATATATATATACATATATATATATATATATATATATATAAAAATGTAAATGTTCATTTGTTCAAAATCTTAAATCCCCGAAAGTTCTTCACTGATTGCTTTGAAATTTTCACACAATGTTGCATTAGAATACGCGCGTGTTTTTATATACCTACTATTATATAGATGTCACACATTGCATTCGAATACACGCATGTTTTTATATACCTACTATGGATTCTATATATTTGTATGCAAATATGCAATTTTATATGTTTTTGTTATAACTTTCTTTCTTCTTTTTCAGTGCAATCGATCTGCTTTAGTTCATCCAAATAATGCCTTGCAGAAGATCAAACTTAGGTCGTCATACTCGCGGAGCGGAAGCAGTGCGACGAGTAATTGAAAATCAAACTGAGGAAGAACGGGCATCAGCGAACGAGCGAAACAGACAAAGAATGGCTCAAATATGTGCCGAGGAAGCAGCAGAGCGACGTGCAGCCAGACTTGGGGATGCACGGTTGCAAGCACGGAGATCGCGTTCTGCAGCTTCAGATCTGCTTCGTTCTAAACAGAATGAATGTGACAGGCTGAGAGTGGCTGAAAGACATCAACGAGAAACAGCAGATCAGCGTCAAACATGACTCCGTGCTCAGCAATCATGCAATTACAATCACCTTGCATTCCGGTACAACCCAGCTGATGATTATAATTTGAGCCGGCATGTTCTCATCAGCACTATGACTGAAGTGTGTCCTTATTTGAAGGCTCTGAAATTTAATGGAGAAATGAAAGGAATGTGTTGCACTGCCAGAAAAATTAAACTGCCTCAACTTGGAGAATCGCCAGAGCCATTAAAACTTTGCTTGCTGGATATACCGCCGAATCAAAGCATTTCCTATCTAACATCAGGAAATACAACTCATGCTTCCAAATGACGTCGTTCAGCGCAGAAACCGTAACAGCTCAATTCATGCCAACTTTCAAAGTGAAAGGACAAATTTATCATAAAGCCGGCTCCCTGCTTCCGTTCCCAGATGGTCAACATAAATTCCTACAAATGTATTTCATCGGTGATGGCAATGATGAATTGAATGCACGCTGCGGAATTTCTACCGGCATACAAAGGTCCATCGTTTCCCAACTGCAAGAGCTTCTTCACAAAAAAAACAATTTAGTGCGTTTGTTCAAAACAGCAGTTGACATGATGCCATCTGATACACACAAGATTGTTATTCATGCTGACAAAACGCCTGTGGGAGAACATGTGCGAAGATTCAATGCTCCAACTATAGACGAAGTGGCAATTGTTATAGTCGGAGATCATTTCCAACCTAGAGATATTGTTCTTCATCGGAGAAATGATCAATTGACAACAATTGCAGAAACTCATTGATGCTACGATGCCCTGCAATATCCAATCATTTTTTGGGATGGTGCCGATGGATATCACTTCAACGTTAAGATGATAAATCCAGTCAGTGGTGAAGAAACAAATACGAAATGTAGCACAATGAACTATTATTCATACCGATTAATGATTTGAGAGAATGCAAACAATCACATTTAGAAATGCCGTCAATTGTTTCACCAATACATCGTAAATATGTATGCAAAAATCGAAACAGAACATTTGATATTCATCCGTTTGAATCAGACCAAGCTTCGCTCTGAAGAATACGTTCATTTGCGAGATGCAGTTGTAAATGAAGGTAATACAACTAACATTGGAAGACTAATGATTTTGCAATCTTCATATACAAGCAGTCCACGTCATATGCATGAGTACGCTCAAGATGCAATTGCGTATGCTCATCACTACGGGCGTTCAGAACTATTCATTACATTCACATGCAATTCAGCTTGGGATGATATACAACAGCTCTTACTTCCTGGGCAATCGCCAATGGATAGGCATGACATAACAGCATGTGTTTTCAGACAGAAGCTGAAATCGCTGATGGATTTCATGGTAAAACATGAAGTGTTTGGCTCTGTGTGCTGCTGGATGTACTCAGTGGAATGGCAAAAGAGAGGATTGCCACACACACATATACTAATCTGGCTCTATAACAAAATCACTTCGAACGAAATTGACGATGTAATATGCGCTGAAATACCTGATGCTGACATTGATAAGGATTTGCATGAAGTTGTGATGAAAAATATGATGGACCTTGCGGTACACTGAATCCAAATTCACCATGCATGATAGACGGAAAATGCTCTAAGCGATATCCTCGAGCATTAGTATCCAACACAGCTACAGGAAACGATGGATATCCTTTATACAGAAGAAGATCAGCAGAAGATGGTGGTAAATTAGCAACCATACAAATGCAAAACGGTGACATCGAAGTAGATAACAGGTGGGTTGTTCCATATTCGCCTTTGCTATCAAAAACATATAAAGTGCACATAAACGTGGAATACTGTAACTCCATTAAATCGATCAAATACATTTGTAAGTACGTGAATAAAGGCAGCGACATGGCAGTTTTTGGCGTGCAACCAGAAAGAAGTGATAGGAATGTGGTCATACATATCGATGAAATCGCACAGTATCAGGCTGGAAGATACATAAGCAGCAATAAAGCTATATGGCGAATTCTTTCATTTCCCATACATAAATGAAGTCCAGCTGTTGTTCACTTAGCAGTACATCTAGAAAATGGACAATGCATTTATTTCACAGCTGCAAATGTGCAACAAATAGCCCTGAATCCACCAGCTACAACGTTAACTGCTTTCTTCACGTTATGCAAAATGACGTGTTTGCAAAAACACTGCTGTATTCGGAAGTGCCTACATATTACACATGGAATGCGAGTAGAAAATCATTTGAATGACGCAAACGAGGAGAGCGAGTCGACGGACAACCTGGCATATTCAAAGAAACTATGATAGGCAGACTGTACACCATGCATTCCAATCAAGATGAATGCTTCTTTCTTCGCATGCTGTTGGTAAATGTGCCCGGTCCAACGTCTTTCCAGCAATTGAGAATTGTCAACGGCGTTACACATGCCACTTTCTGCAGAAATGCAAACTTATTGTTTGGGATGAATGCACAATGGCGCACAAAAAAATCGCTCGAGGCTCTTGATCGATCATTGCAAGATTTGCGTGGCAACATCAGACCATTTGGGAACGCATTAATATTGCTTGCAGGAGATTTCAGGCAAACATTACCTGTACTTCCTCGATCGACACCAGCGGATGAAATAAATGCTTGCCTGAAATACTCTACTTTGTGACGACACGTAAAGACGTTAAAATTAACTACAAATATGCATGTCCAGCTGCAAAACGATCGATCAACTGCACATCAATTGCTGGGAATTGGGAACGGAAAGGTCCCGGTTGATCTGACCTCAGGATGAATTTCATTGCCTCATAACTTCTGCAATTACGATTGGCTGACTGAACGAGCTATTCTTGTGGCCAAGAACAAAGATGTTTACGAACTTAACAATATTATTCAGCCTAACATTCAAAGCAAGGCAGTCACATACAAGTCCGTCGACACTGTTGTGGAAGCAGATGAAGCGGTTAATTATTCAACAGAATTTTTAAATTCATTCAATCTGCCAGGGATGCCACTGCACATACTGCAATTGAAAATCGGGTTGCGAGTTATCATGTTGCGAAATATCAACCAGCCAAAGCTTTGCAATGGCACGTGGCTTGCAGTAAAAAAATTAATGAGCAACATCATAGAAGCAACAATCTTGACAGGACCTTTCAAAGGTGAAGATGTCCTCATTCCTCGCATTCCTATGATTCCAACGGATATGCCATTTCAATTTAAGAGATTGCAATTCCCAATTCGATTGATGTTTGCAATCACCATCAACAAAGCTCAGGGCCAATCTTTAGAATTGTGCAGTTTAGATCTACACATGGATTTCTTCTCACATGGACAATTATATGTTGCGTGTTCTAGAGTCTGCAAACCAGACAATCTCTATATCTGCACAGACAATGGAACAACAAAAAATATTGTATACCCACAAGCATTGTGAAATTAAACATATTAGAAACGTGCGCTTTCTCTTTTCTTTCTTTTCCATTTAACCAGACTGAGCCACAGCAACGCGTGGCTGGGTACAGCTAGTATATATATATATATATATATATATATATATATATATATATATATATATATATATATATACATACACTACTTTTACAGTCACAACAGTGGAGACAGGAGGAAACCCTTTTCCAGCACATAGTGGTCTTGCACAGTGATTCCCATTAAAACAACCCTTAACAACAAAATAAAAAAAATGTTGCACCTAATAAAGCCACAAACAAAACAAAACAGTGACATAAACATTTAAAGGACTTAAAAAGAATGATAAAAAGAAAAACAAAATATTGCAATGCTGTAAACAAACTCCAAAAGATCACAGGCATGGAAAACATAAGAATTTCATCTTAAACAGAAATTGATATCACTCCAGACCAACTCCTTTCCTGTTCAGACACATGCTTGTCAAGCTCAATGATATCCTTCTTCTACATACCCCTTTGGGTAGTATGTCTAAGGTCACTCACACCCAAATGGACCACTATTGAATCATAACTGTATTTGTCAGGATGGTGGGATCTAAGAACCCTTGTTACATCCCAAAGTTTGGCTCCTGAATGATAGATAACTGTCACTCTTTTCTTATTCAGCCCAGTGGGGATGGAGCCTGTATTCCTGACAATAGAGTTGTCTATTACTAAAACATTACTATGGTTAGCTGTAGTCTCAGTGGTTCATAGGGGCTTTTTGAATCAGCATCTATGTGACCCTTAGAGAAATGTGTACTGGCTGTGGGTATGAAGGGTGAAGGTAGGTGGATTGCTGTATGAACAATGTCTACGATTTCTTACTCTTTAGCCTGGGCGGTTTAGGAAGCATTTTCTTAGCAATCAAGAAAAGCTCATGCCAATGTAGTTTAACCTCATTCCACTAATGCATTAGGATATTCATCAAATGTATAATTTAGCTGAGTGATCTATAAAAGCTTCAAAGCAGATATTATGAAATTGCCAAATGCCATTTTGGAAATGGGAGTTGAAACTTTTTTTTGTTTTATAATACAGAACCATTTTAAATTATACTCCATTACAGACACCCACAGAGCTGTTGCTTAAAAGAGATATCAGAAACTAAATCTAAGCGGGCTGTTTAAAAGAAACAGTACATGCAAAATTGCCAGGGTAATATACTGAAAATAAACAAATCATTCAATGAAAATACTCTGTATGTCTGGGATCTCTTCAGGAGGAAGTCCCAAAGTAGATTCTGTGAATTATCATGGACAAACAAGCTCAGATTCACATTGAGATCAAGGAAAAGATTTGAGAATTTCAAAGAGGAGACAA
This sequence comes from Protopterus annectens, assembly GCF_019279795.1. Taxonomy (NCBI): domain Eukaryota; kingdom Metazoa; phylum Chordata; order Ceratodontiformes; family Protopteridae; genus Protopterus; species Protopterus annectens. The sequence goes on from NC_056727.1 coordinate 161,652,719, forward strand.
GCTGACATCTGTAACCTGACCTGTAGTGGTTAAGGACAGGGATATTTCTAAAGAAATTAATCCATATTTTCAAACTGGGGACAGTGACTGTGTCAATATGTCTAGTGAGGAGAATGAGTATGTTTCTAATTCTGATTTGTTCTCTGATCTTTGCAAAAGACTGTCATGCAGAATTGTGAATCTAACATGCAAGTGAGTAAGTAACCAATGCCAGAATAAAGAAAAGCTGGTCAATATTAATACCACATTGAGTCTCCCCAGAAAAAGAGGCTGTTGGCCTAGTGATACTTACCTGGTCAACAAAGTGTAAGCAAGTATGTAAATAAATAAATAAAATCTCAAAGTGTAAAACACCACTTCAGCATCTGACCTGCGGACTAGAGAAGCTAAGGCCAGTGGTTCTGACCATTTGCACGAATAGAGCTGATTGTGTTCCAGTATTGAATAAGCTACCTCATCAGTGGACTATGTCAGGACACTAAAATGTCATTTTCCTGAAAGCAAAATAGTAAATTGATTTAAGCTAAAAAGTTGTGTGACATGATATGATGTGCATTGCATATAAATACATGAAATCAAATCCATGCACCCCAATGTAGTCTGTTAGGACATCTGGTCAGTAGTCAGTCAGTGCTCAGTCAATACTCAACCTGTACTTGGTAACAAGGTGGCTCAAAATGTGATCCAGCCTATGTGTGAATTTCTTCAGGGTGACTCCAGTCATGTCCTGGGCTGTGTGAATTTCTTCAATGTATACAATGGCTATTAAATTAAAAAAAGACCTAAAGCCTGTTTTTTATGCTTAACTTTAACAAAGACTGAAATCATTAGAGAAATCACCTAAAAACCCAAATTGGTAGAGTGCAAGGGAAAAGAAAGCTGAGGAGTGATATACCCAGAAAAGCTTTGCCAGTAGATTCTAGCAGGAACAGTAGTGGATTATAACAGGGGTGGAATGTTCAGCCACCCAGGATCCACAGTTCCAGGAGGGCCCATGGCCAGCCAAAGAAAAAAATTTAACTAAAAAAAATTATGTTCAGCACTGCTAACTGTTTTAGTTAGCTTATGTACTAAACATAACAACTGTTCATTACTTTGCATTAAAAAAGTTGAATAATCGATAGGTCTGCAAATGGGAAAGAACATTTATTGGTTTGTTGACAAATTCCTCCTTTCCTGTACACAATTTAGTTAAACCAAAAAATTTAAAATTAAAATTAAAAAAATAAATAAAAATAAAATAAGCCTTACTTTTTATGTCAGCTGCAGTTGCTTGGCATGTTTTTGGCACACTAAAGACAAGCAAAGTAGTAAGTGCTTGCTTAAATTCAAATAAGTACTTTTGTAGTCTTTTTTTGTTAAACCTGAAATATTCAGAAACTACTGCTAATGTGGAATATTCAGGAACTACTCTAAGGTTAACCTCCTGTTATTAAGTGATAACCTGGCAAAATTTCAACCCCCCCATAAACCCCGAGAACACTGCTGCCTATGCAGAGTTGTTCACAGAAACCTTGTACAAACATGCTAATAGCTGCATAGAGGCAGCTGTACTGACCTGGAAGAAGTACAGAACTAACTCAAAAAACAAGCCACCTTGGTGGAATCATAAAATCAAAAGGCTGTGTAACAGAAGGAAGAAAATCATGGCAAAAATTAGAGGTGCAACATCCAGCAGGATAAAAGCGCTTTCATCAAACTAAATAAACTTCTAAGAGGAGAAATAAAGCCTACCAAAGCAGAATTTGAGGTATGTTTGGCCTCCCAGGCCAAGGAAAACCACAAAGTATTCTTTAGCTATGTCCGCAACCTCAAAGGCAATACACAGTTGTGTGCAGAGCTCATTGTAAATGGAACCACCTATACTGAGCTAGAAGATATAGCAAACCTCCTGGCAAAATAAATTCAGCTCTAACTTTACCCCCCCCCCCTCACCCTCAACCTTCCCACAGGAAATACCATCAAATATAATTCTCCTTACTATCACTAGGGAACAGGTCCATAATGCTCTCTCTAAGACCAAGAACGCTGCATGAATGGGACCAGACAACATCTCAGGATGCCTTCTAAATAGCATGAAACATGACCTATCAGGGTCTCTAGAATTACTATTTAATTGTAGCCTCCAAACAGGCTTCCTGCCTCATGAATGACGAACAGCAACAGTCATCCCTCTGCACAAAGATGGGCCATCTACAGACCCTGGAAACTACATACCCATAAGTCTCACACCAGTGTTATACATAAAGCCATGAAAAGAATTATCATGTAAATGATCAATAGAGATATACTAAACCTCCAGACACCGGACCTAGCCCAGTTTGGTTACATCAAGAGTAGATCATGCCTACTCAACCTGGTGGACTTCTTTGAGAAGGTCACTAAAGCAATGGATGGAAGAAAAATGGTTCACACTGTGTGCATTGACCTGGCCAAGGCATTTTACATGATACCCCCACTCTGACATTGTTGACAAACTCAAGATATTAGGTATAAATTCATATGTCACCTGGTGGATATTCAACTGGCTCACAGACAGGACCCAGGAAGTTAGAACTGGGGAGTCCACCCCTACAAAGAGGCCATCCACAAGTGGAATCCCTCAGGGATAAGTCCTTGGGCTGCTCCTTTTTGGCATTTACTTCTCTGAAGTCAAGGCCAGTGTCAGTGGTCTCTGGCTGAATACATTTGCAGATGATTACAAATTAGGAGCTGTCACTGAATTCCACACTGACACAAATGTTCTCTAGGAGGGGCTGACAACAGACAAACAACTGGTGTCATAGACATGCACTAAAATTAAATGTCAAGAAATGCATAATAGTATCCTTTGGGAAGTCATCCACCTCTAGTAACTGTCATATTGACAACACACACCTTAGAGTTGATTCAGTAGTCAGGGACTTAGAGACACACATAGATAGTAATCTAGCCTTTGAACATCACGTGTCTACAGTAGTGAGTTAATCATTCTGTGTTGCACACTTATAAACAAAGGTATGGCATCTAAGTCTGAGGGAGTCATTGTTCCACTGTATTCGGGATTCATCAGACCTATCATTGAGTACAATACCCCTTTGATATGTACCTAACCAGGCATATACCACAACTGGAAGATCCACAGAGGTTTCTCAGTAAAATAATTCAGGGCATAAGTAAAATGTCCAATGCAGACCATCTCAAGGCCCTATTGCTGTATACTGTCTCCTATAGGCTTTTGACGGGGAGATCTATGCCTGGCATACAGAGCATTATCAGACCCACTCTAATGGATCTCCTGCATAACCACAAAAAAACAACAGCACCAGAATTACCCATTCTAAAGACTTAAACCTTGCCAGTGATATAAATAGCACTTGCTGGACAGGCAGGTATTTGGTATTTATTTCTCTGAAGTCAAGGCCAGTGTCTCAGTGGTCTATGGAACAGGCACCCCATCCATGTGAAGCAGAGATCCTCCCTAACCCAATTCAAGTGCAACTTGAACAATTGGATGGGGAACAGAAAATTCATCCCTAGTTTGGCACCTATGTCTCTAATGGACACAGGCAACCTGTAAATTGTTCATCTCCCAGGCCCCGGCTTGTAAATGTTTCTTTTCTCAAAACCCTATTTACACAAATCAAGGGTATCAGAACTTGTCAGAGATTTGGGATGCATGGCTAGACATAAAAAGGCCTTTGTGGTCATTAGCCTAGTAAACACATATGAACCTATGAACCTATGTATTCCTTCCTGACTTCTCATCCTGGAACTGCTGGCCATAATGCATGCAGAAATAGCAAGCAGACTGGCTATTGATCTAGTGTCTGTTGCACTCCATTAGGTCTGTTCCTGAAATTCACCATAAGTGATTGACTGAATTTCACTTTGGTGAAGGACCAGAGTCATGAGGGTTTTATAGTTTTGTGAACAGTCTACTGATTATCTTTTTTTGCCTTGTCTTCCCACTGTCTCTGGACTTGAGTAGAGACAGAGTTGGATAAAGAACATAAATAAATTAAAAGATATGTGGCTGTGTCACTCTGCATGTGAAAGGGAAAGGTCTTGACAGGTCTATGATTAGCAGCAGCTGTCTGTATGCAGACAACATGATTAAATAAAAGATCTGATTGGTGACTTAGTCAGGCAGCTAATGGTCTAGGGATGGGTGCTACAAAGGCAGGGTTGCCAGATTTGCAGCCCCCCAGGTAGGGACAAAAAAAAAAGGTCTCTCACGGCAAGTGAAGACCAAAAAAAAAAAAAAAAAAGGTCTTCACAGCTCCGCATTAAAGAACAGTAGCTCTGCACTAAACACGGAGCTTCTCGTGTTTAATGCATTGCAGTTCCGCATTCAACACAAGTAGCTCCGTGTTTAGCGATTTTTGATTGGCCTGTATACCGGCATATGGGCCAATCAAAAATCGTTAAACACGGAGCTTCTCGTGTTTAATGCGGAACACAAGAAGCTCCGTGGTTAGCAATTTTTGATTGGCTGTATGCCAGGTATACGGGACAATCAAAAAAAAAAAAAACAAACAAAGCGGAGTCTGGCCGGGATTTAAACCAGCAGGGCTGGACTTGGGATCAGGCTGCTGATCTCGGGACAGTCCCGCCCAAATAGGTACGTCTGGCAACCCTGTTCAAAGGGAGCCTTGCCTAATGACAATGACTAAGTCAAAAAAAAGCAGGCCAGCACAATTCGGTGTGGAAAAATTGTATTATATAATATTATATTAAATAATACATGGTGTATTGAAAAATACACCTGCCCAACAAAACATAACTGCCTTCCTCAGTGAGCAAAAAACAAATGACAAAAAATTCCCTCCAACAAGGCTATATATACACATAGCATTCAATTATCAATTACACAATTATTAAATAAACAGATGTTTTTTGAAATGATCATTCAGGTCCGGTGGAAATAATCCACCGAGCTTGACAATCCATTTCTTTTCCTTTACATTTAGTATCTCATGTCTTACTACCTTATCCTTTGTTTTATGTACAATGCAGTCAATAACTGTAAATCTGAAGGACCCAGTTTTATGTTTACATATATGTTTATACAATGCACTAGCTTGTTTACAGTTCCTGATATCACTTATATGTTCACTTATCCGCATTCTAAGTGGTCTAGAGGTTTGTCCAACATAAAATGCTGGACATGTACAGCTTGTCAGATATATCACCCAATTAGTGCTACAAGTAGCAAAAAAGTTTATATCAAACACATGAGGTGTATTCTGGCTAGTAAAGTTGCTAGTTTTATAAACCTTAGAACAATTACAACAATGACCACAAGGATGACAACCCATCAGTTTGTCTCCCATCATAGTTCCCAGAACAGAGGACCTATCCTGATTTAGATACCTTTTATAGTGATTGAGCAAGGAACTCAATGGCCGGCCTTTACGAAAGGAATAATTACACCTATCACCCACAAAGTCCCTGAGTGAGTCTTTACCTTGTAATATATCCCAGTGTCTCGAAGTAATATTCATAAAGGAATGTGCATTTTTACCGTATGTAGTAACTAACCTGACCTTATTACTCTTAGAGGGTTGATCACCCTTATATACAAGCAAATCAGACCTATTCTGCTGGGAAGCAAACTGACCCACTCTGCAGATGTCACCTACCTTGTAACCCCGATTTCTAAAGCGGTTGGAAAGATCATACTTATATTGGTTGTACACAGAGGAGTCTGAACAAATCCTCCTGATCCTAATAAATTGGGACTTGGGGATATTCCTGATGACATGCTGGGGGTGGAAGCTGGATGCATGTTGTAAAGTATTATATTGCAGAAATTTGCGAAAAACTTCAGTTTCCAAGGTGTCATCTGGGGTACGTTTAACCAAGACATCCAAAAAGGTAATCTCCTTTTTGTGCCATGTTACCTTAAATTGAATCCCCCAAATATTATGATTCAAATATTCAACAAACTCCACCAAATAAGATGCATCCGCTCTCCACACCATCCAGCAGTCATCAAGATATTGTCTCCAGATATCAATTTCTACCAAATAAATATTATGACTAACATCATAAATCAGTTGCTCCTCTATGTAGGCCATTAACAGGTTGGCATATATGGCAAAAGATGCCCCCATAGCAGTGCTCTATGTCTGCCATACACAATGTGTCTGAAAATAAAACACATTCTTAGTAAGGACCTGTTCGGCCAAACAAACCAATAAAGTATTACAACCTGGTCTATGCAGTTCGGCCCTATCCAACCAATATTGAAGGGAGGCCAACCCAGCCCAATGAGGGATATTGGTATACAGGGAGGTGACATCGAGAGTACACAGTAACCAATGAGGTTCAAGTCGCATATCTGCTTACAATCCCCCAAAATTGGGTAGTATCTTGTATCCTAGCCCGAATACACGATAATAAGGGTTTCAAATAGTGTGTAAGAAATTCAGAAAGAATATTTGTTGAACCCAGTAAGAGAGCCCCATCCTGACACAATAGGTCTGCCTGAGGGATTATCAAGATTCTTATGAATTTTGGGAAGCAAATATAAACACTGTTGTTTGGGGTGATCAACCTTCAAATGATGGTCAGTTTCCTTAGAAATAATACCTTGTTCAACTGCCAAATCCAAAAAGGCATCAATCTCAACCTTAAAACTGACTGTGGGATCTATAGGCATTATCTGATAGTATTTTTTTATCCAAAATTTGTCTCTGTGCCTCATCATTATATTGCTTCCAATCTTGGACAACTATTGCTCCCCCCTTGTCAGCCGCAGAGATAACAATATCCTTATTTGATCTAAGCTCATCTATGCAAAGTCTTTCAGCCTGAGTAACATTGTCCCTGCTTAAGTGATCCTTACCCAACTTTTGATGTAAATCTTTGAGCACGTTGCCCTGAAATAATGAGACCACCAGAAACATAGGTGGTTTAAACGTAGATTTCCAAAATCTAAAAGATCTATTATTAATCTGATTAGACTCATCCTGAAAAAATAAAAGTAAATTTAAATTACGACAGAAATCTACCACATCCTGTGCAAATTGGTGTTCAGGCACAGAAAAAAACAAAGCTAAGGCCTTTGTTAAGTACTTTTATTTGCATGTCCGACAGACTAGCAGAGAAGATATTAAAAACATTGCAAAAAGTTACACCTAAGCTATCACCCTCATCATTCCTGCTAAATCGGGTGGAACCTTTATGCTTCCTCCCCCCTCTTCTGGACTTAGACCTAAAGGGTGGACCAAACTGTCTTCCGAATTATTTCTCTTGGACCTCGGTGACCTATCCATGTGGGCCTCTTCCCCCTCAGTATTGGAAGACGTAATCCTCAGCTGAGGTGGTATTTTCCCTGTTCCTTTTCTTTAGGATAGATTTGGATCTCTTAGGTCTGAAATTTACTGATTTAATATTGGGGGTAGCAAATTTGACATTCTTATGTATTTCAAAGGGTCTCCCCCTATCAAAATCATCAACATCTCTTTGGAATTTCTTCGCTTTTTTCTCTCAAAACATTTCCAACTCTAACAAATCTTTACTTAGTTGATTCAAACTAGCATTATAACATGAAAGAGTCTGATATTCCTGTACCCCTTTACTCAACTCATCCAAACACGAGACCTGTTGTTGTATAGTTCTCTCATAATAAGAAACTAAAGCTTTAACAAAGCCCATTGAGGCTTGTTGTTGTATAGCAAGCCAATCATATAGTAATAACTGGTCAACCTGAGGAACAAGTGGCTGAATCTTGACCCTCAGTCCCCGTGGGGATATCTGTTTCTGTTGATATGCCTTGAAAAAACACAAATTCCACACATTGTTTCTCAAACTCCCCATTTCCTTATTAAGTTTGGAAAATGCCAACTTATGTCGATTGGCCAAATCATCAGCCCCCCCCCCCCACCAAGTTGACCACCCATATTTGTTGAACGCAGGCTGAAAACCCCCAAATCATCAGTATCAGAGGACAATCCCTTTATAATGGATGCTAGGTAAATGGCACATCAATCTGACCCAAGCAGAAGATGAGGACCCAACCAAAAATAAATTCAAAAAAGTATTTAAATTCCAATGAAATTGAACCACCAACACATATGTTGACCAAGAAGTACCAATGCCAAACAAATTCTACCAAAAATAGGAGACGGATATTCACCTCAACTCCAAAGGTGGTAAATATAGACATAATCCATATTCCTTAAGCATCAAGCTAAGTGCCCACCAACACCACACACCTATAACTGCTACAATATATTCCAAAATAAACAATTAACAAAGTAGCAAAGAAAAGTGAGAATTGGCACAATATAGCCTTGATGCACACTATGTCTTCTCAATTGTCCTAAGGGCTAATTGTTATATACCACCACCACCGAACCATTAAGTCGGTATTCATCCCAATCATAGAAAATTGCATCAGTCCCAAAATCAACAGTGCTATCTGGTGGTCCACGCCTCTCCAAGAACAAAACCAAAAAATTCAAAAAAATCCCCCTGTTCCGCTCAGGCCAGACTGGACGCCACAACCCCAGCACAAAAAAGGGATGATCAAAAAATTATATTTGTATCATAACACCCTAAATTGGCCTCAGAACAATATGTATGCAACCATTAACCTATCCTAAACACTAATTAATCCAAAAGCATTCTGATAAACATTCCATACACTGCTAACACAAATGTCGGCACATAAAGAATAACATTATGAACTCATATTCCTAGACATAACCCCAATACAAAAACATGCCCAACATATGGTGTATAGCAAAATGCAATTCTCAATTCAGCGTAGTTATAATCATAAATTGACTGTTAAGGAAAGTCTGTTGGATACAAAATAAATTGTCCATCATCCAAAGGATATTGTTCAAACAATTAGAAAGTTCGGATGTTTCTGACCCGTGTCCTAGAAAACTTAATATCTTATCAAAAAACATAAATTGACTGGATTAGTCAATCCCAAGAGGCATGCTTCACCCATTCCAAACATAATAGCAAATAGAGTTAGAGAGCTTGTAAATACACTTTGAACCACAAGATAATGCTGTCCCAAAGTCTAAATATCCCTTCTATACAGGCACCCTCCTGAATCAGGGAAAAGCAGAAGAATTCTAGTATATAGTTACCAACATATGTTACTAAACCATAATCCCAAAGAAGTTATCCAAAATTCAAACGAACTGTAACAAAGAATAAATAAGTTCCTTCACACTGTTCCAACCTCCGACGACTGCTGTGACTGAAGAAAAAAAAAACAAAACTGTTTGAACGCTGAAAGCCAGACCAATGATTCAGTTCCAATGTCCCAAAATCACCATATTGAATTCAAACACCCTTTAAATTCATGAAAAGAGCACAATAACTCACAGAAATAGACCCTGTAAAATGATGGAATAAATCCAATGGACTAGTAAAGGTGTACGAGTAATTCCATCAAACTGCACAGCAAGCACCAACTACTATGCAGCCGTAACCGCAAAGTTAGTATTCCGAATGACTGCATCCATATCTTCCCCGCTATCTGCAAAAACGATACTTTCCACAGGCATAAGTAACATAAAAAATCTATTACAGATCCCCAAATAAGAAAAAGGTATCCAGGAAATCTAAAAACCTCAATCCAAAAGCCATATGAGGGAAAAGGCCCACACCGATCAACAGCCAACAATGAGTGAAGACGTGAACCAACCAGTACTGTGAAAGACCCACAGGTACGACTAGATGACTGTTGATCAGACTGAATTATCAGAACTTTCAGCCAGGAAGTCATCATACAGATGAGGTAGGAGGACTCAGCACCTGGCTAGACTAGCTGAAAGAAAGAGAATGATTGAAAAAGAAAGAGAGAGGCGGGAGTGAGAAAGAGTGAGAGAGAGAGACAGTGTAGGTGAGAAAGAAAGAGAGAGAAAGAAAGACAGAAAGAGTCAGCAGTAAATAATGATGACAGACATTTGTGTTTCAGACTTAATGGCCTTAAAATATATGCTAATGTAAAGTCTATTTTTCTAGAAAGTTTCTAGGTATGTAAATGCTTGTCCCTGAGTTTTGGTCCTTTGTACAACATTATTTTTTAGATTTCTATTTCATTCTTGTGATAAGAGGTTGAGGTGTATATGGGGGGAGGGGGCTGCACACTGTATTCTGATAGCAGCAAGCTGAAAAGATAAATTACTGTGTGGCAGTTATTTATGTACTTATTCATTCTTTTGATGCAACCTAACTGATGGTGAGGTATACAGTAATAGTCATATTGGTGACTGTAATTGACGGTCAAATCTGTGTGTGTGTGTGTGTGTGTGTGTGTATATACACATCTGTATGTGTGTGGATGCAGATGATCTCACCTGTCCCTGATTTTGTAGACTGTCCATGATTTCTGTATCATATTTTCGGCTACTCTTCATAATGCTTGTGTATTCTACTGGCAAACCACTGAGGATTGCTGTCAGTAAATAATGGCAGATATTTGAGTTTGAGTCTTAATAAACTTAAAAAAAACTCATGCTAATGCAAAGTCTGCTATTATAGCAGGTTTCTAAGTACTTAAAGAAAGCCAATTGTCTCTAGTTTCTGATTCTTTTTAGCATTCTTGATTCTTGAGATAAAAGGTGGCAGGCAACCTTAGGGTAGAAATAAAAGAAAAATAAATATGGTTAAGAAGTAACAAAAAACAGAGATAAAGGTTAAAGTGTTGCAGAATAAGGGAAATCTCATAGAACAGGAAGAGGTGCAACTGCAGAGTGCTAAAGAGAAAATAAGGGAGTATCTGGATAATAAGCATGAGTTTAGAAAGATTGCTCTTAAGCAACTGTTTTCGATAATAACTCCTGTGCACAAAAACATTTAGCACAATGACTTAGGCAATAGGACGTAGAAAGGGTTGTTGCCAAACTTGGGGAGCCTATAACAAAAAAAAAAATAATAATAACCAGTGATTCTGTAGAGATATTAGAGATATTTCAGAAATGTTATAAAAAATTGTATAAAGCAGAGAAATGTGGAAATCAAGATAGAACACAAATGAAAACATTTATGGAATGCTAAGGTTAGAGATGGATGAGGCTGATCAATTAACAGTTAAGGTAGAAGAAGATGAGATAAAAAGAATAGTGTATAATCAATCTTCAGGAAAGCCTCCAGGAACCGATAGTGTTCCTGTGGATGTTTGGAAGCTAGGAGGCAATAAAGTGGTAAAGATTCTGAAGATTTTGTTTACCAGTGTTTAAAAGTAGGGGAAGCACCAACATCCTGAAGGAAAGCAGTAGTGGCTGTAATACCTAAATTCATTTCTTTCTTTTATTTATTTAGTTTCTGTAAAGACAACAAAGTCCCATCAGGCCCAGCTTCAAATAGGCCCATTTCAATTTTAAATCATGATTATAAAGTTTTTTGTCTATAATAATTAATTAGGAGGATATATAAGGGATTGGAGGCAAGAATTAAAATGGGAGAGTTTGTCTCTAATAAGTTTTATCTGAACAGAGGAACCAGGCAGAGGTGTCCTCTTTCTCCTTTGTTATTATCTTTAAAGCCACTGGCAAAAAAATAATTGACTCAGAAATTCAGGGATATAATTGGTATAGTAATCAAGAAAGGTTGGCTTTATTCGCAGACAACATTATTTTGTTCTTGATAAATCCAGAAAATGACATTTCAGTGTCGTGGAATATTTTGAGACAGTTTCAAGTCCTTTCTGGATATAAAATAAATGAAGATAAGACAAAGGCTATAGCTGTAAATGATGTACCCACAAATGAAATTGTTCAGCAATATCGACATTTATGGGGACACAATAAAATTAAGCATTTTAGGAGTATGGATTAAAAAGGCTTCTGTCATGGCAGCGAAGGATATGTGGGAAGAGACTAAAGAGAAGATAACAAAAAACTGTAAAACTGGAACTCTTGTTTATGGATATGGATAGCTAGACACAACAGCAAGGTACGAGCAGTGAAAATGTTTTTAGACCCTTTAGTTTTATATACAGGTCAGGCATATTTTATTAAGCAGAGGAGAAGTTTTGGACAATAATTAATGAAGAGTTGAAGGAATTTATCTGGAAGGGGAAGTGGGCAAGGGTCAAGTGAGATAAGCTGATTCTTCTAATAGAACAAGGTGGTTCAGGATTACCTGATTAGAAGGGATATTTTAGAGCTACACAATTAAGGCTGATATACATAACACAAACAGAAAGCTACACTTCAAAGTGGAAAAGGGTAATGATGAAACGGGAAACTCAAGAAATAATGAGTGTCTGATTTTGGATGCAGATCCTTAAGAAGAATAACAACAGCCATACAGAATATTATATACATAAAGTAACAGAACGTATTCTAAAAACTAAGCCAACATGAGGATGGAGAAAGGAGATTTTTGCCAATAGGGATTACTACAATTAGCAGTAGATTTGCTGGAGTAAACTGGAAAATTAACCAAGGTTTTGGGAGCAAATAACTAGAGAAGGAAAAGTAATAGAATGGAAACAGGCCATTCAGAAATGTGGACTGCAGGTTACAGACTGTCTTCTCTATCAGGGATTGATATCAGAGGAGAGGAAAAGACTAGGGGAGGACTCAGTAAAAGACCTGCTCTGGTTGAGCTTTTAGCTGAATCTAGAACACAAGCTGCTGTTAAAAAATTGATAATTAGTAGGGCATATAAAATATTGCACGATAACTATAGGAATCAATCAGAAGAGATTAGAAAAGACTGGAAAGAGAGACTGGGTAAACAATTTACAAGGGAACCATGGGATGACATAGCTCCTAAGTATGTACTAAAGTCTAGAAGATTTAGGAGTTTTGCTTGGAAGTGTTTGTATAAGTATTTTTATAATGTAAGCAGATTCCAAAGAATTTATCCCCCAGGTAGATGGCAAAAGTTGGAAGTGTGATGGGGAAGAAAGAGGTAAATGGAGACATACATTTTGGGAGTGTAATGATTTGGCAGACTTTAAACATTCTCTACAGAGTACTCTTTCAGAAATTTTGGGCGAATAAATGGGTGAAACTAAGGAAATGTTTCTTTTGAGCTGGCACACAGGATCTGAATTGTCTAGACATAGTAAGGCTTTGTTAAGTTTAATTCTGGTGGTTGCCAAAAAAAGCAATTACAAGAAAATGGAAATCAAAGTTTAAACCAACTGCATTTGAGGAATTGAATATTTTAACAGAGATAACAGAAATGGAAGTGCAATCTTTAGAAAAGGGCAACAGCAAATTTCATAGAAAAAATGGATATTGTGGGAACAATATATGCAGAATAATGATCTGGAGGAGAAGTGAGGTTTAATGAAAGTCAGGAAATGAGCAGTTTATGTAATGTTGGACTGATGATAGCTATTTGTTTGTGTCTTTCGACTTTTCCCAGTTAGGGGTCACCACAGCGGAACTCCAGTCCGCTAATGATTGGTAGTTGATTTTTACGTGCCGAGTTACCAGCCCTGACGCACAACCTTCAATGAAGGTACTCCCATTCACACATATCTCCACGCAGAAGACGCTCTAGCTGAGAATCAAACCAGACAGCGTCTTACTGTGAGGCGACAACGCTACCGCAGCACCACCAATTATGTGATGCATAACGTGTATAACCAGGAACAAGTTAATATGTTTTTTTCTTTTATATAAATGTATTTTTGACTTTATCTTAGGTGATAAGCTAATAAAGGTGTTAAAAAGGTGGTGGCTGGCAACTGGATATAATAATACAGACAATTGCAGTATAGTGGGGCTGCAGTACAGCTCTCAGCTGTTCTTGTCTTTGAAGAACATCTCTGATTTTGCCTCCTATTTTTACCATGTCCCTCATAAAACTTTTGTTTTTCTGGCAAATCACTGAAGGCTGCAGTAAATCAATAATGTTAAGAGATCAAGAGTTTCATTCCTCATATTCTTCAGAAATGCTCATTGGTGCAAAATGTTGCTCTGGGAATTTTATTGAATTACAGTAATATTTAAAATTTGCCCCTAATTACTTTTGACTTTGTCTCTGATTCCTAAGCAATCAGATTGAGAGCTATGGATTGCAGGTTGGCTATAAAACATGTTGCGCTATGAACTTTACTGAATTAAAGTACTATTTAAATTTTGTATTTAATTACTTTTGATTTTTTCCCTGATCTTTAAGTAATGAGGTTGTAAGATATGGACTGCAGGCTGTCTGTAAAATGTGTTATCTTGTAAGCTTTGCAGAATAACAAAAATGTTTAAAAATTGTATGTAATTACTTTTGATTTTTCCCTGATTCTTAAGTAATGAAGTTGAGAGCTATGGATTAGAGGCTGGCTGTAAAACATGTTGTGCTGTAAACTTTACTGAATTATAGTAATATTTTAAATTAGTATTTAGTTACTTTTGATTTTGTCCCTGATTCTTAAGCAGTGAGGCTGAGAGCTATGGACTGCAGGCTGGCTGTGGATGAAAGCATCTTGTTTCCTCAGTTTAATGTCTTTAGTAGTTTTTTGGCTGCTGTGTGTGTGTGTGTGTGTGTGTGTGTGTGTGTGTGTGTGTGTGTGTGTGTGTGTGTGCATTTAAAAAAATGATTTTGCAGACTGTCACTGACTTTGTCTCTTGCTTTGGTCAGTACTTTTTCTGCCAAATCATTGAGGATTGCAGCCACTAAACTGGGAGATGCTAGCCGTGGATGATGGCAACTCAGCTTCTTGTTTCATTGCTTTAGAATCCTGGTTTCAGAGGACTATTGTGCATTTACATGAAATACATTGAAAAAACTATTACCTGGCAACTGTGTGAAAAAAGTTGTAACTGTCCCTGATATCACAAAATATCCCTGACTTTCCCTAGTATTTGAGGTCTATGTGTCTCATAGAATGTGGTTTTATGGCAAATTATTGAGGATTACATTCACTAAATGGGGGTGGGGATAGACTACTGTGGGTGAAGATTGTCATTTGCTTATTTTTAAAATCTGCCTTTATAGGACCAATGAATGTTTGCATGAGATACCTGGGAAATTTATTCTCTTGTGAGTCTTTGTGTGAAGTAAAGTTGAAACTGTCCTTGATACTGCAGAATGTCCCTCACCTTGCTTAAAATGTATACTCTATGCCTCATAAAAATTAAGGTATTATAGAAAATCACTGCGGCTTGCAGTTGCTAAATGGGGTGTGGGGGAGTTGGCTGTGGAGGGAAACAGCTTACCATCTTGTTTTCTTATTTTAGAATCTGTCTTTACAGGACTAGTGTGCATTTCTATGAAGTACACTTAATGATAGCTAACACAGAGGATGAAAGCTGTGAACTGTTAATGAGCTACTTCATATTCCTGTGGTGCAGGGTTTGATTCCCTCCACCTTCATGTGTCTACTATGAGCAAGTTACTTATCCAAACAGTGCTCCTGGGTCACCCATGAAACGGGGAAATTTGTCCAAGGGTGGCTGGTGGAGTGCAGACCCCTCTCCACTAAATAAATACAACTATTTTTATTTTTTTTCTGTTACTTTGTAATGCAGCTTTTTTGCATAACCATTACTTTGCTTCACTAGGGATGGCTTGCACCTGCCACCCCTGGGCTTTCAGATATTGGCAAAGGCTCTTGCCACCCCCATAGTGCCTTTTTTAGGCAAGGCTCAAAAGACAAACCCACCTCCATAGGTATCACAAGGGATAAGAAACTAAGAGTAATGCTACTCAACGCCAGAAGTCTAAACCTCAAGATGCATGCACTCAAAACTCTCCTTAGCATGGAGAACATTGATATCTGTGCAGTAACAGAAACCTGGTTCAAGGCTCCCGAGAGCACCCCAGCACTACCAGGTTATACCTCATACCATGCTTTTCGGCCCTAAAACTTGGACCGAACCACAAAAGGAGGGGGAGTATCAATATTCGTGAAAGATACCCACACCTCCAGGTTGGTGGCACAGCACGAAGCATCAGAGACTATCCATTTGCAACTAACAGTGGGTAAAACTGCCTTCCAGTTTATAGCCTGCTACAGACCACCCTCCCAAACCCAGGAACCCCACTCGGCCTTCCTGAGAACACTGGAAAATATGAAGGTCTCTCCAAACACCATTATATTGGGTGACTTCAACTACCCAAACATAGACTGGGAGCATTACTCTAGCTCCAACACCCTAGCCCAAAGGTTCCTAGAATTTATAAACTCAAATGCTATGGAACAACTTGTTACCACTCCCACAAGAGGAGAAAACATACTGGACCTGATCATCACCAACATGGGGGCTCTATGCTCCAGACCAGAAGTGTATCCCTTACTGGTAAGATCAGACCATAAACTAATCTCACTGGATATTCACATCCTGACCCCACCCCCTGCCCAGAAAACCACAGTGAAAAACTTCTCTAAAGCAAATTTCACACTCCTCAAAACCGAGGTGGAATTCTTCAAAGCCCCCGGGCCTGTGGAAAATATGGCCCAGACTGGAGAATCCTTTATAAATGCATTCTATGAACACCTTCAGGAATGCATGGATCATGCAATCCCAAATAAAACCAAGACCCAATCCTCCAAAGGCAGGCGTCCTGTCTGGTGGACCCCAGCCATAAACAAACTATACAATAGAAGGAGGAAGCTACTACATGATAGAGCAAAATCCCAAAAAGGGAAGGCATCTCTGATCAAAAACTACGGGTACTCATAAAATTGTCTAAGGCCAGCTTCGAGAGAAAAATTGCACAGGACACTAAGGATAATCACAAGGCTTTCTTTAGTTATGTTAGGAACCTGGGTGGGAATTCCCAGATATGCTCAGAATTAGTCCAAAATGACAAAAAATACACCGAACCCACAGACATTGCCAACATCCTAGCTGACAGGTTCAGCGCAAACTTCTCCCCTCCCACCAAAAGGGCAAAGATCTATCCCAGCAGAGTGCTGCCCCCCCTGACATCTCAGATGCTCAGGTAAGAGCCGCCCCCTCCAATACAAAAAACACAGCATCAATAGGACCAGACCGTGTCCCCGGCTGCGTCCTACATGAACTCCAAGAAGAGCTAAACCCAAACATAAAACTACTGTTCAATCTCAGCCTTACTACAGGATATGTACCCAAAGAGTGGCGTACAGCAACAGTGGTCCCTCTCCACAAAGGTGGTGCCTCAACGGATCCTGGAAACTATCGCCCCATAAGCCTGACTAGCTTGGTCTGCAAAGCTATGGAAAGGATCATCATGGACCTCATAAATAAAGATATTGGGGACCTACAGACACTGGATCCTACCCAGTTCGGCTTTGTTAAGGGGAGATCCTGCCTCTTAAACCTGGTCAATTTCTTTGAAACAGTCACCAAGGCCACTGACGAGGGGAAGGTGGTCCACACAGCCTACCTGGACCTCGCAAAAGCCTTCGATACAATATCCCACTTGGGCATTATAGATAAGCTCACCAGCTTAAATATAAACCCCTATGTCACTAGATGGGTTGCAAACTGGCACAAGGACAGAACCCACATGGTTAGAATTGCTGGAGCCATGTCAGACTCCAAACCAGTTACAAGTGGCATCCCACAAGGCTCAGTCCTGGGACCTCTCTTGTTCGGTATATATTTCTCGGAGGTACAGGCCAACACGGAAGGACTGTGGCTGACCAAGTTCACAGATGACTGCAAACTAGGTGCCATAATCGACTTTCCAGCCGACACAAGCATCCTACAAAAGGACCTCATAGAAACAGACAACTGGTGCCAGAGCCATGGCCTCAAGCTAAATGCCAAAAAGTGTATAGTCATCCCCTTTGGCAAAAACAAAGTGCCCACAAATTACCACATAGGTGGTAATCCATTAAGTACGGAAGAAGTAATTAGGGACCTGGGGACCCAAGTTGATAGCAATCTCTCATTTGAAAACCACGTGGCCAAAGTGGTTAGAAAAACATTTTATATAGCCCACCTAATCATGAAGGGATTCACATCTAGATCAGGGGAGGTCATCGTGCCTCTTTACTCATCCCTCATCAGGCCCATAATTGAGTACAATGCCCCTTTTGGAATGTACCTTACCAGACACCTGCAGCAACTGGAAAGACCCCAAAAGTACCTCACAAGAGGATCAAAGGGCTCAAACAGATGCCATATGCTGCCCGGTTAAAGAAACTCCAGCTCTACTCAGTGGCATACTGCCTGCTCAGAGGTGATCTGTGCCTTGCGTATAAAGCCATGTCCAACCCGGAATTAATGGACATGCTGCAACTCAGAAAATCCAAATCCCATCGAGCTACGCGCTTGAGAGACTTGAACCTCAGCACTGAAATAAATAGGATATGCTGGAGGGACAGATTCATAACCCAGAGGCTCCCTTCATTCTGGAATAAAATCCCAGTCCAGGTTAGGCAGAGTCCCTCATTGACTCTCTTCAAGAGGAATCTTGATGAGTGGATGGGAGATCGTAGGTTTACCCTGGGTATCACTTCTGTGTCACTGTTAGACAGAGGCACAGTATACTAACCTTGAAAAAGGGCATAGCAAAATTCATTTAAAATGGGTGGCGAAAGCCAAACACACTCTGGCTAGGCTTATAAATGCCCTAGGGCAGATAGCCTAGTATGAACCTATGAACCTATCAGAACTTTGC
>NC_056727.1:161673743-161723743 GCF_019279795.1 Protopterus annectens
TGTGTGTGTGTGTGTGTGTGTGTGTGTGTAGGTATGTGAGGGGGGCAATGCCCCTTTCTCAGAATGCCTCTGATATTGTTTTGCTTCATATTTTGGTCTTTTCCTCATAACATTTGTTTTTCTGGCAAATCTTTGAGAAGTGCAGTTATGAAATTGCGACAAGCACTTGTGTTTCAGACTTGATAGCCTTTGTGAAAAAAAACTTGCTAATGCAAAGCTTGTTATTCTAGTAAATTTGTAAATGTATAAAAGACAATCCTCAGTATTTAATAAAATCTGTGTAGGCACAATGTAGAGCCTACACAGAAACTATCCATGTACACTGCCAAGGTTCCCCCTCAGCAGTTCGCCATACATATTAATGATGGCACACTGCCGAGCGAGAGCTGAGGAACATGGATACTGAATCAGTGTAGGTAGAGGTATAGTGGCTACCCATGTCTGCATATGATTGTGAGGCTCCCTGTAATGCTTCCCACCACTGTTGTAATGTTGTGAAGTGTGTCAACTGTATAATATGTTTTATGATGTATGTTTTTTTAATTACATTTTTTTTACTACATGCTTGCACAATGTGGCGTGGAGTGCAGCAATGCAAAGCTGTACTCACATATAGACAGCTGACACCTGGCAGATATCTAAAAATAGAAACTAGATGTAATTAATTGTCATAATTAAACTTTTTATTTTTTTTAATTTACATTTGCACGGCATAGTGCGGAGCACAGCAGAGTCGAGTGGAGCTCATACATACATGGCTGATACCTGCCAGACATCTAAAAATAGAAACCGGATGCAATTAATTATTTATTCATAGGTGTGTTTAATTTTGTTTATGTGGCACGGTGCAGTGCTCAGCAATGCTAACAGGTAGCCTAGTACTATATGTGAAGGCATACCAGTTTTTATAACATGTAACTAGCTACATGGGTAGAGTTATGGTCTTATGTGTATTAGTTCCTGGGTTCTAGTCCAAAGCAGGCAGAATATAACTGTGAATGAATGTAATATATTTTTTTAATTTATGAAGCTATTGTGAATTTTGGCACTGCTGTGCTCCACTAAGTGCTTCTCATTCATGCTAAGCAGTGCATAAACATGCTAATGGCTACCAATGTTTGCACAGTGCTAAGCCTTGCTAAAACCATGGTTTTGCAAGTTTTGTGCTGCTTGGCTTCGTTTAGCTGGTTTGCGTGCTAAGTGATGCAGCACTTTTTTGAATGTTGCAGAATGTTGTGCAAGGGCAGGAAAACAGCTTATATTAAGACTAATAGGCAGGAATTCTGCAACAGTCATTGAAGTTCAATCAACTGTTGGTATGGCTGGCGATGTTGGTGAAGGTGTGCGCTTTCAGCTGCAGACATGAGGTATTCAGGAGTCCAGGGTCATGGTTGGGGCCCTTGTTAAAAACCATGAACCCTGGATGATGCAGGGTGGATTTCAGGGCTCAGAGTGTAAGGCAGAGGCTTGGGACTGTTCGGTCAGGGAACTCACCAGTGTTACTGGTATCCCCACACAGGTTATGACAACCTGAAAAGGAGAAAAAAGGGAACCCTGGACATCTGGGTCCAGGAAGCTTGAGATGGGAATGCCCCACAAGTATGTAAGTATGTCTTCCTCTGTCTAACCAAAATGCAAGCTGAATGTCTGCAAACTGGTATACATAATGGTGTGCCTTTCTCCCAACAGCTGCAGCTGAGAGGGCTCACAATGTCAAGTCTCATGCCGGGCACATGGCCAGGTTGCGCCATGAGCACGGTAAGTACAGATTTAGTATGCCAACTGTAGTGCAATAAGCAAGAAAGAGTAAAACATTTACTGCAATAAAGTATACACAAGAGAAAGTGTAGTGCAATAATGGGCAAGTAGAACTGTACTGCAATAAATGGGCAATTAGAGCTGTAGAACTGTAGTGCAATAAATGAATAATAAGAACTGTATTTTCAATAAAACAATAACTATACCAAAAACAGTAAGCAAAATGGTGTTCAGCAGGATTGTGTTGTCATAACCATTGCAGTAGAGCTGTATGCATTGATTATCTATGGTAAGTTTTCTGCAGTCAAGGGTAACACTATAATAGCTGTAACCAGAAAATCTAATGACCTGCAAACTGTATTGCTTAACTCATAGTATTGTCCAAGGCTGTCACCAGGCCAATATCAGTCACATAATGCTCTCTCTTCCTCAGACATCAGATAATAAAGGTATATGGGTGAGGCAGCCCAGTCCATGGGCAGATATTGTGTGTAGACTTCACAGCTATTTCAAACTAATAACAATAATGTGTTCACTAGCATTGTTGATTCTAAAATACAGCTTTTTTAATATACGCAGTATGGTTGTATTCCACGTATGTGTCTTCTACTGTCACTGTAGTCTAGTATAACACTGTAATAGTACTCGAATGCCAGAGGAATGTCCTGTAATTTGTACTGCTCAATTTATAGTATAGTTCCAAGTGATCTCCAGGCAAATATCAGTCACTCAGTAGTCAGCGGTGACTCAGTAGCCCAGTCTGTTAAATGCTTTATATGCAGTATAGTTTGTCACACACAGTCCTGGGTACAAATACAGTACTATGTAGCACAAAATTTTCAGTATCAGTCAAGTAATGCTCACATTTTCTCTCTCACCAGGAACATAACAAATATATGGGTGAGTTAGCTTACTTATGAGCAGATATTGTGTTTAGATTTCACAGAATGTTAACATCAATACCAAGAATGTGTTCATAAGCATTGTTCATAGGTTCATAGGTTCATAGGTAGGTACTAGGCTATCTGCCCGAAGGCATTTATAAGCCTAGCCAGAATGTGCTGGCTTTCGCCGCCCCCTTAGATTAGTTTCCTGTGCCACTGTCCAGCAGAGCCACTGAAGTGATCCCCGAGGTAAACTTTCTGTTTCCCTTCCACTCGTCAAGATTTCTTTTGAAGAGTGTTAGTGAGGAGCTCTGACTAATGTAGACTGGGATCTTGTTCCAAAGCATGGGATGTCTCTGGGACAGGAATCTATCCCTTCTGCATGTCCTATTTATTGTTGTGGTGAGGTTTAGATCCCTAGAGCGTATGGCTCATGGGGATAAGGTTTTCTTTAGGTGGAGCATGTCCATCAATTCTGGGTTGGACATGGCCTTGTATGTCAGGCAGAGATCACGTCTGAGTAGGCGGTATGCAACCAAGTCCAGCTGTAATTTCTTCAGTCGAGCTGCATAGGGCATCTGTTTGAGGCCAGTGATCCTCTTGGTGAGGTACTTCTGTGGTCTTTCCAGCTGTTGCAGGTGTCTTGTAAGGTACATCCCAAATGGGGCATTGTACTCTGTGATGGGTCTGATGAGTGATGAGTAGAGGGGCACAATGAACTCTTTTGATCTGGATGCAAACCCTTTTGTGATTAGGTGGGCCACGTAGAAGGTTTTTCTAACCACTTTGGCAATGTGATTATCAAAGGTGAGATTACTATCTACTTGGGTCCCCAGATCCCTTATTACATCTTCCATATTTAGGGGACTACGACCTATGTGTTAGTTTGTGGGTACTTTGTTTTTTTCAAAGGGGATGACTATGCACTTTTTGGCATTTAGCTTGAGGCAATGATTTTGACACCAGGTATCCGTCTCAGTGAGACCCTTTTGGTGGATGTCTGTGTCAGCCAGAGAGTCAATTATAGCCCCTAGTTTGCAGTCAACTGCAAACTTGGTCCGCCATAGTCCTCCTGTGCTTACCTGTACCTCTGAGAAGTATATGCCGAACAGGAGGGGTCCTAGGACTGAGCCCTGGGGAACTCCACTTGTAACCGATTTAGAGTCGGACCTAGCTCCCGCAACTCTCATCATGTGGGTTCTGTCCGTGAGCCAGTTGGCAACCCATCTTGTGATGTAGGGGGTTATGTTCAGGCTGGTGAGCTTGTCTTTAATACCAGATTCATAAATAAAGCTGTGTAATCCCAGTATGGCTGTATCCCTTGCATGTCTGTACTAAGTTGCTGCAGTCAATTATTACATTATTTGCAGATGTCCCCTGCAGTCACAGCTATTGGGTTCTACTCCCATGCCTGCCAACTAAGGCATGATGGCTGTCTAGTTTACTTACTGTACACAAACATGCCTCTCAGCTATCACGATTTCTCATAATGTAATTAAAACTACCTAATCCATCTGTCACATGATTAGCAGATAAATTATTACCTGGAATGCAGTGTATTACCAAATCCGTTTACAGAACACCTGGGTGGTTATATAAGTCCACATTATGTGAAATTGTTCTGTGTAGTGGTGTACCTGCATTTGTTATTACTTGGCCATACTGACCCATGTTAACAGCTTGAGAGTTATGTACGTGCTTCATCAGCTATAGGAGAATTGTAGTCACTGTACACCTATAGAATATTTATTATTAGTGTTTTCAGGGATATAATCTGTAATGTCAATAATGGAATGTTTTTCTCTCTCTCCCCACCTTTACCTTCATTTATTTATTACTGTTATTTATGTTATGATTTAATATTAACATATTTTGTTAAACAAATTATACCTTGGAAAAATGTGGTTGATTATTGTTATGTTTTATTATGATGCAATATTAACATATTTGGTCAGCTAACTGTTTTGTTGGCCCTATGGCTTACTTCGTAATAGCATGCTGTTACCATACTGACTGTTTTGTTACTTAATCTTGTGTTGTACATAATATACATTAACATGCCTTTGGATGAATAAATATGATGTCCGATTCTGTTAATACTAACAATGGTTTGGTTATTACTAACTGTAACGTATTGCTATACCTCATTTACCATAGCACATCAAGGTAGGCTAATTCTGGCTGATCCCCCTACCTTGCCTCAACCAGCTGTGGCACTGGGTCCCAGCACATCTGGGACCCAGACCAGTGGTACCCCCTCTACTTCCCCTGTACTACCTGTGGCATCGGGTAGTACCACCCCACAGGATGGGGATGGGCCCCCCTCTGGGAGAAGTGGCAGAGGGGGAGTTGTCACCCAGGTGGAGCTGCCAGTCTTGGTGTACAGGATAGTCCACCGTGGCTTTGACCACCACCTGCACCAGACTAAGGGCATGCTGGCCCACCTGGTGGGGAAGCCTCACCCTGGTGGCCAGCCTCCAGCACAACCACCCTCAGGGCAGTTATGGATGAGTGCCAACAGTCCCATGGGTGGGACATGAGTTATGCTGCTGCTATCTGGAGGCATATGGGACTCAGATTAGGACTCAGACCCACCCTATCCAAGGTGTTCACCCCCCATGTGTTACACTCCACCTCCTGTCTAATGTCTTGTCTGTATTGTCTGTTTGCAAATGCATCCTCACCTACCCAGCTTACCACCCCCACACATACCTGGGCTCCTTCTCTTTCATTCCACTCTCACCTTAAAAAAAATGGGCACCTGTCCCAAAAAAAAATATATTGTCCCATACATAGCTCTTCATTTCACACACGTGTCAACTGGACATACATAATTCAGTCCAATTGGCTTGACAACGCGGTTATGTTGTCTTCACCCCTCTCTCTGAGGTTTGCAAATCCAAATTCATCTACAAATTCTGTCAAAGTGCACAGTTGTTGCTGTATAATAAATGGATAGCTATGGTTCTTTCATACACCCTTCCTGCACATCCCTCCCTGCCTTTCACTATGTTTCCTCCCTGCTTGCCCCATCTCACCACTTTCCTATCTTCCCTTTTTTCTTTTCTTTATATTTTTTAGCGCAACTTTGCTCAGCTCAGCTAAATAGAGCTATGACGATATGTGTGTCTAACATTGCAAGACACGTACTAAATAAACACCTCTGCCCTGTTTCAACCCCAAGCCCATCAGACCTAAAGCCCAATGCATTAACCTGCCATGCCATGTGACTCTTAATTAAAAAAGGTGGTTTAAACAAAACATAGTAATTGCCAACTACAGTCATTAGGCGTGTTTCAGCAGAGCTGCACGCTGCACTGTACCATGTAAACTAGAATAAAAAGTAATGGAGAAAATGGGAGTGTACGTCGGGCTCTGGTGCAATAGTACATCACTACAGTCAAAGACATGATAATGGATGTAACTGAGGCCTGTGATAGCAGGTACATGTGACCTTTTATCAGCAACATATAGAAAGATACCTGCTAAGGCATTCTTAGCAAATACATATTCATCTGGTGCAGAAATACATCCATATAAAGCCATGCACATACTGATGGATGTAGAAAATGTTTGTCACAGCCTGTATGCATGCACATATATCTTGCAAATACATCTGCTGTAGCAATGGCTCAGTAGCTCAGTCTGTTAAATACCTTGCAGGCAGTAGATTTTGACACACACAGTCCTGGCTTCAAATCCAGTGTTGTGTTGCATTCCAATTACATTATTGTGAAGACAGCAATTAATGAATGACTCATGCACTCATTATCAACCCAAAGCCTTGCAAATTAAATAACTGCTTTTCACTGCTGGAAGTCACAGGCCTGCAGGTAGGGACAGACTTCACATATCCTTATAGCATTACTATATGTTGCCTAGTACTCTACTATTGACATAGTTGCCTAACATACGTACCTTAAACACATGGAGTAATTGGAATATAAAGGGTACCCTCACCCTGGCTCTGCCTCTACAACAAGGTTGACACAGCTTACACAGGTACACCTACAGCTTGTTGTCCTCCAAAGTGTTCACACTCTCTGCCTATGTCTACTACCTGCAGCAGCAGCTGCAGCCTGTGGTACACACAGCTCTATGTAAAAATTTCAGCTAAAGACCTACCCTCTGTGATGAAGTAGTCTCCTCACCCCAGTAATGTGCATCTCAACAGCTAAGAAAGGGGCCCTGTTTTACATGAAGGCCTTATATATTGCTCAGTGGTTGCATGTCATTGGCTAATGATAGTGCAATTCAGCTGTTTTGGCTGCAATTAGCATATCAGTGTCACAGATTGGTTTAGAGGCAATTGCCAGCTAATGAGAAGCATGTTAAAATGCAAGCAGCTGGCTATAGGTAAACATTTTGTATGAGACTTTCCTTACACTGTGCACACCTTTGGAAACATTACTAGTATCACATTTCAACAGAGGAGTACTGCATTGCACCAAGTATGTAACTGTTTTTTGTGTATAACAGGATGCAGATGGGAGGGTAGAGGTATGGGGAATAAGGTTTACAGCAGTAAGCCTGTCTTAGACCTGTGGCAATGACATGTCATTGATACCCTGCTGTCTTACACATACAGGGGACATACAATATATCAGAGTTGCATTGTCTTTTGTCATTGTAGCACACTGGTGTTGTTGGACTGTCCCTATATAGTGGCTGTAATAGCACACTGCTATTTGTCTGGCACTGGTCTTATGACATATTATTGAGTTGCTGGCCTTAGGGACCACACCACAGTGGACTGGAGCATTGGCTGTATGACCTTAGTTCCCAGTGCCTCTGTTGAGTAGAGCCACTGGAGTGATCCCCGGGGTGAATTTTCAATTTCCATCCACTCATCAAAATTTCTCTTGAAGAGGGCCAGTGAGGTGCTCTGTTTGACATGTATGGGGAGTCTATTCCATTGCATGGGCAGTCTCAGGGTTATGATCCTGTCCCTCCAGCACATTCTGTTGATTGTGGTAATGAGGTTCAGGTCTCTGGAGTATGTGGTGGGGAGGGATTGGGATTTCTTTAGATGTAGCATTTCTAACAGAGCTGGGTCAGACATGGTTTTGTAAGTCAAGCAGAGATTACCTCTACGTAGGCGATATGAGACAGAGAATAGTTGGAGTTTTTTTGAGTCTGTCCATACAGGACAAGTGTTTAAGGCCTAGGATCCTCTTTGTGAGGTACTTTTGTGGCCACGCCAGTTGTTGCAGGTGCCTAGTGAGGTACATGCCAAATGAGGCATTGTACTCAATGATTGGCCTAATGAGGGAAGAGTAGAAGGAGACAATGATCTCTTTCTTCCTGGATGCAAAACCCTTAGTAATGAAAACTTTGGAGGACAACAAGCCGTAGGTGTACCTGTGTAAGCTGTGTCAACCTTGTAACATAGAAGGACTTTCTGACCACAGTGGCAATGTGGTGGTCAAAAGAGAGGTTGCTGTCAGCCTGTGTTCCCAGATCTCTTATAATGCCTTCTGTGTTCAGTGGACTACCATCGATGTGGTAATTCATAGGAACTGGGTTTTTCCCAAAGGGGATGACGACACATTTTTTGGCATTGAGCTTAAGGCCGTGGTTCTGACACCAGTCGTTGGTCTCAGTGAGGCCTTTCTGTAGGATGTCAATCTCACTTGGGGGGTTAATAATGGCTCCCAACTTGCAATCGCTGTGAACTTGTCAGCCAGAGTCCCTTCGTGTTGGCCTAGACTTCAGAGAAGTAGATACCAAACAGGAGAGGACCCAGAACCAATCTCTGTAGGACTCCACT
Source organism: Protopterus annectens (assembly GCF_019279795.1). Lineage (NCBI taxonomy): Eukaryota > Metazoa > Chordata > Ceratodontiformes > Protopteridae > Protopterus > Protopterus annectens. Next base: position 161,682,156 of record NC_056727.1, read on the forward strand.
CGTGACTGGTCAGCAGTCTGACTTGGAGTCAACTACTTTCACACTGTGGGTTCTGTCTATGAGGCAGTTTGCAACCCACCTAGTGATATATGGGCTGATGCCTAGCTTATTTCAGTTTTTCTATGATTTCTGAGTGGGGAATGGTATCAAAGGCCTTGGCCAGATCAAGAAGGCTGTATGAACCACCTTGCCTTCATCCACAGCTCTGGTGACTGACTCAAGGAAGTCGACCAAGTTGAGCAGGCATGATCTACCTTTCACAAAACCAAACTGTGTCGGATCCAGAGTTTGAAGATTCCCTATATCCTTGTTTATTAGGTCCATGAGGATGCATTCCATAGCTTTGCATATCAGACTTGTCAGGCTAATGGGGCGATAGTTCCCAGGGTCTTTAGCCACTCCTCCTTTATGCAGAGGGATGACTATAGCAGTGCACCATTCGGTAGGGACAAAGCCTGAGGTGAGGCTGTGATTGGACAGGCCACATAGGTGAGGTGCCACTTCACACTGTAGTTCATGTAGAACACAGCCAGGGATATTGTCAGGTCCCATAGAAGCTGTATTTGTGGCCTTGGACAGTGCTGTTTTAACCTGTGCAGCAGTAATTCTGGGTGCCTGGAAATCTTGTGGTATTGTAATTGATTCTTTGTGGGGGGAGAGAGGGGTAAAGTTGGCAATGAATCTGTCGGCCAGCATATTGGCAATATCTGTTGGCTTGGTATGGGAGGTACTATTGTGCAGTAGCCCAGAGCAAATCTTTACATTAAGTATAGAAGGTCTTGTGGTTGTCTTTACTATCTGCTGCAATTCTGTTTTCATAGCTAGCTTTAGAGGATTTGATGAGGGATCTCAACTTTTTATTGAGGCTGATAAGGGAGTTTTTCCAGAATTGGGACTTCACCTTATTCTGCATCAGTTTCCTACTTCTGTTGTAGAGTTTGTTTATGGCAGGGGACTACCAGAGTGGCTTCCTTTTTTTGAAGGAGAGTGTCTTGGTTCTATTGGGTATGACAAGATCCATGCATTTGTGAACGTGTTCGTACAGTGCATTGGTGTATGATTTGGCAGTCATGCAACTATTCTCTATTTGCATGTGTGCCATGCAGTTAGCCACCTCTGTTTTTAGGAACCAAAGTTAGCTTTGGAGAAGTTTTTCATGGTGGTTACCTTTGTGGGGTGGGGGGTGGGAGGGATGTGGATTTCCAAGGTGATTAGTTTGTGGTCGGATCTAATGAGGGAGGAGTTGACTATTGGTGTAGAGCAATGGTCGCCCATGTTAGTAATGACCAGGTCAGGGATGTTGCTACCTCTAGTGGGGGTAAGAACGAGCTGGTCCAGGGCATTGGAATTAATGAATTACAGGAAACATTGGGCAAGTGTATTGGTACATGAGTAGTTTTCCCAGTTAATGGAGGGGTAGTTGAAGTTGCCTAGTATGAGAGTGTTAGGTTGGACCCTAATATTTTCCAGGGTGCTTAGGAACGTGGAGTGTGAGCCTTGGGACATGGTTGGGGACCTATAACAGGCTATGACCTGAATCGCTGTCTCACCCAATGTTAGCTGCATCTGAAGTATCTCTGATGCCTTATGTTGGGCTACTAGTCTGGAGGTGTGCACATCCTTTATGAATATGGAAAAAACACCTCCTTTAGTGCTTTGGTCCAAGTTCTGGGGCCAAAAGGTGTGGAATGAGTTATAGCCTGGTAGTGCAGGGGTGCTTTCTGCTGCCTTGAACCAGGTGTCTGTTACAGCACAAATGTCGATGTTCTCCATTTTAAGGAGTGTTTCGAGTGAGTGTATTTTGAGATTTAGACTTCTAGCATTGAGAGCATGACCCACAGATTTCATTTGTTTGTAGCTGTTACAGTGGTAATTTGTTCTTGGGAACATCACCTAAAAAAGGCACTATAGGGGTGGCAAGATCCTTGGCCAGTATCTGGAAGCCCAGGGGTGACAGATGCAAGCCATCTCTTGCAAAACATTGAGGTTTGTCAATCATGTCATCCCAGGCAGACAGATACTGGATCCCCTTAGAATGACACCAGAAACTTAGCCAATTGTTGAAATCAATTATTTTCTGTTTATACTGTGGTATAATTCTGGGTGATGGTAGGATGCTGCTCAGGGCTAGGGTCATACCTGCCTGGGCTACATAATCCAAGAACTCCTCCATGTCTCTTTTCATGTAGTCCAGGGAGGTACGTCTCAGGTCATTCACACCCACATGTACAGTAACAGAGTCATATTTGTACCTGTTGTTGAGGGACCTGAGTGCATGTGTTATGTGGCGGATCCTGGCACCTGACAGGCAGCTGACTGTTACTTTCTCCTTATTCAACTTAGTGAGTGGGACATCAGTGTGTCTCACTATTGAGTCACCTATGACTAGTGTGCTGGACATGCTGTTTTGCCTTAGGGGCTTTAGTTGAGTGGGGCACTATTTAGGAGAGTTATATGTCTTGTGATTAGTGTTGTGTTGTGGCGGTCAAGTTCATTTCTGCCTTGGATGTCTCTGCTGTTTGGGTAGATTTTTATTGAGAGCCTCCCTGAAGGTGGGTGTGTGGTTTGTGTTTTTATGTGAAGGCAGTGCTGGTTCTGGGGGGCTATGTGTTCCATGTGGTGTGGTGCAAGTGTTGACCTTCTCCTCTTGACTAGCTATTCTGGTCTTGACTGGAGAGTGTGTGGCTTTTAATTTGGATATATAAGTGCATCTCAAGCAAGTCTGAGTATTGGGAGGTAAAAGGAGACGATTGTCGGTGTACATGAAGCAGCTGCTACATTGCCTCAGGATGCTCAAGTTCACCAGGATAATAGGAGAAAGCACAGGGAACTGACCTTTAGACATGCCTGGAGGCATGGACATTAATAATAATTACTGGAGCTGTTTCCTTGTAGAATGTTTAGTGCTGGTAGCACTTTTGTGTGCTACAATAATTGCTACAAGAAGTCTGGTGTGGTAAAGTGCTAGATTAATAAGCTAGTAAAAGTGCAGGAGAAGAGAGAACTGGCAGCTCTAAGGGAAAGATTAAAGAGGAGACTTTGGCACCTCTCAGAAGCTTACAAACAGTCCTGGACACAGCAAATCTGTATCTGGACTAGATTCGTTACAGGAAAGGTGGGAAAAGTTCAAACGTGGGCTTTTAGATCAGAAAGTTGAAGGATATGGAAAGAACTGCCCAAATGGCCAATAAACTACAATTTCTGGGCCGGAAACCACTCTTGTGGTAAATAGACTACCTAGTGCTTACCACTCCCACTGATAAGCTAGAAGGCTTCCCTGCAACACAGAAAGGCTTGGGGGGCTCTGAAGCTTACAAACAGTCCTGGATACAGCAAATCTGTATCTGGACTAGACTAGTTACAGGAAAGGCAGGAAACAAGCTTAGAATTTTTTTTTTTACAGAAAAGCAGCTAAAACAGCACTAAAAACAATTCAAGTGCAGTACAAACTAGCACACTTGAGTGTGTAGCAATATTAAAGCAAATGCAGTTTAAATAAATGCAATTTATTCAAACTGTTTTCTGAACTGAGTTCAGTTATTGTTTTATTCAACTCTGAACAGTTAAAAATGTCAAAAATATACTTATCAGCTGAGAAGCATAATCAGTCAGAAAACAAGGAGATTCTAGCAATTTTTTTTTTTGTTGTTAGTAAAGTGGAAAGGGAGAAAGGAGAAACAGAAGATAATTCAAGGTTAAGGACCTAAGTGGGTTGGCCTTCTCAAATGTTCTCTCTGTCTTAGAATAAGATAATGACACTAGACTGGGAAAGAGCTGGGATAGAGCTGAACAGATGGGACTGGTAGGAGTATCTGAAATCAAAATATGATCTCACTGTACTCGGTTGAGTGAGCAAATGAGATGGACCCAGGAGGAGTGTTCAAACAGAAATTTACAGGAGGGGTGGGTGATTCCAAAGCCACCAAGATTAATACCACAACAAGAACAGGGATGGAGGGTGAGAAACTAACTGCAAAGAGACCCCAATATTCAGTGAAACAAATAAATAAACAGAAAAATAAAATGCAGTACCATCTTTAACACTGCAAGTTTGTGCTTATTTTAGCTTATAATACAGTCGATGTAGGTATATAGCAGCCAGCCAAACAGCTAATGATACTATCTTGGTTGAATCGACACACGTAGTATGTTATCACACTGTGGGGTATGACATGTGTGAGCAAGCAGTGGATAGTGCCGGCCTTTTTTTCTTGCTGTATCTGTACATAGTGGACATCCATGTATTTGATCCTGTAATGTGTTTCCCTTCTGGTGTCTTTCAGGACTAATGTATTATAGACAGGGTCTATATCACATAGCTGAAGTTACGTAACTTCAAACACCTAATGGTCAAACCATTATGTTCGAAGTTACATAACTTCGACTATTTAAAAAAAAAAAAAAAAACACAACGGACAACAAAATAAACTGTTGTAAGATAGGGTCAAGCCCCCCTGCACCCTTCACACCCCACTACTTAAATATACCACCTCCAAGATCGCACCACATTAAAGTGAATGGAAACCTCTGCCTATGGAAATTTCCATTCACATGCTCAAACTTTTACAAATTCGAACATATGGTCTTGACCATATGTGGTTCAAACTTGTAAAAGTTTGATGACATGATAAGAACCCTCATAGATGCCATGCCTCCTTCTCAGATGCAAAGAATGAACTAATACTTCAAGGACTACAGCATTATCATCATCATATCCTTCTAGCCAGGGGGAGGCATAACAGGGAACAGCGGGCTGCATTGTGGGAGACCTTGTCTGGGATGTGAATGATAGTGGCCACCAGACCAGGACATATCAGCAGGTTTGACACCGCTCTACAGATATGATGAATGCTGCATGACGAAGAGCATCTGATGTAACAAGGGATTGTGCCATCATCGATGGAGGGCCTGCAATGCAGCACCCACTCACAGCCACTGAGGAATTCCTGGTGAACCTAGGGACACATGACAGCTCCCAGGCATCCATTACATCATACATCATGGAGGTGGGTGCCACAGTGTCCACAGCAGAGGAGTGTGCTGGTAAGCTTACTGTGATCACCATTTTAATACTGTAGCAGTCATTCTGTCAGGCTGTACATACCTTTACGTGGGTACAAAGTCTGTGTGCTGTGGGGTGGGGGTTAAGCTCAGTTGTATACTCATACTCAGAATGTCACCAATGCATCAAGTAACACAGTAGCTACTGTACATGTGAGATATATGCAGATATTACCTTGTTGTGCTGCAACATGTGGTGGTATTGACATTTACCTAAGGTTCCTAGAGTGGGTAATCACAGTTGTGTAGTTGAATGAGCAGAAACACTTTTGCAGTTATAGTTCAGAGTGAATAACCCTCCTGGTGTGCATGAGGCAATTAATCTGACACGGCTTGTAAAAATCAAAAGGTCAATGGTACATACCTTAGGCATTTTACCTTGTAGTTGTATATATTTGTTAAGATAGGTGTATTGGGTTTTATGTGTTGTTTTATCAGGAATATAATCCTATTGCATACCTAAAAGGTGCATTGTACTGGTCAAGTGTTATGTGATTTACCTGATGTGCTTGTTATTAATGCCTTGAGTCAAATGTGTATTTTGTTGTGAGGAAGTCTGTTGTATATGAAAGCGGAGATGAGAAGATGTGAGATTGGTAATGCAGCTGTGGATCCTCATTATTATGACTCTTTGTGGATTTTCCATACATAATAGTGCAGGTAGTAATGTACTGCTTTTGTCTTGGTTTCCACAGGTGGCCAGGGGGCTTGGGGTCTCTCCCCCACACAACCTAATGTCAGTATCTCTTTGGACTCATGATGATGCTGGCCACAGTGAGGCACATGTGGGGTTGTCGGGGGCTGAATCTGTATTAGAGGTTGACAACACTCTTTTTCCCCATTGTCAACTCACACAGCCATTATGCCCACACATACCCAGTCCCCACAGCCCTCAAATATTGGACAGGCAGAAGGTGAAGACATTGAACAGGCCAGTGTGGTAACTATGGCTTCATTGAGTGTGTAGACACTGTCCATAGCCAGAGAGATGGCAAGGTCCCACACAGGCAGATTGACAGGGGTGCTCATGGGACAACTGCTGTCCATCCACCACTTGTTGCAGGTGTCACATCATGGGTCACTCGGCACTTGTTTTGGGCCATCATTTAGGCACAGGCACATTCTGAATGGAACACCAGACATATGCTTAGGGTTATGGATGCATCACAGTCTGACATCTGTGACTGCATCCACCATATTGGGGACAGCTTGGATCAGTTCTCTGATGCAGTGGACAGACGGTGGGCTGGGACAGTGTCTGTCTTGGATAGCACATTGTCTGTGCTGGAAAGTGTGGCTGGAGTTGGGTGTTGGACCGATGGAAGTAGGTCAACAACACCATCTGCTGAGAGTCCACGTGGCTGTGCACAGTTATGCTCTTGTAGTGGCAGTACATCCAGCTCTACAGAGGGGAGTGTGCTATCCACACCATGACATGGCAGGCCATGGGCACATGATCCTAGGCAGTCCTGTGGGTGACACAGTCCCAGCAGACAGCAGTCACCATCAGGTACTAGCACTGCATCTGACCTTGGGCATAGTGGTGCCAGTGCAACTCCTGGCAGAGCCAGTTCCCATGTTCAGGGTCAGGGACAGTGAACTGTCAACTCTACTATGTATGGTGCAAAGCTGTCCAACATACACACATGTAGGGCTAGCACTAAGCTTGAATGTGTGCACGCACACACTCACACACCACTGTCACATGTAGGTCACCTACAGACACACAAGACATCTCTCCATGGTTCATCTAACCTGCTCACCTTCCTGACTCACACACATGCTATCAACCATTTGGGCCAGCCTAGGCCCCTAGCACCCCCACACATGAACCTGTGCAAGTGATGATACCTGTGCAACATCCCTGTCATCCTTCCCATCGATGCAGGGGAATGAAGCTATGTGTCTGATGCATAGGGTGACTATATTACTTGACATGTACTTGTGTAATGCAGTATTGTTTTGCCATGCCACTTGTAGTGGTCAGCATACACTATATACTGGCATATGTCATGATTACACAACATACTTTTGTGGACCTTATTTTGTGTGATGTTGTACTGACGGTATTGTTACAAAATGACAGGTATGTCACGGACCTGTGTAGGTTTCTGTTCCAGGTGTCTAAGGGGATAACCTATGGACACACGGCAGCAGTGAAGTGAAACAGCATGGCATGGCAGCAAAAGAAATATGACTTCAGCAAGGTACAGCAGTATACATGCATGGCTCCATAGGTTCACATTTGTATGACAGTCTACCAAGGGCAATAGCGGTAGTCAGCGTACTCATGCATTCATAATTTGTGATAAGATCTGCTACAGACCAAGGTGTGACCTTGCTGGAGTCCATATGCTGCCTATCTGTAGGGAGCATAGTAGATGAACGGCTCACTGTAAGGACATTAACCTACTATGTGAGGTTAGTACTACATGCTTGTGGGAGACATTGGTCTAGCAGACATAAACACACCCTTGAAACAGACCCTGCCTAATGGAACACAGAGCATCTCAGTGCATCTCAGCACATGTTGTCTGTTTGATTGGCTGGGCAGCCATCATCTCAACTCACGTCATCTGCATGAGTCCCTCTTAGACTTGGGCAATATGTGCTGGTCCTGTACTGGGGGTAAACAGATGTCTCTGATTGTGATGGCTGTATGGCCATTATGCTAGTTAGGTTCATATGTCCTATGGCTCCATAACATGCTGTATAGTGCTGTAACAGCCTCACACACAAACATGGCCACATTCAGGTTAGCACCACTTCCACTCACTGCATACAGTACATGCAAAGGCACACACATACTGCAAGTTGACTGTATGTACATTAGAACACTTACCTATGTACTTGTATACACTACATATCACAGTACCCAATGCACGCAACATCAGTTTAGAACATAATGCTTGTTAATATCAACAAGCCTTGTTGTCATGAGTCATTTGGGGGGGGCATATCACCCTCTACAAATAAAATGATGCAAAACCCTAACTATGTCTAAGTTACAAAGGTTATAATATGCATGCCATATGGATACACACACGCACACACACACACACACACACACACACACACACACACACACACACACACACACACACACACACACACACACACACACACACACACACACACACCATGTTAGACAGAGTGAGTTTAGAACCCCTACCTATCTAGGCTTATATAGTATAGATCACAGTACTTATCTCATTTGCCACAAATTATGTCTGATACTACACTGACAGCTAGTAATCTTAAGGAGGCTGTCATCATCAGGCCTTGTAGAAGAGGGCAATTTGGAGCCAGCAGCAAGTTACAGGCCCAAAAAGAGCATAACCACTGCTGCTGGATAGCCCATGAGGGCATGTCTGTTGTTTTGGAGGGGTATATATGTACACACACACACACACACACACACACACACACACACACACACACACACACACACACACACACACACACACACACACACACACACCACACACTGGGTTGCAGTGAGATTAGAACCCCTACTAATCTAGGCTTATACACTATAGATCACAGTTACACTATAGATCACAGTACTTATCGTATCCACCACCGGTTAAGTCTGTTGTTTATGTGATTGCAGGCACAGTACTTGTGCATTACACAATCTAGGCTTGTGTTGAACAGCATCTGTGGCCTCCAGAATGATATTGGTTCATACTATCTGCAATCTAGTATCTTAGCAGTGAGATAACTGTTGTTATCCTAGCTATGTGTGTACAGTTACCAGTATGACAATATATGGCTGCTTGCAGCTAGATAGGTGACACTGTGGGCAGGGACAATGTGCCCTGTCCACACGTGCATTGACACCATTATACATTACACCACCTGCTCACCTGTGTCTGTCTACATGGTGACTTCCTCAGGCATATGGGTCTGTAGGTAAGTGGATTATGTACTGTTGCGCCTTTAGTTTGGAACCTTTGAGTAACATTATGGTTGTGTGCTAGTGCAGTTTACTCACCATTATTAGGGTATGTTGTACAATGCAGATATCCATACACATATTTCTGCATATAACAGGGATGTATATATAAATGTAGCTGTGTGTGTATGATATGTATATGTGTTATGTAGATATATGGAGGGAGCCTATGTATCATTTTAATATACATAGCTATATAATATACATCAGTGTATATATCTATTTGACAGTACATAGCGATAGATATACTATGCATGTAAGAGAGAGATACTGATGGATATGTATACATATATGTCTGTATGTATAAACATTTATACATAACAGGTCATTTCAATGAAAGGCGAACAGAATTGCGCTCATTTTTACTAAGTGTACAGGCATGCCCAGTGGCACTGTCAGTACTTATAATATGACTCCAAGCCACACCTACCTGTATTCCAGTCCGGGATTTTGTATGTTGCAGACATTAACATCCGCCCCTGTTTCTGCAATACTGTACTTCACTCACAATGTCCACAGCATTCCATAGCTGTCTGCTGTACTAAATATGTGATTGAGGTTGGTAAAGTTACACCACCAACAGACTGACAGTCTGCATACCTCTCAACTGTCCTGATTTTCACAGAATATCAAGAGTTTTGCCTCATATGTTTGTTCTGTTCCTCATTTGTGGTCTTCTGGTGTTTTATTGAATGTTGACATCAATACATTCTACTAACTACAGACAAACAATTGTGTGTCAGACTTTATATCCATTAGAAAATATGTACTACTGCAACTCTTTTAATTCCAGAAACTGTCTAGGTTTATGTAACCAATATTTAAACTATGTCCCTATGTTTGGGCCTTTGTCCCCTCAGTCCTTCTGGTTTTGTCCAGATTTCTTGCATTAAGAGGTTGGCAGGTATGGCATTCTGTGAAAACACCAACATACTACTACCTCACATGCAAAAGATGTGAGTAATTCCAGATTAGAACCATCAGCACTATCGCCCATGATATTTTCCCTAGTCCACTGAGCCACACAGGTCGCTAGACAGAGAGGGGTCATTCATCAGAATCAACAGCATACATATGTGCATTATTATCCTGCATGAAGAGAGACATACAATGTTTAAGCACTATCTGTGTTACAGCTCTGAGATTGCCTGGTCCACTGATATACCATAGCTGATTTTGTGTTAAAGTGGTTATATGGGTACACTGTTGTGTTGGGGTTTGGGGAACAACAGCGCATGATCAGCTTGGGTAGACAGTTGTCCATATATCATGTGTGGCCACGGTTTAACATCTCCCTTGCATGATGTTGTGAATATTTCAACGATGAAGCCTAGTAAATATTAAGGAGCACATACTATTGGACTGGGTATCAGTTGTCCCATGTGGATGTTAACTCTGACCAAATATCCCACTGTATTTCCTTGCATAACAGCAGCAGATCCATACATATGATACCTTATTATAGTAATCCTTGCAGTTAGTGTGTAGGTTAGTGACTTACCTTGAGAATGCAGCAGTTGACAGACTGGCCAATACATGGATAGGTACAGGTTGTGTGGGTTGCCTGGCATTAGCTATTTTAATATATGTATGTGAGTAGCAGTAAGGTGTTAGTCCATAGGGCTCTAGGTTGTCAGAGAATGTGCTATGCGTTATCTCTTAGCCAATGCCAGAGTGTACTAGGCACACCTACATCTGCCTATAGGGACATCATCAGGGGGCTCCTCCTCTGAGTCCTTCTGTGAGTCTGGCTGTGGTGACCTGGGCACTGGTGATGGGCTATATATCCCATCCCTGTGCTGATCCTGCTGCAGCTGCTTCCGCAGGATCATATTGTGTAACATGGCACAAACTATGAGCATATGTGCACATGTGGCTGGAGAGTACTGCAGGACTCCTCCAGATATAGAGAGGCACTGGAACTGTAATTTCAGCAGCCCAAACACATGCTCTATGATGTTCCTAGTTTGTGCTTGTGCCTCATTATGGCATTCTTCTGTGGGTGTGTGTGCATTTCTGATGGGTGTCATCATCTATGGTTCCACTGAGTAGCCAGCATCCCCCACTAAATGGCCATGCTGGATGTCCTCCCTAGCAAACATCTGGTAGCATGTCAGATATGGGAGTCGTGATAGTTGCCAGGGCTGCCAGCGCACACATTCATGATAATGCCCTGGACTTTGCACATGACCTGTCAGTTGATGGAGTGGTACCCCTTGCAGTTGACATAAATTCTACCCTCCTCACCGGGTGGTGACTTGATGTGTACATGAGTGCAATCTATGGCACCCAGTACCTCAGGGTAGTGTGCTACATGGAAGAAGTGTTGCATATTTCTGACCCTCACCTCAGGGGTGAGGGGAAAATATATGTGCTCAATGGCATGTGCTAGCATGGCATCAAAAAAACTGATGGTGTACCCTGGATGCTGATGCCTGTGAGACCCCCATCATATCCCCAGTTGGTCTTTGGAAAGTAGCTATGCCTGTTATCCTGAGGGCTACACATACCTTTGTTTCCACTGGGATGGGTTCCCCTCTGTTTGCTCTGTGCCTGAGTTGAAGGCGGCAGAGCTCATTGAGTTCTTGTAGTATGTTCCTGTCCACCCTGTAGTGCTCTATAATCTCCAGCTCATGTAGCTCCTGGAAGGTTACCCTGGGCCTGAATACTCTTCTCCTTCTCTGTCTAGGCCTATTGTCAGCAGCAGCAGCAGCAGCACTGACTTCAGCATCTAACACATACAAATGTAGCAGACCTGCAGCAGCCCCTAACATTCTTCCAGTTAAAATTCCCAAGTCTGTACTCCAATGGTGCAGAGTATGGGGAAAATCAGATTGTAGGGTGTATGCATACTTTATAGTGCTCTATTGTAGGTATGGCCTGTGTGATTGGCTACCTGTGATGCATTGCACCTGCCTAATATATCACTGACATCATTTAATGCCCCTAGTTTAAGTTAAACAAGGATCGACACTAATTAATGCATTGTTGGCCTTTTAGATACTCTGAGCACTGTGGTGCATCATGCAAACATGCACCCCATAAGTAAATACTGCTAAGCAGTCAGTGCACACACTCCCATGCTCTGCTTGGCTGCTCGCTGCACAAACAGGAGCAGCTATGCTCCATTCAGCTAAGAAGCTAATGGACACCCTGTCTCCTGATGTCAGCTACCTCCTCTGTGGACACCAACATGGTTCTCTGCCTACACTGAGTGGATCTGTGGACACGATTCAGTAACTCCACCTCATTTGCATAGGGATCTGTGCTTACAACCTGGATACTACATGCTTCCAAGCCCTTCCACGTTAGCAACAGCACCAATGCACCATTGTAGATACTGCATGCAGGGTCCTGTAATATATTTCTGTCTCATGATATTAATATTTGATTTTTTCATGTTTTTTTTTTATAAGGCATGTTTGTGCACTGCGGTGTGCTGAGCAAACATGCAAAGATACATATTTACTGTAACTTTTGGAACACACAGAGGATAGTTTTGCTCATATCTGTGTGTGCTATGCTATTTATGTCTATCTACCTACATTTTTACAGCCCCTCTTGTCTGTCTACAGTCCTGTACATGGAATTTTTCTGTGTACGCCATGTACACTGACATGGGGTCTGCAGGCTGCTTATCTGCTTGCTGGATTGCTCTACCTGTCTCATTTGCATGAGATTCACCTGCTTATGAAGTGATTTGTATGCCACAGACGTTTCTGTGTTGGTGGGCTTGTGTGCGCCCCTCAGCACCACTTACTGAATCTAAAATAAAAATGTTCATGGCTGTGTTAGCAGCACGGCGTGATGCCTATATGGAAAAAAACATGTAGGCTTTATTAAATTCTCCACAATATTTTCCCTGATTTTGGTCCTTTGATCCTAAGTATTTTTTATCTTCTTGATTGATTCTTGAGCTAAGAGGTTGAGAGGCACATGGGGAGGTTGTAGTGAAATGCACACTATATTTTGACCGCAGTAATCTGAGAAGATACAAATCCATGTGGCACTTATATGTATATTTATGTATTCATCTGACTGTAATCAAACTTCTGAAGTTTTCAATTACAGTCATACAAGCAGCTGTACTTGATTTGTGTGCGTGTTTGTGTTTTAGCACATGTCTTTAGGAACATATTTGTAGCTGCTTGGATGTTTTTGTGAGTCCATGTCTCTATCTGTTTATGCATGGGAAAGCTCTGTCCATTAAGTAACTATAATGACCGGGTACTGAGGAAATCTGTGGATGAGAGTTACTAACGGCATCTGTTGTTTGGTCTCAGGTGATGTTTATTGACCTGTTGTAATACTACTACACATCATTCCATTACAATATCATTAGGTCACATTATCATCAGATAAACTTGTGTGCACAACTAAATTTGTATTATTATGCTCCTAGAAATCTGTTTTGTATAGCATCCTTGGTTATTGTACTACTGTGACTTATTAACTACTGTACTGTTGTATGGTGCTTTATTAACTACTACATTCTTAATAATTGTTTGCTTGCATTTGCTGTAATGTAATTTACTGGAGTCTTTCTCCCTGGTCTCCGTTGCAAACAGGCTACTGGCCCAGTCGAACATTGCCCGGTTAACAAATGTAAATAAATAAACAAATAAAATTCCAGTTAGCCCCATCCATTCATTTGCTTCCCGCAACCCCCAAATTGCTTTGAAGTTAGCAACCCCCACAGAATTTGTCCTTTGGGCTTGCTCGGTCAACAAATAGGTAAAAGAAGTAAAATAAATATTTGCCCTCTGATGTGTCTGTATGTGAAACAAAGTAGGAATATCCCTGACTTTGCCTAATGTTTTTGGTCTGCACATCATAACATCTGTGTTTTTTTTAACAAATCATTGAAGATTCCAGTCATTAAATGATGACAGGGCTTTTACTTTTCGGAGCCTATGTCCTTCAGCAAATATATGCTTAGGCAAAAATTATTATTCTAACAACTTTCTAAAATATGAAAACAATAGACCAACAAACTAAAAATAAACATAAAAAGGTATCGAAGGAGGCCAATCAAGTAAAGTCTAATAAAACAACAGTATTTATTAAGCGCTTTTCGTTCCACTAAATAGTAGAACTTCCTCATATAACAATTCACTCAAAAACATGTGAAGGAACTGAATAGGTATACCAAATACTGAGGGGAAAAGGGGCAACAGCTGACAAAATCAGGTTAGTTGAAGAACTCCTTGATATAGCCCTGTCTAACAACTTCATTAGCTTCGATAGATAATTTTTTCTACAAAAAATAGGTGTAGCGATAGGTTCTCCTTGTGGAGCTAGTTTCTCAAATTTAGTAATGGCCTACTGGGAACAGGAGTTCATCAACAAGAATGTTTACATCTGTGGAAAGATACATTTCTACATAAGATTCCTGGATGATATATTCCTAATTATTAAGAGTGACCTTAATATAACAAAAGAATTGGTAGACTACTTTAATTCTACCACTAATTTTCTAAGGTTTACTTACAGCTTTAATGAAGACATCATATCATATTTGGACATTTTGGAAGTTAGGAAGGACATGAACCATTGTAGTTATTTAGCAAAAATTTACAGGAAGGCAACATATTCAAACACATTCCTACACTTTTCAAGCTGCCACCCATTTCACCAAAAATGAACTGTGGTGAAAGGCCAACTGGTTAGGGCAGCTAGAATGGTGTTCACAGATGAGGACTTCATCCAGTAATGCAAAATTTTGGGTAACATGTCCCACAAACAGGGCTATCCTGACTTCCTAATTCAAGAATTAACAAACGAAGTTCAAACTAAAAGGGAGAATGGAGTTTACAGACCAATTTTAGTGCAGGCGAGCATTACTTTAGTAGACACTGGCACATACAAAGGGGTAAGTGATCTAAGTACTGTAAAGGAAAATACCTTCAGTATCGCATACAGTTTTATCACAACATTTAGCCTTAATGCTACAGATTTAAGGAATATAATATGCAAAAACTGGAGTTTATTAAGAGAACACAGACCCCTACAGAATGAATTTAACAAATCAGCTCAAGTGATTTTTTAAGAGGGGGAGGAATTTAAAAAGAATACTAGAATCACATAGTAGCCCTGTAGCTAGAAACCCAGGGATGTTCCCCTGTGGCATGTGTAACTATTGTAAACACATAGCCACTGGACAAAATTTTACTATTAGGGGTAAAGAATGCCATTTAAGGAAAAAACATACTTGTAACTCTAAGATGATTGTACATGTTGCCCAATGTCAATTATGCCCATCCTTCTATGCAGGTAAAATGGACCATAAATTCAAAGAGAGAATATATGAACACCTATATAGTATACGGAAGGCAAAACTTGAGAATGCTTTAGCAAAACACGTGCAGGAACACCCTGGACACAGCTTTAAATTTAGAGCCATAGACCAAATAAATATTTATGAGTGGGGTGGACCAAGTTCCCTTATGTTAGAACGCTTGGAATTACTTTGGCAGTTAAAACTTAATGCCAGTCAATGGCCAGGACTTAATGAAATGAGTTCTATCTTGTGCATCTTAAAACTGAGAAGTTTAGCAAGGTAGTACCTATTACTAAAATGTTTGAGATTAGTTTTAGTTGAATAAGTAAGTAGAAATGAAAAAATTTTTTACATTGTTGTTTTAATATGTACTGGACTTTAAGGAGTTAATGTTGACTAAACTTGGGGTAAGATGTTATTGGAGTGTTTTGAACACATGACATCGTTCAAAGACTTTTAAATGGAATGTTTCTGAGTGGATTGTTATCTGAGGAAGTTCTACTATTTAGTGGAACGAAAAGCGCTTCATAAATGCTGTTGTTTTATTAGACTTTACTTGGTTGACCTCCTTTGACACCTTTTTATGTTTAACTTTCTAAAATATGACAATATTTAAATTCTTTTGATTTTGGGCTTTTTCCCTCATTATTTTTGGGTTTGTCCTTGACACTTGTACTAAGATGCTGAAAGATGCGATTTTTCATCACAGCAAGGTGAAGTTTAAATGACAAAGTGGCTGTAACTGTGTTGGGTGGGGGTTGGGTTCTGTTTGCAGATGAAAGTAGTTTACCCTCTGGTTGTTTGCTCAGTTATCCATCTGACTTTGTAGGACTAATGTTCATTTCTTTGAAATAATTTGGAGTACTTCTGGCTATTTATGAGAAACAAGGCTTTCATCTGTCCCCGATTTCTCAGAATGTTCCTGATTTTGCAGATATGTTTGGTCTGTTCCTCATAAAAATAATGATAAAGATTTAAGTTCCAGACTTCATATGCTTAACAAATGCACGTTGATGGAAGAAAATGGCTGTTACTCAAGCAACTCTCTTTCTCGGATTCTGGGCATTTGTCTTTCATTATTTTTTGGTTTTGTTCTTGATTCACTTGCTACAAAAGTTGAGAGGTATCTTAATCTGTCAAAATCAGATGAAGTGTAATAAACAAAATGACTATAACTGCTTGTTGGGGGTTGGAGCTGTCTTTGGATGGAAGTAACTTACTCTTTTGTTTGCTCAGTTTAAAGTCTGTCTTTGCAGGATTATTGTGTATTTGATGAAACAAGTTTTAATTTTACCACTACCAGACAGCTGGGGCGGCCATGGTGGTGCAGTAGTTAGCATTATCGCCTCACAGCAAGAGGTTTTCCGGTTTGATCCTCGGCTGGGGTGCCTTTTGTGCGGAGTCTGCATGTCCTCCCTGTGGTCGCGTGGGTTTCTTCTGGGTGCTCCGGTTTCCTCCCACATCCCAAAGACATGCAGTGGGTGGATTGGACACTCTAAATTGGCCCTAGGTGTGAGTGTGTGCATTTGTGTGCCTTCTGTGGAAGGTTGGCCGCCGGGCTGGCAACTCGACACTGTAAAACTCCACTGCCAGTCATGAGCGGACAGGTGATCCACTGTGGCGACCCCTAACTGGGAAAAAGCCGAAAAAAAAGAACAAGACAGCTGACATGTAGATAGTCAAAAGTGGGCTATAATTGATACCGTAGGCTGTCTATGGGATGATAATGACTAATTCTAGCTGAAATGATCAGGTTAAACAGTCATTACTCTGACTTTACAGGACTAGTGTACATTTGTGCAAAGCAAGTTAGGATAATTTATTGTGATTTTTTATCACAATTGTCCATTTGCAGTATACACAGGCAAGTGACTGTAATTAATGGGTATAGGCATTGATGGAACAAAATGGTAACAGTCTGAATGATCTTAAAAAGATCCGAAAGAACATGAACATTTATACATGGTACAAAACAAAAAAGTGTGTGAGTGTGTTTGGTGGGGCCCATGTTTTGAAAACTGACCAGGGCCCAAGGTGCACTTAATTCACCACTGGCAAGGACTTGGTCTTCATTATGCTCCATTGAGGAAAGTTCTTTAAAGGTGGCTCCCAGGAAAAGGGATGAAAAGCTAGCAGCAGAAATATATCATGAACAACTACCTTCAATGTACTAGTTATTTAAATGAAAAAGAAAAATGACTAGTGTTAGTATCATCACTAGACTTCTCTATAATAGTTCTAGAAGTAGTGAAAAGGCATGAAAAGGAACCAATGTTTTTGTTGTTTTTTTATTTGTATTTTTAAAGCTATTAGCCATAACATCTTTAGACCATCCAAGAAGGAAATCACTAGGATTACAAAAACCTGAATGTTCAGATCAGAAGATCTGAACAGGGCCAGTGATACCAATGTCAGGTTCAAATGTTGTTTCCCTGCTGAATGACTATGAATGCTATCCCCACCAAAAAACTGTTGACACACATATGTCCAGATACGTACGCAAAATTGAAAATGAGCCAATTTTTTCGTTATTCTCAGAGGGTGAAGAGAACTTTTTTACATTTATTGATAAATTTGATCAAGAATGAAAAGAAAAAAATTGCAAAGAATGTACTAGATACATAAGTCACTACAAAATGGGATGCGAGTTATCACGATGGGAGAAGAAAAGAAGGAACATTAGGCTTGATTTGAATGTCAGTGACCAAAGGAGTCTTTTTAAGAACAAAAATTGGCTCAGCATCCCACAATAAAATCCATTTTGAGAAATTCTTGCCCTTCACTTTCTGGAAATTTAGCAACTGAAGGAGAATCTTTCTCCACAGATATGGATACTGATTCAAGATCTGATTCAGGATCTGATCTGGGGAAACAGAGCAGGATGCAAAAAGGAACATTATAGGGACCTATCAGGGAGCCCAATCCTCACCTTTGGTGGTATAGAATATAGAATATTGCAATGTATTACGTTAAATTCACCTAAATGTGTTAAGATAAATTCACCTAAATAGATGATACTTAAGATATCTGCTAAAGGTGGACTGTGACTTACAAGCTCTCATTAGAGAATGTAACTGATTCTAGAGGACCGGTGCAAGGTACACAAAGAATAAAAACTATGATGACTCATGCAACATCATTAGAACAATTTGTAGCCCCTTCCCCAATGACCTAAGGAATCTGGCCAAAATATAAGCTATTTCAAATAAGCAGCACTCAGAAAATGAGTGGCATATCTGTCAGTAGTAAGACTTTAACAATCAGTCTGACAGTGATTTCCAGATAGTATAGATCTCACAGCAGAATGGCGATGTAGTAAGAATAGGAACTTCCCGTCAAAGGCCTCATGTGGAAATGTGCACTGTGTAGTCACTGCAGGTCAACATCTGGCAGCCTAAGGTAAATAGCTTTAAAGCAGACTAAGTAAGAAGACACAAAGGAGTTCTGCACCCTTTGCACTGATGCCAGAACTGCAGCTGACAACTACAAAGGGAATTTAATTGATTTTGGTTTATAAAAGTAATCACTATCTCCATACGTTAATGTCAAAGAAAAATATACTTTAAAAATGATCAATACATGGTAGGTTCAGGTTAAGGCACTTTAATCTTGCAGTAAGGAGACAAAAACGTGCTAATACAGAGTTTGTCTGACTAGAATCAGGAAATGCAAGCATTTTATACATTTTCTAATAAGACATTGCCTACCTAGCTGACGTAGTAAATCACAAGTTTTAACATCATCATTTCGTAGTGATTGTTTTTGTAAATTTCTGCTTGTACTATCAATTTTGTGAGAAACTTCCTAAGAAAAACAACGTGGCCTTGGCTACCACCGGTTAGATATATGCAATGTTACCATTCAAGGTACTATGGCTAATTTGAGCACAAAGTAAGTATAGATTGCAATTCATTTCTCCAACAGTTCTTTGTCTGTTTTATCTCTTCCTTCTGCAGCTGTGCATGTTCTCATACTTCAAACAGAGCTAATTGTTCAAAATCATTACATTATAGAATATGGCATTGTTCATTCATTGCTTCCTGACCTAGCAGATAATCACCTGCTTCTCAAGTACATTTCCAAAAGGCATAAACATGAATTCTGCTGTGCTAGCAGTTACTAGGTCAAAGGGCATCTTGCAAGTTTCAGAAAGCACACTGCAGTTTCAAAAGCATCTTTTAGTCTCATATAAAACTAAGCTGTATATAAAATAGTGCATATAAAATAGAATGAAAAACGTGTTAACTCATTTAGTTTCTAATTAGCATTAAGCACACACATTAATACATATTTTTTCTGACATTTCCCCCCAGTTAATACTTTTTAATTCTATTTTCAAAAGCATAAACAGTTTGCTTCTTCTCCTAACCTCTTCCATTCAGGATTTGCAGTTAAGAGAGTCATTCAGTTTAAACTTATGAAAGTGTTTCACTTTTCAACAACTCTTCAATTTCAGTACTTTGATACAAAGTCTCAGAAACTGACATGTCTATAAAATCTTTGATTAACTTTTTCATGCAGGGAATACCACAACAAATGCATGCTCCTAATAGGAGTAATCCTACACAAATGGCAATCAGGATATTCATTAGGATGGAACCCCACCCCACAAACAGATTCTAGAAAAAGTCCGTCAGAGGGTTTGGGCCTGGTTTGGTCATGGTCGACACTTGCTGGATCACCTCAAGATAGTCGCTTATCTCGTGCTGGTTATCAGGAATATACAAACAGCGTTCTTCTTTGATTAAAGCACACTTACCACCTCTCACTGTAGGGTGAAGTTGAGAGCCATCTGGTTCTGAAGCACCATAGTTCTCATAGCATTCAGTTCATCAGTGACTAATTCAAGAGCAGAAAAAGTTGCATTGCTCATAACTTTGAGAAGTTTAGACAGTTTTCTCAGCTCCCAAATCAATTGTACTGCGCCATATGCAGGGGTTATGCCTGCCCAGGATATAATGGTGTCACTCAAGTCCATGTGTGTCAGTTTATCTTTGTTTTTATGAAGTTATGGTTTCTCCACCCTGCTTCGATTCATCCCACTGGATTCTCGGGTCTCTTAATTGGACTTCTAGGTTTACTGCTGACCTCTCTGATGTTTCAAATTTTTCCCTGAGGCAAAGCTGCAGTGTGTCGTATGGCCGGAACCAAGTAACCCAAAAAACAACTGCCAGACCAATTCTCAGGTAGCCATTCATATGCTTTTTTCCCACAAACAAAATAACAATTCTCTACTTTAGTATTGATATAAGCTTGCCCTGCATGAAACATTTTCTTATCAATAATAGAAAGCTGCTTTAAAAGAACAGGAATATGTTGTATTTTGTCAACATTTCTATGCATCTTCTCAAAATATGCATCATAGTTTGTATCACAAATAGTTTTAGTCTTACTGGCTTTAATATAACATTTATAAGAAACAGTCACATTGAAATTGCTCCAACCCACCTGAATAGTGTCATTTTTGTAAAAACATACAATCCCTTTTTGTGTAACAGGTAGGTAAAATGCTATTTTGTCTTGTGATTTCACAGGAGTAGTATCAAAAATCAAGTTTTCCCAGGTCTCATTGACCCCTAGGGGGACAGCAGTCATTAATAATCCCCCGTATGCTGTTGGTGTAGCTGTGCAAATCCAGCAGTTCGAAACATTGCATACACATATTTAATTGCTTGGTAAGTGTTAAAGTTTGGATGCCAGTCTATGAGTAATGCATCACGTTTGATCAGTTCAACTTTTGTGGCTGGGAAAAGGAAAGGCCACAGCAAAAAGATCAATGTTATCAGTATAGCTATCAGAATAATCATGCAAATTTTCTGAGGTTGTTCTGCATCTCTGTTTACTCTATACCTGGTCATTTTGTTCTCATTGTACAACAGTAACAAGGTTTTTGTCCAGTTCAAAGTTCTTAACCAGTTTACAGTGTGTCAGATGAATCCAGGACGCTCGCTCCACGATCTTGACTGCAGTGGGTGTCGACAGTAGTACCTGGTACGGTCCCTCCCACTTCGGAGAACTCCAGTTCTTTTTCTTCACAACCTTCACCCAGACCCATGTGCCTGGGGCTATTGCTGCTTCCAATGGTCTGGTTTGCTCTTTATCTGAAACAGAATTTAACTGCAAAAGTTTGTTATTCAAAAATCGCCTCATATACTCTGCAAGTGAACTGTCAGCCTCCTGCTCTGCTGGCATGAGAGGTTTCCATTGAGGTGTATAATATGCCCTCCCAAACAGTATTTCAAAAGGAGTTAACCCTTTTACATTTGGAACAGTTCTCATACTCAGCAGTGCCAGAGGTAGACAGTGCACCCAGTTCTTTTGTGTCTCACTAATCAATTTCCTAAGCTTGTTTTTCAAAACCCCATTGTGCCTCTCTACTAATCCTGCAGATTGGGGGTGGTATGCACAATGATTTTTCAGAGAAATTCCGAAATAACGGCTTAGTTGTTGTATATCTTGATTTACAAAGTGTGCGCCATTGTCACTATAAATCTTTTCTGGTATGCCAAAATCTAGGAATAATTTCTTTAACAAGAACTTTTGCAACAGTAGCTGCATCTGGATTTTTTGTTGGAAAAGCTTCCACCCATTTGGAAAACATATCTATAGTGTCAAGACAGTACTTCTTACTTTCGCATTTGTTCAGCTCTATAAAATCCATACAGATAGTATGGAATGGATACGGTGTAGGGAAACTCCCTTGCTTAGGTTTTAATGCCCCTTGTGCATGATGCTTGTTACAAACATGACATGCTGCACAAAAATTTTTTGTGTAGTTTGTAAATCCATACGTCGTAAACACTCAATTCACTAACTGTACCATCCCCCCTGTTGAGACATGGCACTGCCCATGGCTCAACAAAGCTGTATATCTAAACAAGTTAGATGGCAAAATCGGTTTCCTCTCTTTGGAGATGTACAGTCCTTTCTCAAGGATTGCTCCTCGTTTTATCTACTTTTGTTTTTCTACATTTGTAGTTAGTGTCTGCATTGTTTTTAACATTTCTAAGTCTAAAATCTCAGATGGTTGTAATTCCTCACGCAAAAGAAATACTTCTGAAGCTGAAGCTGCTTGTTTTACAGCTGTGTCAGCCCTCGCATTACATTTTGAAATCCTATTCTGTTGCTTGGTATGAGCTATGCATTTGCAAATAGCTACTTTCTGAGGTAACTGAATAGAGTCTAACAAATCTAAAATAAATTGCGCATGATTAATTGGTTTACCAGTAGATGTTATCATTCCTCTATTTTTCCACTGTTGCACAAAAACATGTACAGTAGAAAAAGCATACTGGCTGTCAGTAAAAATGTTCACTCGTTTTCCCTTTGCCAAGGTACATGCCCTTGTTAAAGCAATCAGTTCTGCTGCTTGTGCAGATAAGTTGTGTGGTAAAGACTTTGCTTCTAAAATCTCAGTATCAGAAACTACTGCATACCCCACTAAATTCTGTCCTGTAGGACCCCTCCTGCACGAGCCGTCCACATAGTATGTCACCTTGGCATCATCCAAGGGAACATCCGTAAGATTCTTTCCAGGTAGCGTCCTTTGCTCAATCTCCTGCAGGCAGCGGTGCGGTTTGCCATCTGCAGGGGTTGGGAGCAAGGTTGATGGATTCAAAGTTGTGCATCGTTCAATTGTCATATAGTCATACAGGAAAGATGTCTAGCAGGAGAAAGATATGCTACTTTTTCTTGCAGTAAAATAATCATGACTGCATGAGGCACTCTCAATGTGAGAGGATGAAATAACACTACTGAGGCTGAAGCTTGCACTGCCATTGCAGCTGTGACTACTGCTTGTACACAGTGGGGCAGGGATCGTGCCACTGGGTCTAGCTGTGATGAATAGTAAGCTATGGGGCATTGTTTGTCCCCATGCTGTTGTGTTAACACTGATGTCATATAACCTTGCTTACAATCTACAGTTTGGAAAAATCATTTATGATAATTCGGTAATCCTAAAACTAATGAAGAAGCTATCAGTTGTTTCAATTTGCAGAAAGCTGATTCTGCTTCTGGTGTCCATTGTAATAAATCTTGTGCTGCCATAGGCTTTTTGAATATCAAGTTGGTCAGTGGAGCAGATTCCAAGGCATAGTTTGGAATCCAACTCCGAAAAAAGTTGGTAGTACCCAGGAAGGACATAATTTCCTTCTTGGTAGTTGGTTTGGGTGCTTGTGATATTGCTGTTTTTCTGTCTTCATCTAATATTCTGCCGTCTTTGGATATTACATATCCCAGGTATTTGACCTGTTTTTTCCAAAGTTGTAGTTTGTTCTTGTTTACTTTGTGTCCTTGAGTAACTAAAAATTGTAATAATGCTATGGTATCCTCTCTGCATTCTTGCTGGGTGGGGGCTGCCAGCAGAATGTCCTCTACATAAAGTAAAATCTGACTGCCTTTCGGTGGGATAAATCCCGCCAGGTTACTTGCAATTTCTTGTGCGAATATTGTTGGGCTTTCACAATATCCCTGTGGTAGTCACGTATATGTATACCTTTTCCCCTGAAATGTAAATGCAAACCAATGCTGGCTGTCTGGGTGTAACGGTATTGAGAAAAATGCATTGCTAATATCTACCACAGAAAAATACTTTTGTTGAGGTTTCAAATAATTTAATAAGGTATGTGGATCTGGCACCGTAGGTGCTCTGGGTATAACTGCGTCATTTACAGCTTGTAAATCTTGGACCATACGCCATTCTCCGTTTGCTTTCCTAATAGGAAATAAGGGTGTATTACATGGTGAATCAGGAGATTCTATTAGTACTCCTTCCTTAAGTATGGCTGCTATTATAGGTTTGATTCCTATTTCTGCATCCTTTCTCAAGGGATACTGTCTCTTTTTAGGTCTAAATGCTGATTTTGGCATGATAGTAACTGGTCCTGCTGTACGAATAAGTCCTATATCTGATTTCCCTGTTGACCAGAGAATCTCTGGTATGTCTCGTAAGGCTTTTTCCTCTTCTTCTAGTAAGAGTGCTACTCAGCTGTCCTCACTTGCCTGCAAGTGTACAGCTGGGTGTGTCTGTGTTATCCAATTCAGTTTCTGCTTTTGTACTCCCTGTTCGGAAAGTTCTAACTCTGTCTGCTTTTCCCACCTTGTGACTTTTTCTCCTAGGTCTGCCCACTTCACATTTTTATCTTTAGTCAAACTCACATGTGGTAATCGATTAGATTCGTAAAGTGCTAAGAATTCCTGGGGCAATGAACAGCTCACAACACTGTTTCCTTCTGTGTCCCAGTACAAATTTCGTAATACTAATCTGTTAGCATGATTTCTAAACAGTACTTGCTCATATTCTTTATCAGGTCCTGGTTTGCTACAGTAATATAGAATACAATGTAACAAATGCTGTTTATCAGTGTTAAGACAGGGGGATTTACTGATGGCTACGTTCATCAGTTCTTTGGTTACTGCCCCTGGACCAGTCGTAACTAAGTCCTGGCTTTACCAATAAAATGTTTCACCCTCCGGTCGCACTACAAAAGTATCCATTTGTTGCTGTGCTTCCATGCCCTGCATAATTGGAACTACTGCTATGCCAAATATCTGCATTAGGTCTCTGCCCAAAAGATTCACTGGGCATTTTGCAGAAACAACAATTTTGCTTTTCTGGGTCATCCCTGAAACAGGGGCAGTTATTGCTATGTTGTGGGAGAGTGGCTCCCGATACAGCTGTCTATTAGCTGCTTTCACTAATATGTAGTCAAGTGATTCTGAATTTTCTGGTAGTTTGGAAGGATGTATCAGGGTCCGTGAAGCCCCTGAGTCATACAGGAATTTAACTTCCCCTCTCCTCTACCAGAAGTGTAACTTCCGGTTTTGTGTCTGCAACGTAGAGCTCTAGGCTCAATAATGCTAAGTCCAAAATTTCATTTTCTTCATTATCTGTGATTTCATGCACATCCTCTACCTCTTCTATCACATCCTCTACCCCTTCTATCACATTTGTGCTTGTCTTTTCTTGTTTATTCTTATCCAGTGATTCTTGACTACCATATAGTTAGCCCTCACCCTCCTTGTCTTCTGTGGTTACCTTTTTATTTTGCCTGCAATCCCTCGCTAAATGTCCCTTTTTCACACATTTAAAACATTCACCCCTTTTCTTTCTCTCTTCAAAGTCCTCTGATCGTTTATCAGATTGTTTGTTTTCCTGGTTATTTTTCTTACCCTTCTTCCCAGTTTGTACTACAAAGACTTCTGATCCGTCTTCTACTACAAATACTTGAGTTTTCTTTTTCTTTTTGCTATTAAAATGTCTTTCGGAATGTCTTGCATATTCAAGTAATGACTGTAATCTACTTGTACAATGATCTACCATGTGCTTTGTAATAAAGCTGCTAATGGGTGCAATACTGCCTTTCAGAAATGCATTCTTTAGCTGCTGTTCATATGGGGAATCATGTGTTTGGTCTTCAGGTACCTGCATTCCACAATGGTTATTAAAACACTCTAATAATCTGGCATAATATCTATCAACAGTTTCACCTTCTTGTTGTATGCATTGATTAATGCAAGTCCAATCAGCCTTAGGCTTCCATTTTTCAGAGATTCGGTCTGTCAGATATTTCACTCTGTTATCCAGTTCTGCGTTACTATGTGGGAGTGGTCTAAGCTCTGCGTCATGGGGATTCCAGTTGCCACTGATCATGTGCCAATCTGGACCTACGATTTGTCTGACTACTTTCTCTACTTCCTCTCCATTCAAATGGTAACTTAACCTCATGCCCTGTAAGTCTTCTAAGAATTTTCTAAAATTAACTTTTGGATGGGGAATTCCCTCTGTGGCTTTCCGGATGTCTTCCGGTGTCCACGGTCTATATACTAGAAGAGTTGGGTCCTGTCCTGCCTGTCCTGCCTGTGGATTTGGTACTTCTATGAGTGGATATATCTCTTCTTCACTCAAAGCTTGTGAATTTTTATTTATTTCATACAATTCAATATCCCCTCTTAAGTTGCGTGTTTGAGACCTGGTCTCGATAGGATCTCTGACAAATGGTTTTGGTTTTGCAGGAACAGCTGGATATAGCGGAGGTGGATCAGCTTGTCCACTCGCTTCATACTCTGGTAAGGGAAGCGGAGGGGGCGAGGGGCTGTTGCTATTACCAAGTTATTGTCTTCTTTATCTAAAAACATTGCTTTTGAATTTTTAATCTTTTGTTCCCTGCGGTTTGCTTCCTCAAGCCACCTGTGTGCCTGACGGACTCCTAATTGACATTGCTTTTTTAGCTGACCTTTTGCGTCTGTTTTAAGTTGTCTGACAAGTTTAATAAGTGAAGGTTTATCTAGATTACCATCAAATTTGTATTTATTAACCCATTTTGTATAATACCTAACATTGTCGGCACACTGTAATTGCATATATTTCGCGTCTTCGGTTAAGGGCGGGTCTCTGGAACTTTTTGTGCACTGATTTCCCATGTTGCCTTAAGTTAGAAATTGTTATGTAACCCTTTTTTATCACGTGGTACCACGACTTACACTTTTTCACAGTTTATCTAGAATAACTGCCTACTTATTCTGTTTCCCTGATCTATAACAAGACAGCAATCTTTTTTGTCCCTGATCTGCGCTTGCAAATCTCCCTGACAAAAACAAAAATACTGTAACAAGTCCCTGATCTAAAACAGAAAAAGGTAAATTCCTCCTTACCGGAGCCTCCGTGTTTTGATCCCACCGGAAAGCTGACTCGTCCTCCAATCGCAGATCAGAAACAGTGGCTGGCCTCTTTTGAACGACAATTCAGTCGGAGGTCTTTCAAAGCAGAAGAACCGATGTGGCTTCTTCCCAGTATGGTTTCATGCCACCAGGCCCATCTGACCTGAGCTAGAGCGAGAGATTTTTCCAGCTCGAAGGACCAATCTGTCAAAGGAAAAATATACTTTAAAAATTATCAATACATGGTAGGTTCAGGTTAAGGCACTTTAATCTTGCAGCAAGGAGACAAAAACGTGCTAATACAGAGTTTGTCTGACTAGAATCAGGAAATGCAAGCATTTTTATACATTTTTCTAATAAGACATTGCCTACCAAGCTGACGTAGTAAATCACAAGTTTTAACATCATCATTTCTTAGTGATTGTTTTTGTAAATTTCTTCTTGTACTATCAATTTTTGTGAGAAACTTCATAAGAAAAACAACGTGGCCTTGGCTACCACCGGTTAGATGTATGCAATGTTACCATTCAAGGTACTATGGCTAATTTGAGCACAAAGCAAGTATAGATTGCAGTTCATTTCTCCAACAGTTCTTTGTCTGTTTTATCTCTTCCTTCTGCAGCTGTGCGTGTTCTCATACTTCGAACAGAGCTGATTGTTCAAAATCATTACATTATAGAATATGGCATTGTTCATTCACTGCTTCCTGACCTAGCAGATAATCACCTGCTTCTCAAGTACATTTCCAAAAGGCATAAACATGAATTTTGCTGTGCTAGCAGTTACTAGGTCAGAGGGCATTTTGCAAGTTTCAGAAAGCACACTGCAGTTTCAAAAGCATCTTTTAGTCTCATATAAAACTAAGCTGTATATAAAATAGTGCATATAAAATAGAATGAAAAATGTGTTAACTCGTTTAGTTTCTAATTAGCATTAAGCACACACATTAATACATATTTTTCTGACAGTTAACAATAGGAATAAAATAAGTCTGAATTCAGTCGTGAAACCACGACTAACTTCCTCACTATGACTTTTCATATTACAGCTGGAAGATGGTGGAATTCTCTACTACTGTATTTAAGAAGCATGAATTCATTGGTGTCCTTTAAGAAAGGACTATATGGTTGACTGGAAGAAAGGATATTTGAACCTAGATTTAAAGGAAGGCCTAAACCAAGGCTCAGAGCCTAGATCTTAAAACAATGAAACATTACAGTGGTTTAAATGAAAAGACCTTAGGGCTTGAATCACTGCAGCTAAATTTGAAGATAGAATACATTTCTAGGTCTGAGCTATGTTTTAGGATAGTAATGTGATGTCTCTGTAACAACTGAAAAATAGTACTTTAGTGTCAGCCAGTCATCAAGAACAATGCCCAGGTCACAAACTTGTAAAACAAAGTTCAGTTTATTCCTTCCATAAATAATAAAAGGAGAAAATTCCCAGGTCACAAACTTGTGAAACAAAGTTCAGTTTATCCCTTCCATAAATAATAAAAAGAGAAAAAGTCGAAAGTGCGATGGATGTATAGTGGAAAGCAATACATGCAACAGATGCAACACATGCTATACATGCAACACATTCAACAAATGCAACAATACCTCAGTTTTAGTGGGGCCAATCTTTGGTAGCAACTGAATCCAAAGAGTCTTCAAAAGGAGGAAATCAGGAAAAAACTTTTGACTGTCAGAGAGGCAATGCTGAATGCCATCCACATAAGCTTAATAATTAATAACTCTCCCCCTAAGGCTATCACTAAGGGGCCACAGACATACAATAACTTGGCACTAAGACAGAACTCTGGTCCTCTCTGCACTCCAGCAGGTTGTAGCTCGATGAACTTGAGCTTGAACATACACTGTCAGACTGTTCCATGATGGAAGAAGTAGACCAAGTGAACAAGACCCCAGATAAACCACAGTAAACTCCAAGTGGTTCATTCATGAGGTTCTGTTACACCACCTGAAGTGCAGCTCTGAGATAAGGGATGACCAGAGTAAATTATAACCAATGATTACATATAACCATAAGGGTCTCACTAACAACCTAACAAGATCTGATGGACAGTAGGGGAGGAATATGACTAGAGGTCAGGGGAGCTAAAGCACTTCTCACTTGAAAGCACAAGATGAATGAAGGAGATGATACTGTTGAATAAGATTATGTCAGGAAGATATGAAGGAGTCATACTGAAAAGGAAGGCCTGAGTGAAGGGAGAAAGTACAGGCAGCAAACTGTACAGGCTAACTACTCCCTAGATCTCTGAAAGTACTGTTTGATAGATAAAGTTGTGGAACCACAGAAATAATAATCAGAATGGATGGCAGGAAAATCTATAAAGGCATTCAAGAGAGCATGGGATGAGCAGAAAAATGATAAGTTGAAAGGTAGGGACGGGAGGGAAGGGTGAATGTTATGGTATTTAAAATTATAGAATAGGTAGGCTTCATTTCTCCTTTTACAGCAGATGCCCCAATAGCTCAGTGTGATGATGAGAAATAGCTCAGTGTGATGAGAATAAGTATGGGCAAAAAGGCATCACAGATGATGTTACCTAAATCCCTCCATCTGACAAGCTTCATACTGGGTGACATAACCAGTGAGGGTCACAATCAGAAGTGAACTAGGAAGTGATCTGTCCAGGAAAATGATTCCACCAACAAAATTCCTGTTTTCCAGAGCTAGTTGTAATACAAGTCCAGTAAGTTTCGAAATATATGGGTAACAGTACAAACTACATGAGCAAAGCCAAGGCTATCAAATATTTAAGAAATTTCAAGCATTCAACCCTGTGGCACAGATGGCTGAAGCCATTACAGTGCTTCAGATTATCTGTGTTCTGTCAGCAGCATAGGTATGTGTGGGACCACATCAGTGGAGAATGAGAATGACTGGCCAACTCTTCCTTGCCCATCCTGAGAAGGTTAGAGTTTAGCGCACTCTGTACTGCATGCACTAAACTGCTTGGCTAGGAGGTTGTGCATATGCAGAAGTGCACATGTACCTGCCATAGGCAGTGCCTGTGGAGCTTGCAAAGCTGCCACAGGCTAGAGGTGGGTTAGGGTGCCCTCCCTAGCAGCAGTAAGATACTGCACCAGTGTCCTCCATCTCCTCATCAGCAATGGATGTAGACTGAGTTAGCCTGGGGGAGGCTAACATGGGTATGGTAGACTTGGTAGATGTTAGTCAAACTAGTAGCAGCTGATGGTCAGCTGATGAAAAGGGAAAATAAAAACAATTAAGAAATCTCATGGTGAGTAAAGAATTTCTCATTATCAGTCCAATCATTAAAGCTCCATGCAGCAAATCACCTCATTGACGAGTTCAATGAGGAAGTCAGTAAATTCATGTAGAAAGTCCCTACATAACTTGGTGAACAGTAAGCAAGGAGAAATCTAAAATAACAGTGACTCTCCTATTGATCTTTTCAGGACTCAGCTTATGAATTATATGGACACCCATAAAAAAAAAAACAAAAAAAAAACGCCCTGGCTTATTTCTGATCAAATTGTCATTTATTAACAGAGTCTAAGTTAAGACATTAATGGGTCATGTCCTACCTAAAGTTTACAGTTGGTAAGATGATGAATAAGGCAGTTACACATAGTGGGCATTGCTCCTATAAATGTAGCATTCACCTCATGGAGGAAGCTGGTTGCCTTCATCTTGACCCACCAGGTCCAGGTGTGGAACACAGGATATCCTCTGTGCCTGATGACTGCATTTCCCACTCTACTATAAATTAAGCAAATGTGAGAACTTAAAATAAAAAAAACAAAGGGATATAGAGCTAATAGAAAGTTTCTATCATAAAATTAACCCATTTAATAAAGGCAACACTTTAGCCGAACAAATTACAAAGGCTTTAAAAATAATCATGTCAAAAAGCAGGCAGGAGCAATTATTACCACAGCAGGTAGTGTAATAGGTAATACTAGAATCTCAGTTTAGATGGTCATAATTTATATGAAACAAAACAACAAGAATCCATCTACTGCAGTTCTCAAAGCATTGCCAGTTAAAACTAGTTGTATCACAAACATCTTCGATCTATTTTAATAGTCTTAGAGTCATAGTATAATAAGAAAGCAGAAAATATCCTCATCAAAGAAGCAGCAAAATGCAACATTATTTTCAAATACATCCTTAACAACAGACAATACCTTCTTGCATATTCAAAGACATGGCTATAAAAGCAGTGTACTGATACACTCTCGCCAGGGGTACCTCTGTCAGTACCAGTGAAGGTCTCATATCCCAAAATGGAACAGGCATGCATCTCTGTAACAATATATTATGCATTACAGCAGCATTTTCATTCATGTCATAGGTTCATAGGTTCATAGGTAGGTAATAGGCTATCTGCCTGAAGGCATTTATAAGCCTAGCCAGAATGTGTTGGCTTTAGCCACCCCCTTAGATTAGTTCCCTGGGACTCTGTCCAGCAGAGCCACTGAAGTGATCCCGGGGTAAACTTTCTGTTTCCCATCCACTCGTTAAGGTTTCTCTTAAAGAGTGTTAGTGAGGAGCTCTGCCTAATGTAGATTGTTCCAAAGCATGGGAAGTCCCTGGGACAGGAATCTTTCCCTCCAGCACATCCTATTTATTGTTGTGGTGAGGTTTAGATCCCTAGAGCATGTGGCTCGAGGGGATATGGTTTTCTTTAGGTGGAGCATGTTCATCAGTTCTGGGTTGGACATGGCCTTGTATGTCAGGCAGAGGTCACCTCTGAGTAGGCGGTATGCAACCGAGTACAGCTGGAGTTTCTTCAGTCCAGCTGCATAGGGCATCTGTTTGAGGCCAGTGATCCTCTTGGTGAGGTACTTCTGTGGTCTTTCCAGCTGTTGCAGGTATCTTGTAAGGTACACCCCAAATGGGGCTTTGTACTCTGATGGGTCTGATGAGCGATGAGTAGAGGGACACAATGACCTCTTTTGATCTGGATGAGAACCCTTTTGTGATTAGGTGGGCCACATAGAAGGATTTTACTAACCACTTTGGCAATGTGATTATCAAAGGAGAGATTACTATCTACTTGGGTCCCCAGACCGGTTATTACATCTTCCGTATTTAGGGGACTACCATCTATGTGGTAGTTTGTGGGTACTTTGCTTGTTCTAAAGGGGATGACTATACACTTTTTGGTATTTAGCTTGAGGCCATGATTTTGACACCAGGTATCCGTCTCAGTGAGAACCTTTTGGAGGATGTCTGTGTCAGCCGGAGAGTCAATTATAGTCCCTAGTTTGTAGTCATCTGCGAACTTGGTCAACCATAGTCCTCATGTGCTTGCCTGTACCTCTGAGAAGTATATGCCAAACAGGAGGGGTCCTAGGGCTGAGCCCTGGGGAACGGCACTTGTAACAGGTTTAGAGTTGGATCTAGCTCCTGCAATTCTCACCATGTGGGTTCTGTCCTTGAGCCAGTTGGCAACCCATCTTGTGACGTAGGGGTTTATGTTCAGGCTGGTGGGCTTGTCTATAATACCAGAATGGGGAATGGTATTGAAGGCCTTTGCTAGGTCGAGGTAGGCTGTGTGTACCACCTTTCCCTTGTCTATAGCCTTGGTAACTGTCTCAAAGAAGTCCATCAGGTTTAGGAGGCATGATCTGCCCTTAACAAAGCCGAACTGGGTAGGGTCCAGTGTTTGGAAGATCCCAATGTCTCTGATAATGAGTTCCATGATGATGCGCGCCATAGCCTTGCAGACCAAGCTAGTCAGGCTTATAGGATGATAGTTCCTGGGGTCTATTGTGGCTCCTCCTTTGTGGAGCAGAATAACCATTGCTGTGCGCCACTCTATGGGTACATAGCCTGTGGAGAGGCTGAGTTTGAACAGTGTGTTTAGGTGAGGGGTTAGTTTGTCTTTGAGCTCATGTAGGACACAGCCTGGGGCACTGTCCGGTCCCATTGATGCTGTGTTTTTGGCTTTGGAGAGGGCTGTTTTAACCTGAGTGTCTGTGATTTCAGGGGC
This sequence comes from Protopterus annectens, assembly GCF_019279795.1. Classification (NCBI taxonomy): domain Eukaryota; kingdom Metazoa; phylum Chordata; order Ceratodontiformes; family Protopteridae; genus Protopterus; species Protopterus annectens. The sequence continues at coordinate 161,715,093 of NC_056727.1, forward strand.
TCTATATTCTTCTGGTATGGTTATGGGCCCGCTTGGGGGTGAGAGGGGGGTGAAGTTTGCACTGAACCTGTCTGCCAGGATGTTGGCGATACAGGTCAGTTCAGTGTATTTTGTGCCATTCTGCACTAACTCCGAGCAGATCTGAGCACTGCCACTTAGATTCTTGACATAGCTAAAAAATGCCTTGTGGTTATCTTTGGAGTCCTTGGCAATTTTTCTTTCGAAGCTCGCCTTGGATAATTGTATGAGGGATCATAGTTTTCTGCTGATACTGATCAGGGATGTCTTCCTTTCTTGGGATTTTACTCTTTTCTGTACTAGTTTCTTCCTTCTATTGTATAGCTTGTTTATGCAGGGGTCCACCAGACTGGTTTCCTTTTCTTGGAGGAGTGAGTCTTGGTTTTGCTTGGGATGGCATGATCCATGCATTCTTGTAGGTGCCTGTAGAATGCATTAGTAAAAGATTTTGCAGCTTAGTCAGCATTATCCTTTAGCATGGGGGCTTTGAAACTTCCCACCTCGGTCTTAAGTAATGTGAAGTTTGCATTTGAAAAGTTTTTCACTGTGGTTTCCTTATCCGGGGGTGGGGGCAGAATGTGGATATCCAGAGTGATTTGTTTATGGTCAGATCTAACCAGCAAGGGGTTGACCTCCGGTGTGGAACACCGGTTGCCCATGTTGGTGATGACCAGCTCCAATATGTTGTCACCTCTGGTGGGAGTGTTGACCAGTTGATCCAGGGTGTTTGCATTTATAAATTCTAGGAAAATGTTGGGCAAGGGAGGTAGTACTTGAGTAGCTCTCCCAGTTAATGTTTGGGTAATTGAAATCACCCAGTATTAGGGTGTTTGGTAGGACCTTTATGTTTCCCAGTGTTTCCGGAAATGCGGAATGGGGGTCCTGGGACATGGTGGGTGATCTGTAGCAAGCTACAATTTGAATTGCAGTTTTGCCCATTGTTAGCTGCACGTGGATGATCTCTGAAGCATTGTGGTGTGCCACTAACCTGGAGATGTGGGTATCCTTGATGAATATGGATACGGCCCCACCTTTTGTATTTCGGTTCGGGTTCTGTGGCTGAAATATATGGTATGAGTTGTAGCCTGGTAGTGCTGGGGTGCTCTTTGGAGCCTTAAACTAGGTTTTTGTTATGGCACATATATCGATTTTTCTCCATACTGAGGAATGCCTCGAGTACCTGCATTTTGAGGTTTAGACTTCTGGCATTGAGTAGCATTACCCTCAGTTTTTTGTTACTTGTGCTATTTACGGCAGTGGGTTTGTCTTTTGAGCCTTGCCTAAAAAAGGCACTATGGGGGTGGCAAGAGCCTGGGCCAGTATTCAAAACCTAAGAGTGACAGGTGCAAGCCATTTCTAGTGAAGCAGCGTGGCTTGTCGAGCATGTCATCCCAGGCAGACAGACACTGGATCCCCTTTGATTGACACCAGAAACTTAGCCAATTTTTGAAATGGATAATTTTTTCTTTATACTGTGGTATCATTCTTGGTGAGGGCAGGATGCTACTCAGGGTCAGAGTCATACCAGCCTGGGCTATGTGATCAGAGAGTTCTTCCATGTCATATTTAGTTACTGCAGCTATTTGTTCTTTATAGATCACGAACAGCATATCTATTACTCTGCCTGGCCTTAGCCTCAACAAGTAACTCCATTCCCTGGAAGCTGTCCTCACCTTGGGGAATGCTGATGTGTGTGCAGTCACTGAAACATGGTTCAAAGCCACGGAAAGCACTTTGGCAGTGCATGAATATAATGCCTTTCATACATTCTGACCAGCCACTGATCATGAAAGAGCTAAGGGTGTATCTATCTATATAAAGGATAAGCATACCTTAAGGCTGGTTAAATGGTAGGACAGTAAAATACATTACCATATTCTTGCTAGCTACAGGTCCCCCACTATGAACCAGGAAACCCATACATCATACCTGAAGTTACTAGAATCGCTCACCATCCAGCTCAGTACCATACTCATGGGTGATTTTAACTACCCCTCCATTAATTGGAGGCATAAATGACTACTAACATGCAAGCCCAAAGATTTCCTGATTTTGTAAATTCAAATGCCATGGAGCAGCTAGTTTGCACGCCCATTAGGGGAACAAATATCCTAGGTCTGGTACTCAGAAATATGGGAGAACTATCTGATGTGTGTGCAGTCACTGAAACATGGTTCAAAGCCACGGAAAGCACTTTGGCAGTGCATGAATATAATGCCTTTCATACATTCTGACCAGCCACTGATCATGAAAGAGCTAAGGGTGTATCTATCTATATAAAGGATAAGCATACCTTAAGGCTGGTTAAATGGTAGGACAGTAAAATACATTACCATATTCTTGCTAGCTACAGGTCCCCCACTATGAACCAGGAAACCCATACATCATACCTGAAGTTACTAGAATCGCTCACCATCCAGCTCAGTACCATACTCATGGGTGATTTTAACTACCCCTCCATTAATTGGAGGCATAAATGACTACTAACATGCAAGCCCAAAGATTTCCTGATTTTGTAAATTCAAATGCCATGGAGCAGCTAGTTTGCACGCCCATTAGGGGAACAAATATCCTAGGTCTGGTACTCAGAAATATGGGAGAACTATCGCCCCATTTGCCTGATGAATCTGATATGCAAAGCTATGGAACGCAACATCGTGGACCTAATAAACAAGGATATAGGGAATCTCCAAACTCTGGATCCGACACAGTTTGGTTTTGTGAAGTGTAGATCATGCCTGCTCAATTTGGTTGACTTCTTTGTGTCAGTCACCAGAGCTGTGGATGAAGGCAAGATGGTTCATACAGCCTACCTTGATGTGGCCAAGGCCTTTGATACCATTCCCCACTCAGGAATCATAGAAAAACTCACTAAGCTAGGCATCAACCCCTATATCACTAGGTGGGTCGCAAACTGGCTCACAGATAGAACCCATAGTGTGTAAGTAGCTGATTCTAAGTCAGGCTGCTGAGCAGTCACGAGTGGAGTCCCACAGGGTTCTGTCCTAGGTCCTCTCCTGTTTGGTATCTACTTCTCTGAAGTCCAGGCCAACATGAAGGGACTCTGGCTGACAAAGTTCACAGACGATTGCAAGTTGGGAGCTATTATTAACTCCCCAAGTGATATTTGACATCCTACAGAATAGCCTCACTGAGACCGACTGGTGCCAGAACCATGGCCTTAAGCTCAATGCCAAAAATGTGTCATTATCCCCTTTGGGAAAAACCCGGTTCCCATGAATTACCACATTGATGATAGTGCACTAAATGCAGAAGGCGTTATAAGAGATCTGGGAAGACAGGTTGACAGCAGCCTCTTTTTTGATCACCACATTGCCAATGTAGTCAGAAAATCCTTCTATGTGGCACATCTCATTACTAAGGGTTTTGCATCCAGGAAGAAAGAGGTCATTGTCTCACTCTACTCTTCCTTCATTAGGCCAATCATCGAGTACAATGCCCCATTTGGCATGTACCTCACTGGACACCTGCAACAACTGGCGTGGCCACAAAATTACCTCACAAAGAGGATCCTAGGCCTTAAACACTTGTCCTATATGGACAGGATAAAAAAAAAAACTCCAGCTATTCTCTGTCTCATAGAGGTGATCTCTGCTTGACTTACAAAGCCATGTCTGACCCAGCTCTGTTGGAGATGCTACATCTAAAGAAATCCGAATCCCTCCACATCACATGCTCGAGAGACCTCAACCCCATTACCACAATCAACAGAACGTACTGGAGGGACAGGTTCATAACCCAGAGACTGCCCATGCTATGGAATAGACTTCCCATACATGTCAAGCAGAGTACCTTGCTGTCCCTCTTCAATAGAAATCTTGATGAGTGGATGGGAGACAGAAAAGTCACCCGGGGAATAACTTCAGTGGCTCTACTCAACAGAGGCACTGGGAACTAAGGCCGGGTAGCACGATGCCAGGTTAATCCTATTGCTAAGCTTGTAAAGGCCCCAGGGCCATTAGCCTAACACTCTATCTGATCAGTGTTAGTGTAGTCAGGCTTGGTTCATCACCATAGTTCTCTCCTTATTCTAGTCATAGGCATTTTTTCTGCTACCCAGAAAAATTATGTTTGTACCTGGCATTGTTTTGTGTGTGTGCACAGATACAAATTGCAATATTTTTTAGACACACACACACACACACACACACACACACACACACACACACACACACACACACACACACACATGTGTATGTATATATATATATATATATATATATATATATATATATATATATATATATATATATATATATATATATATATATATATATAATTATACACTGAATGTTCGCCATCAGGTTAACTGAAGAAATGTTTTTGAGGTGCTGTGGTTAACAAGAGTAATAGATGCAGACAGGGAGGGCATATGGACTCCACATAGAAAAAATAGTCAAGAACTCAACCAGAACAATGCACTGAGAAAATATTATAGTACTGACTTTACTACAGTGGCAATGAACAGCTGCTTTCACACACATGCTCTTCCTGCCATACTACCAAATAGTCACCTACCACATGTAAGATCTCTTCTTTATGATGGCAAGTGAAAGAAAATATGGGTAACTTGTTACACTGCAGACACACACACACACACACACACACACACACACACACACACACACACACACACACACACACACACACACACACACACACACACACACAGATCCATAGCAATATCAGTTTTATACTGATTTCAGCAAGTAGCAATACATTGTGCAACACTAGTACACCAGATTAGAGATTGTTGTTTAGCAGTTGTCAAACAACAGCAGGGAAAGTCACTTTTAATTACCTCATTAAGGAGTTAAAGTGTAGCTGGCTCAACCAGTCCTCTGTGCCACTCCCATGAACTAGCACCCGCCACTTCTGCTGTTCAAGTGAATAGCAAAAAAATATATATATATATATTAAAAGGCAGGACATAAGCCACCCAAACCACAAACCCAACTCTACCCCCAGCTTTTTAAGTAGTGAAGAGGCAAAAACAAACAAAAGTTTGCTTCTGTTGGCACACCAGTCAGGTGGCCAGATACATGAATCACACCCCTCTGTCTTGCCCCAGCCAGTCAGATCCCATTTCTGCACCATGCCACTGACCCTATTTCCTCTAATTTTAGTAAAAGCACAAAAGAAAAACAACTCTCATGGTCTTTTTCTTTTTTACTAGCTGTTATCTTGTAGCAAACTGTTGCCAAAATTTGTACCATTTCAGCACTCAGGTTTAAATGCAAATGCAAATGCATTGCACTGAGCAATCAGGACTCGGGAAGATGGATTGTATGAACAAGTCACACTCCCCCAACATCGTGTGCTTATGGCAGTTGCCCTCTTTGCCCTGCCCTAGCTATGCTGCATACCTGTCACTGTCACTGATTTCACAGAATATCCCTGATCTTGCCTCATAATTTTGCTCTGCACCTTGTAAAAAGTTTGATTTCCTCGTAAGTCATTCAGAACAGGCAGTCAGTAAATCCAGACATGAGTTTCAAACTTTTTATTGTCCAAAAATGCATGTTGATACAAAACATACTATTGAATTAACTTTTTAAGTTAATTAGAGTAGTGTTTAAAAAGTGTTCCTGATTTTGAGCCTTTATTCTGTTATTATTTTTGCCTCTGCCCAAACTTCTTCAGCAAAGAAGTTGGGAGTTGTAGTATCTGATGTTATGCCAAGATTTACAAAACTCCCTGAAAGAGAAAACCATCCCTGAAGATCAGGCCATCAACTATTGTTAAATGACAATAGGCCCTGAGACTGGTCACTCTGAAATGTGTCTCTCTAACACTTAGTTTGCTCATGTTCATTCACTGATTATCAGCTTTATTCTAAACGAGTGATATCAGAACCTTGTTTTGGATAAAGTGAGTAATCAGAAAATAAATATTTTTTTCTCCTTACTTTTCCCCAACGTTTAGCAGCTTTTGTAGGGTCCCACAAAGTCAAGACAGATTAGTGGGGGGGGGGGGGGTGCTTCAGCCACAGGTACTACAGGTGCCTAAAGGTGGCTATGATTTTAGTTTTAGAGGATGGAATGCCCACCGGCAGGATTTAACTAAGCCAAGGACACTATGTCAATGGTAAAACATACAATGAAACTGTGAAGCCTGTTATTTGACAAAACACAGTGACTATAACCGGAATTATCTTTCAATTTTAAAGGCGATATAAATAAAAGTTATTATTACTCACCTTGTTTATTATTTACTGTACTAGCGTTTGCGGGTTTAACAACTATAACAAAATACCATATAAGAAAACTTACTACGGACAGGGACCCCCAGGAACAAGGGGATGCCAGAAACCACAGGTGCCTAAAGCTGGCTATAGGGGGAGAGGGTTACCGATAATACATTTTTCTTTTAGCAAAGGGCTTGACCCTGTAAGAAATTTGGACATTTCAAAATAAGCTGAGGGGAAGGCTTTAGTTTATTCATTTATTATATTTTGTTGATCATTTTATTCTCACTAGGCTAGTGGCTTGTTTTCTGGGAATGCCTGAGGTGATATTCCTAATGACTAAGGGAAGTTTGTCTATAGCATTAGAAAATTCCCCTACTCTTTGAGTGAGAACTTCCAGTTCCTCGTGTTTGGGTGGCTGTGACGTATTTGCTATGGCAATGGACTTGGATTTTGTTGTCTCAGCATACATATTCTGGTTGAAATGAGATTCACATTTAAAATATAAAGTTACAGGAATGCAGGAATGTACATTGTCTGACTCACAACTTGTTTGGCTTATAAATGTGATTCCGAACTCATTATGCCATGGAGTGAGGTTATGAGATGACTGAGTAATGCTTCGTGTTCTACTGTATCCGATGGAGGGGTTTTCCTCTCCTTTCCACATGCAGAAGTGGTCAAGCGTTCCCTGCCTGAGGGGGAAAAAAAAAAACCCAGCTGATGGCTCAGATGCTGTTGTCTAATGGAGAGACTATTATTTCTAAATGGAGAATAGGACATAGTGACTCTTTGCAGCTTGACCCCAGTTATTTGCTTGAAGTTTGCTCTTTACAGCAGCAGTTTCAGAGATATGTATGTACATTTTGGCTGGAGGTTTTGAAACTTTACAGCTCAGGGCCATTATCCATTCTGGTACCGAATCCTTTTTTGATGTTTACCTGGAAATGAGGCGGCGCTGTTTGCAATATATAAGCATTTTCCAAAATCAGAAAACAATGCTCCTTAGATTCACTCTCAGGTCCACATATAATGAGTATCATAAAATAAGAGTTTCAACAAAATAAGGTGTGGTCTTCAGTTTGCACAGTGGTAGAGAATGAGCCACATATTAGGTATTCCTATTGCAGTAATGTGCTCCTATTCATGCAGTGGCCAATGATGTGACTGTGATAGCTTTTAAACTCTAGGGAGGGTTGTATGGTTTGATTCACTGTTGCAACAGGGTAAGGTGTAATAACTGCCTCATAATATACTTCATTTAGAGGCAGTGTCAGCTACAATAATCAGCCTAATTGTTGTTATTTTTCTGGGAATAAGGGCACCTTATCAAAGATTGTTTGAGAAGATGATGTGATTTGTGTGGTGAGTGTGGACATTTGCAGAATCAGTGTATACCTTTTTGTCAGAAATGTGACTCTAAGCATAATTTTTGAATGGAGTGTGCTGGTGGAATTTAACATTTGTTACTAACATTTGACTTGGTCATAAAACAGGATAACATCGCTGATGCTTTTGCTCCTGCTTCTCATGTTGATTCACTTATTTTATATGATGTTTTTGTTTTTATGCACCTGTACTTCTGTTTATTTCTGCTCCTACTGAAGCCATTATTTCTGATAAGACCAATTTGGATGTATTTTCTCTTCTCAGGAGGGTCAGGTTGAAGTTCTTCCAGTTCTTCCTCCTGCCATTATAGTACAGGCACTTCTGTTGATGGGTGAGATTGATTTAGTGAATATAACTTCTCAATACTGTCTTGTGTGTCAGGATATGAATGTTAATAATACCTACAAAAAGAGGGTTGATAGTAACAGTACTTTATGTATCACTGTGTATAGAGTTAGAGATGAGAAAAGTAAATTGAAGCTGGCAGAAACACTGAAAAAATAAGAGGTAATGGAGGGCTGGTCTCTCCTTATTTTAAAAGTAATTAAATTGACCCAGTAGTTTAGCATTTTATTGTTTTGCATTGGTTATGCAAACAGTCTATTCAAGGTATTTATTATTATTATTATTATTATTATTATTATTATTATTATTATTATTACAATAAAAATCCACGGTACTCCAAGTTACAATAAAGGCTGATGAGGTCTCCAGTTTGGAGATGAAAGCGCTAAATCCTTTTGTCAATAAAGACGTTTTGTGATACCTCTTGGAGTTTCTGGACGTGGTGTTGGTGTTGGTGAAAACGTTTTATTTTCAGGAAGACAGCCTTTATTGTAACTTGGACTACCGTGGATTTTTATTGTCTAATACTTGTTAACGGTTCCTATTATTATTATTATTATTAATTTATGCTGTAGGATATGAGACTCATTTCCCCTTGTGAGAGAGACAGAAATTTTAAATCATTTGGGAGAGGAAGTATTTTGCTCATATGGTTTAGACAAATATTCTGGGGTGGCCATTTTGTTTAAAC